>NC_138294.1:93509106-93669106 GCF_965601325.2 Salmo salar | reverse complement strand
GCTAACACTGGAGCACCCTACCTCAACAGGTAAACACACAGGACTGATGGCTAACGCTAACACTGGAGCACCCTACCTCAACAGGTAAACACACAGGACTGATGGCTAACGCTAACACTGGAGCACCCTACCTCAACAGGTAAACACACAGGACTGATGGCTAACGCTAACACTGGAGCACCCTACCTCAACAGGTAAACACACAGGACTGATGGCTAACGCTAACACTGGAGCACCCTACCTCAACAGGTAAACACACAGGACTGATGGCTAACGCTAACACTGGAGCACCCTACCTCAACAGGTAAACACACAGGACTGATGGCTAACGCTAACACTGGAGCACCCTACCTCAACAGGTAAACACACAGGACTGATGGCTAACGCTAACACTGGAGCACCCTACCTCAACAGGTAAACACACAGGACTGATGGCTAACGCTAACACTGGAGCACCCTACCTCAACAGGTAAACACACAGGACTGATGGCTAACGCTAACACTGGAGCACCCTACCTCAACAGGTAAACACACAGGTCTGATGGCTAACGCTAACACTGGAGCACCCTACCTCAACAGGTAAACACACAGGTCTGATGGCTAACGCTAACACTGGAGCACCCTACCTCAACAGGTAAACACACAGGTCACCTGGCTAACGCTAACACTGGAGCACTCTACCTCAACAGGTAAACACACAGGTCTGATGGCTAACGCTAACACTGGAGCACCCTACCTCAACAGGTAAACACACAGGACTGATGGCTAACGCTAACACTGGAGCACTCTACCTCAACAGGTAAACACACAGGTCTGATGGCTAACCTCTCTCTGTCTCTCTGTCTCTCTAGGATCCACATCGAGGAGATCAACCACATGGTTCTACTGCACATGACAGAGAGGATGGGTTATAAACACAGCGAGGTGCTGAGCGCCGTGCTCACCAATAGAGCCTGTCACACCCTGGCTGTCTACTTCCTGCTCAACAACAAGATGAAGAGGCTCTCCAAGGAGTACAGGGTAGGTTGGGGTAAACAACAAAACAGGGTAGGTTGGGGTAAACAACAACACAGGGTAGGTTGGGGTAAACAACAACACAGGCTAGGTTAGGGTAAACAACACCAGGAGTACAGGGTAGGTTAGGGTAAACAACACCACAGGGTAGGTTAGGGTAAACAACAACACAGGGTAGGTTAGGGTAAACAACAACACAGGCTAGGTTAGGGTAAACAACAACACAGGCTAGGTTAGGGTAAACAACAACACAGGCTAGGTTAGGGTAAACAACACCAGGAGTACAGGGTAGGTTAGGGTAAACAACAACACAGGGTAGGTTAGGGTAAACAACAACACAGGGTAGGTTAGGGTAAACAACAACACAGGGTAGGTTAGGGTAAACAACAACACAGGGTAGGTTAGGGTAAACAACACCTGGAGTACAGAATGGCTCATAGGGCAGGAGCAGATCTCCTGTTTCTGTAGCGTGAGGAGGTTTGATGTCCTCCAGGAAAAGGTGTACCAAGTTGTATAAACATTATAATAACGTCTCTGTCCTCCAGGAAAAGGTGCACCAAGTTGTATAAACATTATAATAACGTTGGTATAACGTCTCTGTCCTCCAGGAAAAGGTGTACCAGGAGAAAGAGAAGAAGACAGAGAAGAACGAGTACTTCCAGACCCAGTGGAGGAAACACGTAGAGAAGGTCACCATCCCTCCTAAACAGACTCCTGTCTATCTGGCCGTCAGCAAGGGCCCTAGCAAGGAGAAGAAGCACAGGAATGGTGAGACCAGAGAGAGAGAGAGAGAGAGACACACACACACACACACACACACACACACACACACACACACACACACACACACACAACACACACACACACACACACACACACACACACACACACACACACACACACACACAGAGAGAGAGAGAGACACATACAGGCTGGAGCACTGACTGCTCTCAACAACAATGGCTGATGCCATCCCTCCATCCCAAACCCCCATCCCTCCACCCCAAACCCCACCCCAAACCCCCACCCCATCCCTCCACCCCAAACCCCCATCCCTCCATCCCAAACCCCCATCCCTCCATCCCAAACCCCCATCCCTCCATCCCAAACCCCCACCCCAAACCCCCATCCCTCCATCCCAAACCCCCATCCCTCCATCCCAAACCCCCATCCCTCCACCCCACCCCATCCCTCCACCCCAAACCCCCATCCCTCCACCCCATCCGTCCACCCCATCCCATCCCTCCATCCCAAACCCCCATCCCTCCACCCCATCCCATCCCTCCATCCCAAACCTCCACCCCATCCCTCCATCCCAAACCCCCATCCCTCCACCCCATCCCATCCCTCCACCCCATCCCTCCATCCCAAACCCCCATCCCTCCACCCCATCCCATCCCTCCATCCCAAACCCCCATCCCACCCCATCCCTCCACCCCACCCCATCCCTCCACCCCAAACCATCCCTCCATCCCACCCCTCCACCCCATTGCTCCATCCCAAACCCCCACCCCATCCCTCCATCCCAAACCCCCATCCCTCCACCCCATCCCTCCATCCCTCCATCCCAAACCCCCATCCCTCCACCCCATCCCTCCATCCCAAACCTCCACCCCATCCCTCCATCCCACCCCTCCACCCCATCCCTCCATCCCAAACCCCCATCCCTCCACCCCAAACCATCCATCCATCCCACCCCTCCACCCCATCCCTCCATCCCTCCACCCCACCCCATCCCTCCACCCCAAACCCCCATCCCACCCCTCCACCCCATCCTTCCATCCCTACATCCCTCCACCCCATCCCATCCCTCCATCCCAAACCTCCACCCCATCCCTCCATCCCAAACCCCCATCCCTCCATCCCAAACCTCCACCCCATCCCTCCATCCCAAACCCCCATCCCTCCACCCAACCCCATCCCTCCATCCCAAACCCCCATCCCTCCATCCCAAACCCCCATCCCTCCATCCCATCCCTCCACCCCAAACCCCCATCCCAAACCCCCATCCCTCCACCCCACCCCATCCCTCCATCCCATCCCATCCCTCCACCCCAAACCCCCATCCCTCCACCCCAAACCCCCATCCCTCCACCCCAAACCCCCATCCCTCCACCCCAAACCCCCATCCCTCCACCCCATCCCATCCCTCCATCCCAAACCTCCACCCCATCCCTCCATCCCAAACCCCCATCCCTCCACCCCATCCCATCCCTCCATCCCAAACCTCCACCCCATCCCTCCATCCCACACCCCCATCCCACCCCATCCCTCCACCCCACCCCACCCCATCCCTCCACCCCAAACCCCCATCCCTCCACCCCAAACCATCCCTCCATCCCACCCCTCCACCCCTCCATCCCAAACCCCCATCCCTCCACCCAACCCCATCCCTCCATCCCAAACCCCCATCCCTCCATCCCAAACCCCCATCCCTCCATCCCATCCCTCCACCCCAAACCCCCATCCCTCCATCCCAAACCCCCATCCCTCCACCCCACCCCATCCCTCCATCCCATCCCTCCACCCCAAACCCCCATCCCTCCACCCCAAACCCCCATCCCTCCACCCCACCCCATCCCTCAATCCCATCCCTCCACCCCAAACCCCCATCCCTCCTCCCCAAACCCCCATCCCTCCACCCCATCCCATCCCTCCATCCCAAATCTCCACCCCATCCCTCCATCCCAAACCCCCATCCCTCCACCCCATCCCATCCCTCCATCCCAAACCTCCACCCCATCCCTCCATCCCACACCCCCATCCCACCCCATCCCTCCACCCCACCCCACCCCATCCCTCCACCCCAAACCCCCATCCCTCCACCCCAAACCATCCCTCCATCCCACCCCTCCACCCCTCCATCCCAAACCCCCATCCCTCCACCCCACCCCATCCCTCCATCCCATCCCATCCCTCCAGCCCAAACCCCCATCCCTCCACCCCAAACCCCCATCCCTCCACCCCAAACCCCCATCGCTCCACCCCATCCCTCCATCCCATCCCTCCACCCCAAACCCCCATCCCTCCACCCCATCCCTCCATCCCATCCCTCCACCCTAAACCCCCATCCCTCCACCCCATCCCTCCATCCCATCTCTCCACCCCAAACCCCATCCCTCCACCCCATCCCTCCACCCCAAACCCCCATCCCTCCACCCCAAACCCCCACCCCTCTACCCCAAACCCCCACCCCTCCACCCCAAACCCCCATCCCTCCATCCCAAACCCCCATCCCTCCACCCCAAACCCCCATCCCTCCACCCCACCCCATCCCTCCATCCCATCCCTCCACCCCAAACCCCCATCCCTCCTCCCCAAACCCCCATCCCTCCACCCCATCCCATCCCTCCATCCCAAACCTCCACCCCATCCCTCCATCCCAAACCCCCATCCCTCCACCCCATCCCATCCCTCCATCCCAAACCTCCACCCCATCCCTCCATCCCACACCCCCATCCCACCCCATCCCTCCACCCCACCCCACCCCATCCCTCCACCCCAAACCCCCATCCCTCCACCCCAAACCATCCCTCCATCCCACCCCTCCACCCCTCCATCCCAAACCCCCATCCCTCCACCCAACCCCCATCCCTCCATCCCAAACCCCCATCCCTCCATCCCAAACCCCCATCCCTCCATCCCATCCCTCCACCCCAAACCCCCATCCCTCCATCCCAAACCCCCATCCCTCCACCCCACCCCATCCCTCCACCCCAAACCCCCATCCCTCCACCCCAAACCCCCATCCCTCCACCCCACCCCATCCCTCCATCCCATCCCTCCACCCCAAACCCCCATCCCTCCTCCCCAAACCCCCATCCCTCCACCCCATCCCTCCATCCCAAACCTCCACCCCATCCCTCCATCCCAAACCCCCATCCCTCCACCCCATCCCATCCCTCCATCCCAAACCTCCACCCCATCCCTCCATCCCACACCCCCATCCCACCCCATCCCTCCACCCCACCCCACCCCATCCCTCCACCCCAAACCCCCATCCCTCCACCCCAAACCATCCCTCCATCCCACCCCTCCACCCCTCCATCCCAAACCTCCACCCCATCCCTCCATCCCACACCCCCATCCCACCCCATCCCTCCACCCCACCCCACCCCATCCCTCCACCCCAAACCCCCATCCCTCCATCCCACCCCTCCACCCCTCCATCCCAAACCCCCATCCCTCCACCCCACCCCATCCCTCCATCCCATCCCATCCCTCCACCCCAAACCCCCATCCCTCCACCCCAAACCCCCATCCCTCCACCCCAAACCCCCATCGCTCCACCCCATCCCTCCATCCCATCCCTCCACCCCAAACCCCCATCCCTCCACCCCATCCCTCCATCCCATCCCTCCACCCTAAACCCCCATCCCTCCACCCCATCCCTCCATCCCATCCCTCCACCTCAAACCCCATCCCTCCACCCCATCCCTCCACCCCAAACCCCCATCCCTCCACCCCAAACCCCCACCCCTCTACCCCAAACCCCCACCCCTCCACCCCTCCACCCCAAACCCCCATCCCTCCATCCCAAACCCCCATCCCTCCACCCCAAACCCCCATCCCTCCACCCCATCCCTCCATCCCAAACCCCATCCCTTCATCCCAAACCCCCATCCCTCCACCCCATCCCTCCATCCCTCCATCCCAAACCCCCATCCCTCCATCCCAAACCCCATCCCTCCATCCCAAACCCCCATCCCTCCACCCCATCCCTCCATCCCAAATCCCCATCCCTCCACCCCACCCCTCCACCCCAAACGCCCATCCCTCCACCCCATCCCTCCTTTCCTCCATCCCTCCACCCCAAACCCCCATCCCTCCATCCCAAACCTCCATCCCAAACCCCCATCCCTCCACCCCAAACCCCCATCCCTCCACCCCAAACCTCCATCCCAAACCCCCATCCCTCCATCCCAAACCTCCACCCCATCCCTCCACCCCAAACCCCCATCCCTCCACCCCCATCCCTCCATCCCAAACCTCCACCCCATCCCTCCACCCCAAACCCCCATCCCTCCACCCCAAACCCCCATCACTCCACCCCAAACCCCCATCCCAAACCCACATCCCTCCACCCCATCCCTCCATCCCAAACCCCCATCCCTCCACCCCATCCCTCCATCCCAAATCCCCATCCCTCCACCCCACCCTCTCCACCCCAAACCCCCATCCCTCCACCCCATCCCTCCATCCCTCCACCCCAAACCCCCATCCCTCCACCCCAAACCTCCATCCCAAACCCCCATCCCTCCATCCCAAACCTCCACCCCATCCCTCCACCCCAAACCCCCATCCCTCCATCCCAAACCTCCACCCCATCCCTCCACCCCAAACCCCCATGCTTGCTGTTTGGGGTTTTAGGCTGGGTTTCTGTACAGCACTTTGAGATATCAGCTGATGTAAGAAGGGCTATATAAATACATTTCATTTGTTTTTCTCAAAATTGCTCAAGTATTGATGTGGCAGCATCATGTTATGGGTATGTATTGTAGTGACAGCATCATGTTATGGGTGTGTATTGTGGTGGCAGCATCATGTTATGGGTATGCTTGTCACCGGCAGGAACCGGGGAGTTTGTCAGGATCAAAATAAATATTAAAGCAGGGAAGTCTGGGTAAAAAGTTAGAGGAAAACCCGCCTCAGTCTTCTGAAAATCTAACCCTGAGATTTAGTTGTATTATTCAGTGAGACATTTTACACACATTTTCATGCCAAAGACACACCAGAATGGCTTTCCAAGAGGTGTTGAGTGTTCCTGAGTGGTCCAGTCCCATGGACTGATTGGTTTTATGTTAGGGTAAAAAGACCACCATTGTGTGGATACATGTCAGCCCCAGAAGGTAAGACCTCTCTCTCTCTCTCTCTCTCTCTCTCTCTCTCTCTCTCTCTCTCTCCTCTTCCTCTCTCTCCTCTTCCTCTCTCTCCTCATCTTTCTCAGGTCTGCTGCGAGCGGTAACGGGTAACTTCCACCGTGCCTCTCCTCTCGCCCCGTCCGGCACCGTTGCCTCGTCGTCCATGGAATACCTAGAGATCCACCCCCTCTTCCCGTCACAGCCAACCAGGCACCTAGAAACCCTCCAGGCAGCCAATACCAGCCCAGACCACATCCCCGCCCCTCCGGCTCCTTCTCCAATCGGCATGCACTCCTATGACTCCCTCTCCAAAGCCGAGCCAATCGACGACGTCGTGGTCCCCGCCTCGGCCACACCCTGGTACAAACTGACCAATGGGACCTTCTCTCCTCCGCGACACGTCTCGGCCTTCCACCCTGATTCGTCCTACTTAAAAAAGGCGACTATCCCCAGCCCGCCCGTCCTCATCGTCGACCCCCAGCCGAAAAAGTCCTCCTCTAACCTGGGTGACAACCCCCCTAGTATCTTCGGTAGCCCACCTGGAGGCTCAGCCTTCTCCCCGCCCAAATCAGCCTTCAGTCCCCTCAACCCGTCATCTGCGTTCAGTCCTCCGTCCATCAGGGGCAGCGTTGAGCCAGACAGCCCCCAGCACAGTAAGTTCCCCTCTATGGGCATCGGTCAAATCCTGAGGAAGAAGGTTCCCTTCCAGCCGTTCAGTTTCAGGGCGGAGCAAGCGGTGGAGGAGGATCTGGTGTCTCCGCCCCCTTACCACATGCAGACGCTGCTCTGCGCCTCCGGGGCGCTCAAGACCCTCTGCTGAAGCATTATGGGTAACGGTACAAAGATGACGGAAGACCATCTGGAGGATGTGGCTCTGGTCCAAAGTATGAAACGAGGGAAAAAGGTGCGGTCGTTTTGAGAGTTTGGACCTCACACCTGAACAGCCTTGGAACTCGTCCTCCTGCCCGAGGCAGTCGCCATGACAACACCAGGATTCCAGAGACCCTCTTGGTGTTAGAGAAACTATTGTAATAATAGTAATTAATGCGGTAAACATTAAAGACATAGAGAAAGATTGAGGTGGATAAAATGCCACTTTGTCAACGAGTGTTTCGGCTGACGAAAGGCCTTTTGTTGTGACAGCGGTGACTGGAACACGTGACCAAGCTCCACGGTGTTACCTGTCATTGTTGTATATTGTGTTGTGAGAGAGAGCTGAGTCACACACACACACGCACACACACACACACACACACACACACACACACACACACACACACACACACACACACACACACACAGAGAGAGAGCTGAGTCACACACACACAGAGAGAGATAGAGCTGAGTGACACACACACACACACACACACACACACACACACACACACACACACACAGAGAGAGAGAGCTGAGTGACACACACACAGAGAGAGATAGAGCTGAGTGACACACACACACACACACACACACACACACACACACACACACACACACACACACACACACACACACACACACACACACACACACGAGAGAGAGAGAGAGAGAGAGCTGAGTGATTCATGTCATCTTAAGTAACACTTGACTGTAGTCTGTGCTATAATAGTACTCTATGTGTGTTCTGCCGGCCGCCATGTCGGTATTTCCAAGGTGTTCTGAACAAATGGGACCGGTGGTAGTGAAGACTCCATGTTCCAGTTATGGACTCTAGTGTAACGTTCACTAAGATCTTCATATATTCACCGTATTGGACTAACTAATGCTTCCATTTACTGTAGACAAGGCTGCTCGCTGTTGAGATGGGTCTTTCATAAACAAGGCTGCTCGCTGTTGAGATGGGTCTTTCATAAACAAGGCTGTTCGCTGTTGAGATGGGTCTTTCATACCTGACCAAATCTGCATGCAAAACTGTTTTAATATGTAAATGTGAAAAAACGTTGAACTTTTTTTTTTTTTTAAACAACGAATGTCTTTGTAAATCTTTTTTTGGGGGGTCAATATTGATATTGATTTGGACTGATTTGAGTCACGTTCTTTAGTAAGAATTTGTATTTTTTATTTTTATTTTGTGTGTTGACAAATATTTTAAATATTTATACTAAATCCATGATATCTCTGTCTGGTTCTTCTACGCCACATATTGCTCCTTGTCTGGGGGCTTGTCAGTAGACACATTGTGTGTGTGTGTGTGTGTGTGTGTGTGTGTGTGTGTGTGTGTGTGTGTGTGTGTGTGTGTATACTCAACCTTTTCATGAACATTCCTGAAATGCTATTCATACTATACATTTGCCAATATAATCCAGATTTATGAATAGAAACCAAATAATCCAATGTTTATGTCACAAAAAAAAAAAAAAAACATTGATCAAATCAAATGTTACATTTTATTTGGATTAAATCATAGAAACAACTCGTGTCTCACCCCGGGAAAGGCAGACTTGGTAAACAAGAAGGTGAATTATCTCCTTCCCAGTAGGGTGATGAGGAAACAGACACGGCCCTCTGTGGCTTCTCCCTACACACGGTGTATCCATTTCCCACAAGACATCTGTGGTGGTCATGAAACCAACACCGTAGCTGAACGACCCCTTGGTACTGACCCCCCTCCATGTTAATCCACTCAAGTACGGCGCCCCAGTCCATAAACCGTTCTCTGTCACACTCTGTCACGACCAGACAAAGAAAGGGAGGTGGGGTCCCGAAAGCTCTGTGAGACATGCACACAGCAGAAACAGGACCGGACAGAAAGGGTGATACACACTACAAACCTGAAAACAATCTGGGTTAACTAGTCTACAAACCTGAAAACAATCTGGGTTAACTAGTCTACAAACCAGAAAACAATCTGGGTTAACTAGTCTACAAACCTGAAAACAATCTGGGTTAACTAGTCTACAAACCTGAAAACAATCAGGGTTAACTAGTCTACAAGCCTGAAAACAATCTGGGTTAACTAGTCTACAAACCTGAAAACAATCTGGGTTAACTAGTCTACAAACCTGAAAACAATCTGGGTTAACTAGTCTACAAACCTGAAAACAATCTGGGTTAACTAGTCTACAAACCTGAAAACAATCTGGGTTAACTAGTCTACAAACCTGAAAACAATCTGGGTTAACTAGTCTATAAACCAGAAAACAATCTGGGTTAACTAGTCTACAAACCAGAAAACAATCTGGGTTAACTAGTCTACAAACCAGAAAACAATCTGGGTTAACTAGTCTACAAACCTGAAAACAATCTGGGTTAACTAGTCTACAAACCTGAAAACAATCTGGGTTAACTAGTCTACAAACCAGAAAACAATCTGGGTTAACTAGTCTACAAACCTGAAAACAATCAGGGTTAACTAGTCTACAAACCTGAAAACAATCAGGGTTAACTTCCATGCCATCAAAAGGAACATCAAATTCGACATACCAATTACAATCTGGCTAAAAATACTTGAATCATTTATAGAACCCATTGCCCTTTATGGTCACAAATTGGACAAAACACCAAATTGAGACTCTGCATGCAGAAATCTGCAAAAAAAATCCCCTGTGTACAACGTAAAACACCAAATAATGCATGCAGAGAAGAATTAGACCGATACCAGCTAATTATCAAAAAACAGAAAATTCTACAACCACCTAAAAGGAAGCGATTCCCAAACCTTCCATATCAAAGCCATCACCTACAGATAGGATACATAACCCTCCCCCTTCTGAACCATAGGTTACTGTACTGACCTGACGTTACCATAGGTTACTGTACTGACCTGATGTTACCATAGGTTACTGTACTGACCTGACGTTACCATAGGTTACTGTACTGACCTGACGTTACCATAGGTTACTGTACTGACCTGATGTTACCATAGGTTACTGTACTGACCTGATGTTACCATAGGTTACTGTACTGACCTGACGTTACCATAGGTTACTGTACTGACCTGATGTTAACATAGGTTACTGTACTGACCTGATGTTACCATAGGTTACTGTACTGACGTTACCATAGGTTACTGACCTGACGTTACCATAGGTTACTGTACTGACCTGACGTTACCATAGGTTACTGTACTGACCTGACGTTACCATAGGTTACTGTACTGACGTTACCATAGGTTACTGACCTGACGTTACCATAGGCTACTGTACTGACCTGACGTTACCATAGGTTACTGACCTGACGTTACCATAGGTTACTGTACTGACCTGACGTTACCATAGGTTACTGTACTGACCTGACGTTACCATAGGTTACTGTACTGACCTGATGTTACCATAGGTTACTGTACTGACCTGACGTTACCATAGGTTACTGTACTGACCTGACGTTACCATAGGTTACTGTACTGACCTGACGTTACCATAGGTTACTGTACTGACGTTACCATAGGTTACTGACCTGACGTTACCATAGGCTACTGTACTGACCTGACGTTACCATAGGTTACTGTACTGACCTGACGTTACCATAGGTTACTGTACTGACCTGACGTTACCATAGGTTACTGTACTGATGTTACCATAGGTTATTGTACTGACCTGACGTTACCATAGGTTACTGTACTGACGTTACCATAGGTTACTGTACTGACCTGACGTTACCATAGGTTACTGACCTGACGTTACCATAGGTTACTGACCTGACGTTACCATAGGTTACTGTACTGACGTTACCATAGGTTACTGTACTGACCTGACGTTACCATAGGTTACTGTACTGACGTTACCATAGGTTACTGACCTGACGTTACCATAGGCTACTGTACTGACCTGACGTTACCATAGGTTACTGTACTGACCTGACGTTACCATAGGTTACTGTACTGATGTTACCATAGGTTACTGTACTGACCTGACGTTACCATAGGTTACTGTACTGACGTTACCATAGGTTACTGTACTGACCTGACGTTACCATAGGTTACTGTACTGATGTTACCATAGGTTACTGTACTGACCTGACGTTACCATAGGTTACTGTACTGACGTTACCATAGGTTACTGTACTGACCTGACGTTACCATAGGTTACTGACCTGACGTTACCATAGGTTACTGACCTGACGTTACCATAGGTTACTGTACTGACGTTACCATAGGTTACTGTACTGACGTTACCATAGGTTACTGTACTGACCTGACGTTACCATAGGTTACTGTACTGACGTTACCATAGGTTACTGTACTGACGTTACCATAGGTTACTGTACTGACGTTACCATAGGTTACTGTATTGACGTTACCATAGGCTACTGACCTGACGTTACCATAGGTTACTGTACTGACCTGATGTTACCATAGGTTACTGTACTGACGTTACCATAGGTTACTGTATTGACGTTACCATAGGTTACTGTACTGACCTGATGTTACCATAGGCTACTGACCTGACGTTACCATAGGTTACTGTACTGACCTGATGTTACCATAGGTTACTGACCTGACGTTACCATAGGTTACTGACCTGACGTTACCATAGGTTACTGACCTGATGTTACCATAGGTTACTGTACTGACCTGATGTTACCATAGGCTACTGTACTGACCTGACGTTACCATAGGTTACTGTACTGACCGGACGTTACCATAGGTTACTGACCTGACGTTACCATAGGTTACTGCATTGACGTTACCATAGGTTACTGTATTGACGTTACCATAGGCTACTGACCTGACGTTACCATAGGTTACTGTACTGACCTGACGTTACCATAGGTTACTGTATTGACGTTACCATAGGCTACTGTACTGACGTTACCATAGGTTACTGTACTGACCTGACGTTACCATAGGTTACTGTACTGACCTGACGTTACCATAGGTTACTGTACTGACGTTACCATAGGTTACTGACCTGACGTTACCATAGGTTACTGTACTGACCTGATGTTACCATAGGTTACTGACCTGACGTTACCATAGGTTACTGTACTGTACTGACGTTACCATAGGTTACTGTACTGACCTGATGTTACCATAGGTTACTGACCTGATGTTACCATAGGTTACTGTACTGACCTGACGTTACCATAGGTTACTGACCTGACGTTACCATAGGCTACTGTACTGACGTTGCCATAGGTTACTGACCTGATGTTACCATAGGTTACTGTACTGACGTTACCATAGGTTACTGTATTGACGTTACCATAGGTTACTGACCTGACGTTACCATAGGTTACTGTACTGACCTGACATTACCATAGGTTACTGTACTGACCTGACGTTACCATAGGTTACTGTACTGACGTTACCATAGGTTACTGTACTGACCTGACGTTACCATAGGTTACTGTACTGACTTGACGTTACCATAGGTTACTGTACTGACGTTACCATAGGTTACCGTACTGACCTGATGTTACCATAGGTTACTGTACTGACCTGACGTTACCATAGGCTACTGACCTGACGTTACCATAGGCTACTGTACTGACCTGACGTTACCATAGGTTACTGTACTGACGTTACCATAGGTTACTGTACTGACGTTACCATAGGTTACTGTACTGACCTGACGTTACCATAGGTTACTGTACTGACCTGACGTTACCATAGGTTACTGACCTGATGTTACCATAGGTTACTGACCTGACGTTACCATAGGTTACTGACCTGACGTTACCATAGGTTACTGACCTGATGTTACCATAGGTTACTGTACTGACCTGATGTTACCATAGGCTACTGTACTGACCTGACGTTACCATAGGTTACTGTACTGACCGGACGTTACCATAGGTTACTGACCTGACGTTACCATAGGTTACTGTATTGACGTTACCATAGGTTACTGTATTGACGTTACCATAGGCTATTGACCTGACGTTACCATAGGTTACTGTACTGACCTGACGTTACCATAGGTTACTGTATTGACGTTACCATCGGCTACTGTACTGACCTGACGTTACCATAGGTTACTGTACTGACATTACCATAGGTTACTGACCTGACGTTACCATAGGTTACTGTACTGACCTGATGTTACCATAGGTTACTGACCTGACGTTACCATAGGTTACTGTACTGTACTGACGTTACCATAGGTTACTGTACTGACCTGATGTTACCATAGGTTACTGACCTGATGTTACCATAGGTTACTGTACTGACCTGACGTTACCATAGGTTACTGACCTGACGTTACCATAGGTTACTGTACTGACGTTACCATAGGTTACTGTATTGACGTTACCATAGGTTACTGTATTGACGTTACCATAGGCTACTGACCTGACGTTACCATAGGTTACTGTACTGACCTGACGTTACCATAGGTTACTGTACTGACCTGACGTTACCATAGGCTACTGTACTGACGTTGCCATAGGTTACTGACCTGATGTTACCATAGGTTACTGTACTGACGTTACCATAGGCTACTGACCTGACGTTACCATAGGTTACTGTACTGACCTGACATTACCATAGGTTACTGTACTGACCTGACGTTACCATAGGTTACTGTACTGACCTGACATTACCATAGGTTACTGTACTGACCTGACGTTACCATAGGTTACTGTACTGACGTTACCATAGGTTACTGTACTGACCTGATGTTACCATAGGTTACTGTACTGACCTGACATTACCATAGGCTACTGACCTGACGTTACCATAGGTTACTGACCTGACGTTACCATAGGCTACTGTACTGACCTGACGTTACCATAGGTTACTGTACTGACGTTACCATAGGTTACTGTACTGACCTGACGTTACCATAGGTTACTTTACTGACCTGACGTTACCATAGGTTACTGACCTGATGTTACCATAGGTTACTGTACTGACGTTACCATAGGTTACTGTACTGACCTGACGTTACCATAGGTTACTGTACTGACCTGACGTTACCATAGGTTACTGACCTGACGTTACCATAGGTTACTGTACTGACGTTACCATAGGTTACTGTACTGACCTGACGTTACCATAGGTTACTGTACTGACGTTGCCATAGGTTACTGTACTGATGTTGCATGTGTGATTCAGAAGAGATATTTTTAATTAGCTAGAGAAGAATAGATGAACTTTTTCAATGCTCGTTAAGGATACTGCAGGCCTATTTACCACGTTTCAAGTTTACTAACTGCAAAAAAGGTAAGACGTGTTTTTAAATCTGGTATCGCTCTGCACACACAAGCTTGTTAGCTAGCTAGCTCAAAGGACATCCAAGTTCCTTCATAGAAGCCGCTCCTCCGTAGGTATAACTCAGATAATGATGTCATAGCAAGGTGCCCAGCGCTTCAAGCCTCCTCCTAAGGACAGAGCATATCCTTAGGTCATCATTAGTGTTAAACACTGGTCACTAACCACGTACTGTGTAGCAGACCAGACCCGGCTTCTCATCTGTCCACATGTTCTGCCTTAAAACTTACTGTGTAGCAGATCAGAACCGGCTTCTCATCTGTCAACATTTTCTGCCTTAAAACCCAACTACACTAATCCTGTTTTCAGTCATCTCTCCATCTCTATGTCTGTCTGTCTCTCCCTCCATCTCTCTCTTGGTCTATTTCTGTCACTCTCTCCGTCTCTCCCTTTGTCGGTCTCTCTTTCTCTCGCTATTGCTCTCTGCCTCTCTTTCTCCCTCTACCCCTCCCTGGCTGTCTCTTTCTCCCTCTACCCCTCCCTGGCTGTCTCTTTCTCCCTCTACCCCTCCCTGGCTGTCTCTTTCTCCCTCTACCCCTCCCTGGCTGTCTCTTTCTCCCTCTACCCCTCCCTGGCTGTCTCTTTCTCCCTCTACCCCTCCCTGGCTGTCTCTTTCTCCCTCTACCCCTCCCTGGCTGTCTCTTTCTCCCTCTACCCCTCCCTGGCTGTCTCTTTCTCCCTCTACCCCTCCCTGGCTGTCTCTTTCTCCCTCTACCCCTCCCTGGCTGTCTCTTTCTCCCTCTACCCCTCCCTGGCTGTCTCTTTCTCCCTCTACCCCTCCCTGGCTGTCTCTTTCTCCCTCTACCCCTCCCTGGCTCTGTCTTTCAAACCTTCTCGCTCTCTTTCTCTTTCACTCCCTATTTTTCCGCCTGCCTCTTGCTCTCTCTCTCTGTCCGTCTCTCTCTCTCTGCCCCTCTCTCCTTTTGTCTCGCTCTCTCTCTCTCACACACACACACACACACACACACACACACACACACACACACACACACACACACACACACACACACACACACACACACACACACACACACACACACACACACACACACACACACACACACACACAGCTACGCAGGTGTGGTGGCAGAGCGGCTGGAACTGCCTTTGTGTCTGAGAAAAACAGACGATCAACCTATTGTACGCTGACACACTCTCGCAAACACAGAGCGAGGACAGGGGCAGACACTCCAAGTTAACTAGTCATTCAATCAAGATACGATCAAAGGTTAGCGTACACAAAACGCAGCAAAATGTTTGTTACTAGCTGTAACAATCCAGTAAAATGTCAAACATGTACACAAATAATTATAACAATAAACAATTTAAATAGCACTGTAACAGTAAATACAGATGCAATCTATAAGCAACGAAACACTAGGAATACTAAACATGATATGTACAGCAGTAGATGTACTAAAAATTATATGTACAGCAGTAGATGTACTATAATGATATGTACAGCAGTAGATGTACTATAATGATATGTACAGCAGTAGATGTACTATAATGATATGTACAGCAGTAGATGTACTATAATGATATGTACAGCAGTAGATATATAATGATATGTACAGCAGTAGATATACTATAATGATATGTACAGCAGTAGATATACTATAATGATATGTACAGCAGTAGATATACTATAATGATATGTACAGCAGTAGATATACTATAATGATATGTACAGCAGTAGATATACTATAATGATATGTACAGCAGTAGATATACTATAATGATATGTACAGCAGTAGATATACTATAATGATATGTACAGCAGTAGATATACTACAATGATATGTACAGCAGTAGATATATAATGATATGTACAGCAGTAGATATATAATGATATGTACAGCAGTAGATATACTATAATGATATGTACAGCAGTAGATGTACTATAATGATATGTACAGCAGTAGATATATAATGATATGTACAGCAGTAGATATACTATAATGATATGTACAGCAGTAGATATACTATAATGATATGTACAGCAGTAGATATACTATAATGATATGTACAGCAGTAGATATACTATAATGATATGTACAGCAGTAGATATACTATAATGATATGTACAGCAGTAGATATATAATGATATGTACAGCAGTAGATATACTATAATGAGATGTACAGCAGTAGATATACTATAATGATATGTACAGCAGTAGATATATAATGATATGTACAGCAGTAGATATACTATAATGAGATGTACAGCAGTAGATATACTATAATGAGATGTACAGCAGTAGATATACTATAATGATATGTACAGCAGTAGATATACTATAATGATATGTACAGCAGTAGATATACTATAATGATATGTACAGCAGTAGATATACTATAATGATATGTACAGCAGTAGATATACTATAATGATATGTACAGCAGTAGATATACTATAATGATATGTACAGCAGTAGATATACTATAATGATATGTACAGCAGTAGTGTCTCTTCACAGTCCCGTTGTTCCATATGGTGTATTTTAAATCTAATTCTACTACTTGCATCAGTTACCAGATGTGTAACAGAGTTCCATGTAGTCCTTGGGTTTTTAAATGCAATTTATTATTATCATCATCATCATCATCATCATCATTATTATAATAATTATTATGTCGATTGGACATTATTCAAATGGTACGACGCATTAACCAGAACAGGTTTAAATCGAATATCAAATGTTGTCACATGCGCAGAATACAGATGAAGTCAGAAGTTTACATACACTTAGGTTGGAGTCATTAAAACTCGTTTTTCAACCACTCCACAAATTTCTTGTAAACAAACTGTAGTTTTGCCAAGTCGGTTAGGACATCTACTTTGTGCATGACACAAGTCATTTTTCCAGCAATTGTTTACAGACAGATTATTTCACTGTATCACAATTCCAGTGGGTCAGAAGTTTACATACACTAAGTTGACTGTGCCTTTAAACACCTTGGAAAATTCCAGAAAATTATGTCATGGCTTTAGAAGCTTCTGATTGGCTACTTGACATTATTTGAGTGAATTGGAGGTGTACCTGTGGATGTATTTCAAGGTCTACCTTCAAACTCAGTGCCTCTTTGCTTGACATCATGGGAAAATCAAAAGAAATCAGCCAAGACCTCCACAAGTCACAAGTCTACAACAAATTGTAGACCTCCACAAGTCTGGTTCATCCTTGGGAGCAATTTCCAAATGCCTGAAGGTACCACGTTCATCTGTACAAACAATAGTACGCAAGTATAAACACCATGGGACCACGCAGCCATCATACCGCTCAGGAAGGAGACGTGTTCTGTCTCCTAGAGATGAATGAATGAAAATCAATCCCAGATCAACAGCAAAGAACCTTGTGAAGATGCTGGAGGAAACAGGTACAAAAGTATCTATATCCACATTAAAACGAGTCCCATATCGACATAACCTGAAAGGCCGCTCAGCAAGGAAGAAGCCGCTGCTCCAAAACCGCCATAAAAAAAGCCAGACTACGGTTTGCAACTGCTCATGGGGACAAAGATCGTACTTTTTGGAGAAATGTCTTCTGGTCTGGTCAAAAATACAACTGTTTGGCCATAATGACCATCGTTATGTTTGGAGGAAAAAGGGGGAGGCTTGCAAGCCAAAGAACACCATCCCAACCGTGAAGCACGGGGGTGGCAGCATCATGTTGTGGGGGTGCTTTGCTGCAGGAGGGACTGGTGCACTTCACAAAATAGATGGCTTCATGAGAAAGGAAAATTATGTGGATATATTGAAGCAACATCTCAAGACATCAGTCAGGAAGTTAAAGCTTGGTCGCAAATTGGTCTTCCAAATGGACAATGACCCCAAGCATACTTCCAAAGTTCTGGCAAAATGGCTTAAGGACAACAAAGTCATGGTATTGGAGTGGCCATCACAAAGCCCTGACCTCAATCCTATAGAGAATTTGTGGGCAGAACTGAAAAAGCATATGCGAGCAAGGAGGCCTACAAACCTGACTCAGTTACACCAGCTCTGTCAGGAGGAATGGGCCAAAATTCACCCAACTTATTGCGAGAAGCTTGTGGAAGGCTACCCGAAACGTTTGACCCAAGTTAAACAATTTAAAGGCAATGCTACCAAATACTAATTGAGTGTATGTGAACTTCTGACCCACTGGGAATGTGATGAATGAAATAAAAGCTGAAATAAATCATTCTCTCTACTATTATTCTGACATTTCACATTCTTAAAATAAAGTGGTGATCCTAACTGACCTAAGACAGGGAATTTTTACTAGGATTAAATGTCAAGAATTGTGAAAAACTGAGTTTAAATGTCTTTGACTAAGGTGTATGTAAACTTCTGACTTCAACTGTACAACTGGTGTAGACTTTACCATGAAATGCTTGCTTACAATCCCTTTCCCAACGATGCAGAGTTTCCAAATAAAATAGTAACACAAGGAATACAATCAAATACACAAGAATGGTTTCTCTACACAGGAGGCCATGTGGGCCCCTTAGTTTTAGAGGAAGAAAAACTCAGACACAGAATCACAGAGTCCCAAAGACACAGAATTCCAGAGTCAACAGACACAGAATCCTACAGACACAGAATCCCAGAGTCCCACAAACACAGAATCCCAGAATCCCACAGACACAGAATCCCAGAATCCCACAGACACAGAATTCCAAAGTCCCACAGACACAGAATTCCAAAGTCCCACAGACACAGAATCCCACAGACACAGAATCCTACTGAATCTCAGAGTCACACAGACACAGAATCCCAGAGTGCCACAGACACAGAATCCCAGAGTCCCACAGACACAGAATCCCAGAATCCCACAGACACAGAATTCCAAAGTCCCACAGACACAGAATTCCAGAGTCCCACAGACACAGAATCTCAGAGTCCCACAGACACAGAATCCTACAGACATGAAATCACAGACACATAATCCTACAAACCCAGAATCCTACAGACACCAATGTGACTAATGATGCCTATAGTTCCAGACAAACAGTTGATCCATGTATTTAATTATAACCAAAACCAACCGTGATATAATCATAATAATTATATGATTCACTGATTGATTTATTACAGTCTTGTGTCCAGTGGCGATTTTAGAATATATATCTTCGTGGGGAAAAAATAAATAAAAGTGGGATGCATGTCAGCAAAGCCACTACAAAACAATAAACAATACATTATTTGCACTATAACAGTGACAAACGGTGCCCACAAACTGTTAGGGCCTACTTAAAGCTGTCCCAACAGCAGAGTCCTAACAGCAGAGTCCCAACACCTTACCACTGTTACAGCCTTGTCTGGCAGCGAAACAGTTCATTCAGCCTCATTTACTGCCTTTAAAAAAAGCATAGCTGATATGGCTGACTTGCTTAAACAAATATGGTTTCTACTGACAATTGAGATGTACAAACTATGGCATAAGGGGACGACAAGCGGATAAGAGGCGATCCGTAATTTCATTTAAGACATTAATGAGCGAGCTAGGACGGACGTACTCAATATAACAATATATAGTCAATATAATTTGTTTAGCACCTTTGAAATGTACAGCGACAGAATTCAGAACACGGGCCGTTCTTACAATGTTCTCCCTGTACACCAAGTCAGAACTGTAGGATAAATACATTTCTTTTATTTAACCTTTATTTAACTAAGGCAAGTCAGTTAAGAACAAATTCGTATTTACAATGACGGCCTACGGTAGGATAAATAAAGGGGGCATATAAGCAGACAATGAAAGCTCTTACAATATTCAATGATTACATTTCTCTAAAACAGGCTACATGTGCACCACCAAGTCAGAACAGTAGATGAAATTAAGAGGTGAAAATAGACCAAATTATTAGGGTAAGACACAAGGGCTACATACACTTAGTATTACTTTCTTAGCTACAGTATACATATCTCCCTGGAATATTACATAATTTATAAAGCAGCATACAAAACATTTTTGGACTCACTTGAACAGGAAGGTGGCGCCGCGGTCCTTTGTGACGCAAATGTTGTCATCAAAGTCTTGTCATTCTCTGGATTTATGGTGCTTTCAAAACAACTGGGAACTTGGGAAAAAAAAACAAGGTCGACTATTGATGACATCATTGATCTTCAGGTCGTAGCTCTAGAAAGAGGCCGGATTTACAATTCCGAGTTGGATGACCATTCAAAACGTATTTTCCCAGTCGGAGCTCGTTTATTCCCGACTTCCCAGCTGTCTTGAACTCACTGAAGTCAAGTTCTCGCAGTTCTGAGTTAAGTTGTTTTGTGCGCGGCACAAATCATGTTTCATTGACAGCATGGGCCAATGTTGAATGTTTATAATTTTATTAAACTAGGAAAAGAGACCCTTCATTTTAGACTTGGGACCACACAGCCACTCCACTGAATAGCAGGCTAATGATTACTTAGCTATGTTTGCAGTTAGCCACTGATTCCTTCCACACCACTCATTGTTGAATTTGCGATATCCAACTTGTTGTGTAACGTTTATGTCCAATGGCCGATGAGCATCGATACTTTCTCTTCATATGACAAGGATTAAAAAGGATTTGCCAGTAGATTGTCGACTTGATTCATAATGACGACTGCTAGCTAAGACTTTGAAAGTATGATGTTGACATGATCAGTCCAATCAAAGCTACTGTACATATAACGTGATTTTACGTCGTTTTATCTGTGGCCAATGACCTTGAGCCTTCTTGGATGAGCACTTCTAATGTAACTCTATGGAAGCATCCAAGGGGCTAGAATTTTCAAGCTCTACCCGTAGATTTAGAAGTGACGTAGTGTCCCCATGAGTGACAAAACACTGAGACAATCACGGCGCAACGCTCCGTATTTTCCGCTGGCTTGCCCCACCACCACAGAAAGCACTGAGCTGGGCTGAAACACCTGTATATTCCTCTGGCTGCCCCACCACCACAGAAAGCACTGAGCTGGGCTGAAACACCTGTATATTCCTCTGGCTTGCCCCACCACCACAGAAAGCACTGAGCTGGGCTGAAACACCTGTATATTCCTCTGGCTTGCCCCACCAACACAGAAAGCACTGAGCTGGGCTGAAACACCTGTATATTCCTCTGGCTGCCCCTCCACCACAGAAAGCACTGAGCTGGGCTGAAACACCTGTATATTCCTCTGGCTGCCCCACCACCATAGAAAGCACTGAGCTGGGCTGAAACACCTGTATATTCCTCTGGCTGCCCCACCACCACAGAAAGCACTGAGCTGGGATGAAACACCTGTATATTCCTCTGGCTGGCCCTCCACCACAGAAAGCACTGAGGTAGGCTGAAACACCTGTATATTCCTCTGGCTGCCCCTCCACCACAGAAAGCACTGAGCTGGGATGAAACACCTGTATATTCCTCTGGCTGCCCCTCCACCACAGAAAGCACTGAGCTAGGCTGAAACACCTGTATATTCCTCTGGCTGCCCCACCACCACAGAAAGCATTGAGCTGGGCTGAAACACCTGTATATTCCTCTGGCTGGCCCCACCACCACAGAAAGCACTGAGCTAGGCTGAAACACCTGTATATTCCTCTGGCTGCCCCACCACCACAGAAAGCACTGAGCTAGGCTGAAACACCTGTATATTCCTCTGGCTGCCCCTCCACCACAGAAAGCACTGAGCTGGGCTGAAACACCTGTATATTCCTCTGGCTGCCCCTCCACCATAGAAAGCACTGAGCTGGGCTGAAACACCTGTATATTCCTCTGGCTGCCCCTCCACCATAGAAAGCACTGAGCTGGGCTGAAACACCTGCATTTTGGAGCTGCTTTACTCAAGAAAACACAAAAAGAGACCATGTTTGAATGTGGTTATATTAACTCAAGTATATATATATATATATTTTTTTTTTACATTGTTCACAAACTGATGTGTGACAAGTATTAATGCCCAAAAAGCTCTGCCCCACCTGCCCTGAACGACGACTCACCACTGCTGCTCGTGTCTATCAGCACCGTTATGGGACAAACCCACTCAATTCTGTCTGCTGTTGGTCACTTCATTAACCGCACCTTCAGAGTGTGTGCATCTCTCCTCAACCTTGACTTGTGTCTCTCTCTCTAACACACCCCAACCTGCTATTTATTAGTGTCTGGCTCCAGCCACAAAGCTTAGACGAACAAACTCAATATTTTCACAACCAAAACCACTATGATATAACATGATAATAAGGTTTATTACATACAATAAACATGACTTGTTCTCATAAACAACACGGATTGTTTTTAACAGTGAAATAAAACAATAATTAAAAAAAGTATTATTCCTTCCTTCAATAACACCAAAGTCAAAATACACTATAGTGTAGGTAAGGTTAAGTACTAAGTCAGTAGGGAAAGCCAATCAGAAGGCCCAGCTCTCTCTCTCAGCCAATGGCTGCTCAGCGTCTGTGGTAACGGTAGCATTGGGCCTGGCTGTGATTGGCCAGGTGTTAGAGGCAGGAAAGGCTGTGATTGGCTGCCTGGGAGCTGTTGCTTCAGAAGCTCCATGGCAACATAGCTTCAGAAGGTGAATGGATGGAGGGATGGAGAGGCTGCTCGTTTTCACTCAGATACCACCTCTGCATTATTCATCCTGAGTCCCTGAGGAACTTCGAGAGAGAGAGAGAGAGAGAGAGAGAGAGAGAGAGAGAGAGACAGTGTGTTGACTGGCAGGCTGGGGCGAGGGAACAGCAATAATTGCATCTCACAGTGCAATTCAACCAGCCAAACAGCTCTTTCCTCTTCATTCCTAATTCAAAAGTGCTTTATTGGCATGGGAAACATATGTTAAACATCGCCAAAGCAAGTCAGGTAGATGGAAAAAATAAAAGTGAAATAAATAAAAATGAACAGTAAACATTACACTCAGAAGTTCCAAAAGAATAAAGACATTTCAAATGTCATATTATTTCTTTGTACAGTGTTGTAACGATGTAAGAGATTTCAAAAAACATATGTCTACATAGTGTTGTAACAATGCAATGTGCAAATAGTTAAAGTACAAAAGGGAAAATAAATAAAAATAAATAAGCATAAATATGGGTTGTATTTACAATTGTGTTTGTTCTTCACTGGTTGCCCTTTTCTTGTGGCAACAGGTCACAAATCTTGCTGCTGTGATGGAGCACTGTGGTATTTCACCCAGTAGCATCTGCTACAAGACCATGGTGCTTGCCTACGGAGCTGTGAGGGGAACGGCACCTCCGTACCTTCAGGCTCTGATCAGGCCCTACACCCAAACAAGGGCACTGCGTTCATCCACCTCCGGCCTGCTCGCCTCCCTACCTCTGAGGAAGGACAGTTCCCGCTCAGCCCAGTCAAAACTGTTCGCTGCTCTGGCACCCCAATGGTGGAACAAGCTCCCTCACGACGCCAGGACAGCGGAGTCAATCACCACCTTCCGGAGACACCTGAAACCCCACCTCTTTAAGGAATACCTGGGATAGGATAAAGTAATCCTTCTAACCCCCCCCCCCCCCTTAAAAGATTTAGATGCACTATTGTAAAGTGGTTGTTCCACTGGATATTATAAGGTGAATGCACCAATTTGTAAGTCGCTCTGGATAAGAGCGTCTGCTAAATGACTTAAATGTAAATTTCACCCAAAGGATAATGGGAGTTTATTAAAATTGTGTGGTTTCAAATTCTTGGTGAGTCTGTGTAATCTGAGGGAAATACACCACATTACCAAAAGTATGTGGACACCTGCTCGTCGAACATCTCATTCCAAAATCATGAGCATTAATATGGAGTTGGTCCCCCATTTGCTGCTATAACAGCCTCCACTCTTCTGGGAAGGCTTTCCACTAGATGTTGGAACATTGCTGTGGGGACTTGCTTCCATTCAGCCATAAGAGCATTAGTGAAGTCGGGCAGTGATGTTGGGCGATTAGGACTGGCTCACAGTCAGGGTTTCAATTCAACCCAAAGGTGTTCGATGGGGTTGAGGTCAGGGCTCTGTGCAGACCAGTCAAGTTCTTCCACAACGATCTCAACAAACCATTTCTGTATGGACCTCGCTTTGGGCACGGGGCCATTGTCATGCTGAAACAGGAAAGAGTCTTCTCCAAACTGTTGCCACAAAGTTGGAAGCACAGAATCGTCTAGAATGTCATCATATGCTGTAGCGTTAAGATTTCCCTTCACTGGAACTAAGGGGCCCGAACCATGAAAAACAGCCCCAGACCATTATTCCTCCACCAAACTTTACAGTTGGCATTATGCATCGGGGGCAGGCAGCGTTCTCCTGACATCCGCCAAACCCAGATTCATCCGTCGGACTGCCAGATGGTGAAGCGTGATTCATCACTCCAGAGAACGCGTTTCCACTGCTCCAGAGTCCAATGGCGGTTAGCTTTACACCACTCCAGCCAACGCTTGGCATTGCACATGGTGATCTGAGGCTTGTGTGCGGCTGCCTGGCCATGGAAACCCATTTCATGAAGCTCCTGACGAACAGTTCTTGTGCTGACGTTGCTTCCAGAGGCAGTTTGGATCTCAGTAGTGAGTGTTGCAACCCGAGGAGGATTTACTTTACATACTTCATCCGCAGTCCCGTTCTGTGAGCTTGTGGCCTGCCACTTCACGGCTGAGCCGTTGTTGAACTAGGTGCTGCTGTAGGCCCTCCTTGGTTGGTGACAAACACCAGATCATCAGCAAAAAAAGGTAGACATTTGATTTCAGATTCTAGTAGGGTGAGGGCCGGGTGCTGCAGACTGTTCTAGTGCCCGCGCCAATTCACTGATATAAACGTTGAAGAGGGTGGGGCTCAAGCTGCATCCCTGTCTCACCCCACGGCCCCGTGGAAACAAGTGTTTGACAATTTTAACCGCACACTTGTTTGTGTACATGGATTTTATGTCATGTTTTTCCTCCACAACACCACATTCCATCCATTTGTATAGCAGACCCTCATTCCAAATTGAGTGAAAAGTAGTTTTTTTAAAAGTCAAGCATGAGAAGACTTTGTCTTCGTTTTGGTTTGTTTGTCAGTTAGGGTGCGCAGGGTGAATACATGGGTCGGTCGTACAGTAGTTTGGTAAAAATCTAAAATTTGACGTTTTCTCAGTACATTGTTTTCACTGAGGAAATGTACGAGTCTGCTGTTAATGAAAATGCTGTTGACGTGTTTCTCACACACACACACACACACACACACACACACACACACACACACACACACACACACACAGATAATGGGCCCTCAAATCATGACAAACAAAACTGGAAAACGCCACACTGCTGTTCATGCTCCCAGGTGATATTTATCAACAACGTTTCCAGCCTTAAGTCTTCATCAGGCATCCATATCCCAGGTGGGGGTGGAGGGTCCATATCCCTCTCCCCAGCTGGCCTGTACCAAGCTCCCCTCTGCACTCTCCCCAGCTGGCCTGTACCCAGACCCCCTCTCCCCAGCTGGCCTGTACCCAGACCGCTCAGCCTCTACGGTGGGAGCAGAAAAAAAAAAAAAAAAAAAAAAAAAAATAGACCTCCCGCTGGGAACAAAGCCCACGGGGCCGGACAGATAACGTTGTTGTTGTGTTTTTACCCGGCGATAGAGTGATGAGAGCTTGAGGAACAGAGAGGGGACTAAGGGAGGGGTTAAAAACACCATCTCTCTCACACACCCACAGGGATTAGACCCGTCAGGCTCGGTGAGACAGACCAGACTCCTCCACTACACCCTCCGAGTGTGCAGAGCACTAGCTTCGTCTTACAAGGCCAGCAAGCTGGCTGGCTCTTTTTTTTTTTTTCACCTTGGGAATCGCTGGCGAAACGGTAACAGGCGCTCAGCAAAACACACAGCACGCGCTCCTCTTTTACCATGGCAACCCCCCCTGGATACGGGCGAATACACCACGTCATCCTCTACAATCTAGCGGTTGTTATGGCAGCACACTGAAAACCGCGTGGTGGGAGGAGGGAACGAGGGGCGGGGGTAGCTCCGAGGGCTGTGGTGTAGGGAGGCACATTAGACTGTTGTTGGTAAATAAAACAGCAAACATGCAAACACCACCAGACGAACCCACCCTTCCCCCGCGTGCTTCTGTCCCTGAGAAACTGCTTTCTAATGTCAACTATACATTTTAAAAAAATACCAAAAACAAAAAGGAATCATGTTATGTAACTTTATTTATATAAATCAATTTGAACAACAAAGAACTGATAAAAGTAGAAAATAATAGCTTGAATGATGTCTGAATTGAAGGCCTAGTTTCCCAGGGAACAAGCGTAGTCCAGCGGGGGGGAGGAGATAACACAAAGCAGGATCAAGGAGTTAGCCAGCTATTTATGATGGAATTAGGTTCAACATTTTGGGGCAGTTTCTCAAAACCCAGACTAAACCTAGTCCAGGACTAAAAAAAAAGTAACAGAGAGAAACTGCTTTTTATTCCAGGACTCGGTTAAAAATCTGTGTCCTGGAAAGTGCCATGTTGAATATAATTCCATCATAAACACAGAGAATCGAACCATCTCTTTAATACAACAGGATATGTTACGACTTACGAACGTTTTGTTTAGAGTCACATGATCTATGAGAACAGTTAACAGTATCCAAACTATGAGTTCTGATACACAACAGTTAACAGTATCCAAACTATGAGTTCTGATACACAACAGTTAACAGTATCCAAACTATGAGTTCTGATACACAACAGTTAACAGTATCCAAACTATGAGTTCAGACACACAACAGTCTCAAGGTGACATAAACCATAAACCACTTGGAGGGAACAATGACTTCATCACAAATGGCACCCTATTCAAATTAATTAACCCAATAGGGCTCTGGTCTAAAGTAGTGCACTATATAGGGAATAGGGTGCCATTTAATGTGCTAGAAGTGTTTAATCGTTGTGGAACAGGTTGTGGCTGTTTGTTCCCCCATCAGAACTAACAAAGGGGGGAGATGAATAACAGATGAGAGGGTGAAGCGTCGGGGGGCCAAAGTGGGATTTTGGTAGAAATGGGGGGGTTGAGGTCCTTAGTCCTGTGTGTATATGAGACCTCACCGGGGCCCCCCCCCCCCCCCATGACGTAGTGTGGTCCATCACCGTCAAGGTGCAGCATCACATCTGACTTTTACTCTGCTGGTCACCTTCCAGCACCAACAACCTCTTCCCCATAGACAGAGTCACCGCCTTAATCTAGAGAAGGGGACAGAGGGGAGGGAGAGAGGGAGGCGGGTGAGAGGAGGGAGGAAGAGAGAAGGGAGGAAGGGGAGAGAGGAGGGGGAGCAGAGGAGGGAGGGAAGAGGACAGAAGGGGAGTGAGGACAGAAGGGAGGTAGGAAGAGAGGAGAGAAGGGAAGTGAGGAGGGGGAGCAGAGGAGGAGGAGAGGAATGGGGATAGAGAACGGAGGGAGGAAGGGATGGAGGAGAAGGGAGGGAGGAGGGGGACAGAGGAGGAGGAGAGGATAGAGAGATGGGGATAGAGGAGGAGGAGAGGAGAGAGAGAAGGAGGGAGAGAGGGAAGGATGGAAGAGAAGGGAGGGAGGAGGGGGACAGAGGAGGAGGAGAGGAGAGAGATGGGGATAGAGAAGAGGGAGAGAGAGAAGGATGGAGACGATGAGAAGTCGTTAAATTTACAAGGTGGAAAACCCAAACATGGTCTCTCTGCCTCTCAGACAGAATACATTAAGAAAACAAGTGTCTGAGTAAAGGAATCAGCATGTTTCAGTTCAGCGTCGAGTCTAACGAGTGTGTTCGCATTAAAACACCTTCGCTTGAAAAAAAGCGGCAATAATACCGTTTGTCCATTTTGAGACGCCGTAGCTGGTATACACTTCCTCAAATTAGAATTAATCCAAGATACTGTAACTCGAGAAATCGGTCATTAATTCACATTTTTGCTGAAGAGATCTTAGGTCACACAATTTAACATCGAACTAAGATGACCGGTGAAGTATTTTTCTATCAAGGAGTTCAACGAGAAAACTTGTTTTCATGCAA
This sequence comes from Salmo salar, assembly GCF_965601325.2. Classification (NCBI taxonomy): domain Eukaryota; kingdom Metazoa; phylum Chordata; class Actinopteri; order Salmoniformes; family Salmonidae; genus Salmo; species Salmo salar. The sequence goes on along the minus strand of NC_138294.1, from coordinate 93,640,134 downwards.
AGACTTGATTGAAGAATCACCACTGTTGACCAATCACTGACGAAGGGGCGTCGGCTTCCGACCTTCAGTTTGCCCCCCCAGAAAAATAAAAAAAAGTGTGCCGGAACAGCAGACAAAACCCCAGCCAGAGTCCAAAACACAGCCCCAACGAGAGACAGAGAGAGACAGAGACAGAGAGACACAGAGAGAGAGACACAGAGAGACAGAGAGAGAGACACACAGAGACAGAGAGAGAGAGAGAGACACAGAGAGAGAGAGAGACAGAGAGAGAGAGACACAGAGACAGAGAGAGACACAGAGAGAGAGACACAGAGAGAGACAGAGAGAGAGAGAGAGAGTCCGCAACCCTAGAGACAGAGAGAGAGACACAGAGACAGAGAGAGAGAGAGACACAGAGAGAGAGACACAGAGAGAGAGACACAGAGAGAGAGACACAGAGAGAGAGAGTCCGCAACCCTAGAGACAGAGAGAGAGAGAGAGAGACACAGAGACAGAGAGAGAGAGAGAGAGACACACAGAGACAGAGAGAGAGAGAGAGACACAGAGAGAGAGAGAGACACAGAGAGAGAGAGACAGAGACAGAGAGAGACACAGAGAGAGAGAGAGACACAGAGAGAGAGAGAGAGAGAGAGAGAGAGTCCGCAACCCTAGAGACAGAGAGAGAGAGAGAGAGAGACACACAGAGAGAGAGAGAGACACACAGAGAGACACAGAGACCGAGAGAGAGAGAGAGAGAGAGAGACAGAGACACACAGAGAGACACAGAGACAGAGAGAGAGAGAAATAAACGGAGAAGGACATTCCATTGTTCCTGCTGGTCCAGTACAGAGGAGTGTCTGACTGACATTACTGAGCAACACTGCCATCTAGTGTGGGTTTTACTCAAGACAAACACAGGTACCAAAGCAGCCAAAACACAGGTACCAAAACACAGGTACCAAAGCAGACAAAGAACAAGCCTGAGTCCCTGTGTGCCATCATGCCAACTCCTCCTCTATCAACCCCGTGTCAATGATTGGCTTGTGGATAACCTCGTCTCCAGCCTATGAGCTCGGGATCTCCACAGTGACCGTAGAATTCTATTGGACTGAGGTAAAGTATTTTGGTCCCATTTCATTTTAGCGAATCACACGACTGCGAGGCACGGGGGAAGGTTAGGAGGAGGTTGCTGTGGGAGATGATTGGTTCGTAGATTAACCAGAATGCCTATGTCCCGGTCTCTCTCTATTGGCTAACGAAGACCCAGTTTAACAGGTTACTCTATGTCCCGGTCTCTCTCTATTGGCTAACGAAGACCCAGTTTAACAGGTTACTCTATGTCCCGGTCTCTCTCTATTGGCTAACGCTAGGCCTTTACTAAAGAGGCGTGGCTTGACGTGGGTGGGCGTTTTGAGAGGCGTGGCTTGACGTGGGCGGGCGTTTTGAGAGGCGTGGCTTGACGTGGGCGGGCGTTTTGAGAGGCGTGGCTTGACGTGGGTGTGTCTTAAACAATCGACTCCCATGAGATCGTTGCAAGTAATACCTTTATCAAACAGACACGATAGGGCCCTGGTCTAAAAGAGTGTACTATATAGGGAATAGGGTGCCATAGGTCTCTGGTCTAAAGTAGTGCACTATATAGGGAATAGGGTGCCATAGGACTCTGGTCTAAAGTAGTGTACTATATAGGGAATAGGGTGCCATAGGGATCTGGTCTAAAGTAGTGCACTATATAGGGAATAGGGTTCCATAGGGCCCTGGTCTAAAGTAGTGTACTATATAGGGAATAGGGTTCCATAGGTCTCTGGTCTAAAGTAGTGCACTATATAGGGAATAGGGTGCCATAGGACTCTGGTCTAAAGTAGTGTACTATATAGGGAATAGGGTGCCATAGGGCTCTGGTCTAAAGTAGTCCACTATATAGGGAATAGGGTGCCATAGGGCTCTGATCTAAAGTAGTGCACTATATATAGGGAATAGGGTGCCATAGTTAAAGGAGTGTTAGGGTTACCTCATCCAGTTGTCGCTCTACATGCTGTCTGTACTCCAGAGTGACCGGCTGCTGTTTGGTACTCACTGCTGCCACCTGCTGACTGGAAGACCCCAGGACATAGCTGCATGGACCACAGAATTAGTTTTTTTTTATTTTTATAGATCAATCCAAATTATTATTATTATTTTTTAAAGCCGTTCAGAATAGACAAACTATTGTCTCGTAATCCAGCTAAAATATTTTAGCAGGGCTGTTACTACTAGCAACATGATTTGGCATTTTGAGTGTCAAAGAAAAATGCTTTGTGATGGTGTGTGAGAGAGAGAGACAACACAAGATTCATATTTCCACACAGACCTACAAAGAATTTGAAAACAAATTAAAAAACATGATTAACTCCCATTTCTGTTACGTAAAATACCAGCGTTCGATCACAGCAGCGAGATCTGCGGCCCGTTGTCATGAAAACAGGGTAACCAGTGCTGCATAAACGTTGTTAAAAACCACCAATATTCAACTGTTCATTTTAAAAATTCCCCCACTATAAATACTACAACTATTTCAGTCACTGGTTCAAGTCCTCCTCAGACTGCCCCCCCCACCCCATATCGCTACATGGCTCACCTCTCTATGGCAGCCACATCGAGGCAGAACAGGGATCTGATGTAGTCCAGTTTCCTGGGTGTAGAGATGTAGACCATGCCTAGCAGAGAGCTGCAGCCACAGCAGGTCAGGTGGACTACCAGGCTGTAACAGGGGGGAAAAAAAAAAAATCACACAACAGGTCAGAACTACCAGGCTGTAACAGGTCAGGTAGGACTACCATTTTAAAACGTCTAATAAATCCATGTAATATAGTCTACCTACACCATCACAATAAATCCATGTAATATAGTCTACCTACACCATCACAATAAATCCATGTAATATAGTCTACCTACACCCTCACAATAAATCCATGTAATATGGTCTACCTACACCATCACAATAAATCCATGTAATATAGTCTACACCATCACAATAAATCCATGTTATATAGTCTACCTACACCATCACAATAAATCCATGTAATATAGTCTACCTACACCATCACAATAAATCCATGTAATATAGTCTACCTACACCATCACAATAAATCCATGTAATATAGTCTACCTACACCATCACAATAAATCCATGTTATATAGTCTACCTACACCATCACAATAAATCCATGTAATATAGTCTACACCATCACAATAAATCCATGTAATATAGTCTACCTACACCATCACAATAAATCCATCCAATTTGTAAGTCGCTCTGGATAAGAGCGTCTGCTAAATGACTTAAATGTAAATGTAATGTAATATAGTCTACCTACACCATCACAATAAATCCATGTAATATAGTCTACCTACACCATCACAATAAATCCATGTAATATAGTCTACCTACACCATCACAATAAATCCATGTAATATAGTCTACCTACACCATCACAATAAATCCATGTACTATAGTCTACCTACACCATCACAATAAATCCATGTAATATAGTCTACCTACACCATCACAATAAATCCATGTAATATAGTCTACCTACACCATCACAATAAATCCATGTAATATAGTCTACCTACACCATCACAATAAATCCATGTAATATAGTCTACCTACACCATCACAATAAATCCATGTAATAGTCTACCTACACCATCACAATAAATCCATGTAATAGTCTACCTACACCATCACTATAAATCCATGTAATATAGTCTACCTACACCATCACAATAAATCCATGTAATATAGTCTACCTACACCATCACAATAAATCCATGTACTATAGTCTACCTACACCATCACAATAAATCCATGTAATATAGTCTACCTACACCATCACAATAAATCCATGTAATATAGTCTACCTACACCATCACAATAAATCCATGTAATATAGTCTACCTACACCATCACAATAAATCCATGTAATATAGTCTACCTACACCATCACAATAAATCCATGTAATATAGTCTACCTACACCATCACAATAAATCCATGTAATAGTCTACCTACACCATCACTATAAATCCATGTAATATAGTCTACCTACACCATCACAATAAATCCATGTAATATAGCCTACACCATCACAATAAATCCATTATTTATTATTAGACAGGTCTAAAGAAACATGATATGAAGAAAATGTAGTGTATTTCAGAAGAACAGAATAGCATACTCTGAGTTGTCCTGATGTGGCTGTGCCATATGGCTGTGGGGCGACACTAGTTCATTTAGCAGGTCCTGATGTGGCTGTGGGCTACACTAGTTCATTTAGCAGGTCCTGATGTGGCTGTGGGGCGACACTAGTTCATTTAGCAGGTCCTGATGTGGCTGTGGGACTACACTAGTTCATTTAGCAGGTCCTGATGTGGCTGTGGGGCTACACTAGTTCATTTAGCAGGTCCTGATGTGGCTGTGGGCGACACTAGTTCATTTAGCAGGTCCTGATGTGGCTGTGGGGCGACACTAGTTCATTTAGCAGGTCCTGATGTGGCTGTGGGCTACACTAGTTCATTTAGCAGGCCCTGATGTGGCTGTGGGGCTACACTAGTTCATTTAGCAGGTCCTGATGTGGCTGTGGGCGACACTAGTTCATTTAGCAGGTCCTGATGTCGCTGTGGGCTACACTAGTTCATTTAGCAGGTCCTGATGTGGCTGTGGGCGACACTAGTTCATTTAGCAGGTCCTGATGTGGCTGTGGGCGACTAGTTCATTTAGCAGGTCCTGATGTGGCTGTGGGGCGACACTAGTTCATTTAGCAGGCCCTGATGTGGCTGTGGGGCGACACTAGTTCATTTAGCAGGTCCTGATGTGGCTGTGGGGCTACACTAGTTCATTTAGCAGGCCCTGATGTGGCTGTGGGCTACACTAGTTAATTTAGCAGACAAGATTTACTTAGAATCCCATGGCATTATTTTATAGTATGAAGAATACAATTGAACAGAAATGTGTTGAGCGGTTAACAAAGAAATAGTTACTCATATGCTTAGAGTTAATGTAACTTCAGTTGTTCTACAAATGTTGGGTTATGTTTCGATGAGTAATACATTGTAAGGCTGCATGATGAGACTAATGATGATTTGAAAAAAATAGCTTAAAAAAAAAGGCATGAGCTGTGCTTTGTTTTTTGCGCAGGCTGTACACACTTCATCACTCTCTCATTCACAATTTGACAAGCGCTTGATAATGCCTCAAATTTCACTGTGGCATCACCGAAATACGTCATACTTTGACTAAAACGATGACTTGACTTAAATCGTTGTTCAACATTACAGGTAAGCTCTTTGTTGAGAGAGACCATGCTCTTACAATGGCAAGTATAAGGGCATAATGGAAACTAGCTCCCAGGACGCAATTCCTATGGCTTCCACAGGGTGTCAGCAGTCTATGTTCAAGGTTTCAGGTTTGTAACTTCCAAAACGAATAAGAAATATCACTTTTAGTAGAAAGACAGTCTTGGAAATTTGTGTTTGCTCGCACCATGAAGACATTACGCTCCTGCTAAAATCGGTTTCCTATTGAACATACTTCTTTGCGTAAGAAATATTATAGTTTGATTACATTGTAGGGTATCTGAGAGTAAATAGAAACGTATTTTGACTTGTTGACACAAAGTTAAGGGGTAGATTTTTGTATTCCTTTCTCTGCATGCTTTTGCATACACCTATGCATCACATGACATCATTGGATGAATTGTAAATCTCATGTGGGCAGAATATGCATGTCGACCGAAGAATCTGCAGGGACTGAATGGGAGATAACGTGCAGCATTAGTTACGTTTTTTATTATTTTTAAAAGCACTGGTTATATGGACGTGTCAGGATTGGGGCAAAGGTGGTGCGCCAAGTGATTTTCCTCGAGTGCTTGGCGTGCGCCCACGTGGATTGGAAGGGCGAGGGGCTTTGACTGAGAGTTTCCTTTTGCGAGGGTGGAGACGCCATTTCTAACACGTATGAACACAGATGTTAATCACACAGCTGACCAATTACGCAAGATTTTACTTCTGGAATAGACAACAGGTGGAACTTATAGGCAATTAACCTGTTAGGGCTAGGGGGCAGTATTGACACGGCTGGATAAAAAACGTACCCGATTTAATCTTGTTACTACTCCTGCCCAGTAACTAGAATATGCATATAATTATTGGCTTTGGATAGAAAACACTCCAAAGTTTCTAAAACTGTTTGAATGGTGTCTGTGAGTATAACAGAACTCAAATGGCAGGTCAAAACCTGAGAAGATTCTGTACAGGAAGTACCCTGTCTGACCATTTCTTGGCCTTCTTTGCCATCTCTATCCATTACAAAGGATCTCTGCTGTTACGTGACACTTCCTACGGCTGCCATGGGCTCTCAGAAGGCGGCAAAAAGCTGAATCGTGGCTTTGCAGGCTCTGGCTGAAAAAAAGTAGCGTGTTTGGATAGTGGCTGGTTACAGTACTGTGAGACTCAGGCGCGTGCCCGCGTCGACCGAATGCTTTGTTTTCTTTCCTCTGTTTACCTAAACGGAGATTCCCGGTCGGAATATTATCGCTTTTTTACGAGAAAAATGGCATAAAGATTTTAAACAGCGGTTGACATGCTTCGAAGTACGGTAATTTTTTGTCACAAATTGCGCCATGCGCGCGACGCTGATTTACTATTTCGGATAGTGTCTGGAACGCACGAACAAAACGCAGCTATTTGGATATAACGATGGATTATTTTGGACCAAACCAACATTTGTTATTGAAGTAGCAGTCCTGGGAGTGCATTCTGACGAAGACAACAAAGGTAATCAAACTTTTGTAATAGTAAATCGGAGTTTGGTCAGGGCTAAACTTGGTGGGTGTCTAAATAGCTAGCCCGTGATGGCTGGGCTATCTACTGAGAATATTGCAAAATGTGCTTTCACCGAAAAGCTATTTTAAAAATTGGACACCGCGATTGCACAAAGGAGTTCTGTATCTATAATTCTTAAAATAATTATGTTTTTTGTGAACGTTTATCGTGAGTAATTTAGTAAATTGTTAGTAAATTCCCCGGAAGTTTGCGGGGGGTATGCTAGTTCTGAACGTCACATGCTAATGTAAAAAGCTGGTTTTTGATATAAATATGAACTTGATTGAACAAAACATGCATGTATTGTATAACATAATGTCCTAGGGTTGTCATCTGATGAAGATCAAAGGTTAGTGCTGCATTTAGCTGTCTTCTGGGTTTTTGTGACATTATATGCTAGCTTGAAAAATGGGTGTCTGATTATTTCTGGCTGGGTACTCTGCTGACATAATCTAATGTTCTGCTTTCGTTGTAAAGCCTTTTTGAAATCGGACAGTGTGGTTAGATTTAACGAGAGTCTTGTCTTTAAAATGCTGTAAAATAGTCATATGTTTGAGAAATTGAAGTAATAGCATTTCTAAGGTATTTGAAAATCGCGCCACGGGATTCAACTGGCTGTTGCGTAGGTGGGACGAATTCGTCCCGCCTAGCCCAGAGAGGTTAATATAGATATGATTTAATAAGAACATTCTGTCTATGACGATGAAGGTAAACATTGAGGAATTTTGGCAGAGAGTATTTAGCAGCTAGACAGACACAGACAGACGCGCTCGCTCTGACTTACCAGCCTAGATCCTTCTTACAGGTACCTGAGAAGTGAGTTTCTTTGCCAACCAAAACATTGTCACTGACACCTGCAATAAAAGAAAAGAGGGAATTATTCAGTCTCTGAAATTGGGGAACATTATCTAATTAGGTAGCTAAGTGCTTGGAAATCAAATCGGTCTTGTACTTAGACATAAGCCTGATCCAAGATGTGTTTGTGCTCTTTCCAATTACATCAAGTACCCCTCGGCTGTGACACATGGAACAGATAAAACGTATATCACAGTAAATACTTTTTATAAATGATTAAGCCCTATGGATTTTACACATGAAATGGGTTAAGGCTGTACGGTTCATAAACCGGAAAGTATTCAGACCGACTTTTTCCACATTTTTGTTAGGTTACAGCCAAAATGTCTCCTAGTCTCCCAGTCCCTGCCGCTGAAAAACATCCCCACAACATGCTGCTGCCACCACCATGCTTCACCGTAGGGATGGAACCAGGTTTCCTCCAGACGTGGCACTTGGCATTCAGGCCAAAGAGTAGGTAGCTTTTGGCAAACTCCAAGTGCCTTGTCATGTGCCTTTTACTGAGGAGTGGCTTCCGTCTGGCCACTCTACCATAAAGGCCTGATTGATGGAGTGCTGCAGAGATAGTTGTCCTTCTGGAAGGTTCTCCCATCTCCACAGAGGAACTCTGGAGCTCTGTCAGAATGACCATCGGGTTCTTGGTCACCTCCCTGACCAAGGCTCTTCTCCCCCGATTGCTCAGTTTGGCCGGGTAGCCAGCTCTAGGAAAAGTCTTGGGGGTTCCATACTTATTCCATTTAAGAAAGATGGAGGCCACTGTGTTCTTGGGGACCTTCAATGCTGCAGAAATGTTTTGGTACCATTCCCCAGGTCTGTGCATCGACACAAATTCTGTCTCGGAGCTCTACAGACAATTTCTTCAACCTCATGGTTTGGTTTTTGCTCTGACATGCACTGTCAGCTGTGGGACCTTATATAGGCAGGTGTGTGCCTTTCCAAATAATGTCCAATCAATTGAATTTACCACAGGTGGACTCCAATCAAGTTGTAGAAACATCTCAAGGATGATCAATGGAAACAGGAAGCACCTGAGCTCAATTGAGTCTAATACTTATGTAAATAAGGTATCTGTTGTTTATTTGTAATAAAGTCGGAAACATTTAAAAAAAACTTGTTTTCGCTTTGTCCTTATGGGGTATTGTGTGTAGATTGCAGAGTATTTTTTATTGAATCTATTTTAAAATTAAGGCTGTAAAGTAACAAAATGTGGAAAAAGTCAAGGGGTCAGAAGGATTACTTTATCCTATCCCAGGTATTCCTTAAAGAGGTGGGGTTTCAGGTGTCTCCGGAAGGTGGTGATTGACTCCGCTGTCCTGGCGTCGTGAGGGAGCTTGTTCCACCATTGGGGTGCCAGAGCAGCGAACAGATTTGACTGGGCTGAGCGGGAACTGTGCTTCCTCAGAGGTAGGGGGGCCAGCAGGCCAGAGGTGGATGAACGCAGTGCCCTTGTTTGTGTGTAGGGACTGATCAGAGCCTGAAGGTATGGAGGTGCCGTTCCCCTCACAGCTCCGTAGGCAAGCACCATGGTCTTGTAGCAGATGCGAGCTTCAACTGGAAGCCAGTGGAGAGAGCGGAGGAGCGGGGTGACGTGAGAGAACTTGGGAAGGTTGAACACCAGACGGGCTGCGGCGTTCTGGATGAGTTGTAGGGGTTTAATGGCACAGGCAGGGAGCCCAGCCAACAACGAGTTGCAGTAATCCAGACGGGAGATGACAAGTGCCTGGATTAGGACCTGCGCCGCTTCCTGTGTAAGGCAGGGTCGTACTCTGCGAATGTTGTAGAGCATGAACCTACAGGATCGGGTCACCGCCTTGATGTTAGCTGAGATGGGGTGTATGGTGTGGTGTACGGTAACGAATGATTGTAATTTTAAATTATGTAACATTCCAACCTTGTTTAGCAGTACTTAGTCCAAATAAAGAAATATAAATAATTCCACTAGTTCATTTGGTACTCCCTGTATATAGCTCCATTCTTGTGTATTCTGTGTGTTAATATTTCTCTTTAACATTGCATCCTTGATGCTTAAGTCCACACTTGTGGTATTCTGCACACGTGACAAATCAAAGTTGAGGAGGGACTTTTATTTGGAAGGAAACCGCAAATTCCACTGTTGTGGCTACCTTCACATGGGTAGGGAACGATGATGTCGGGCTGCGTTCAGCAGGAGGAAGGACAAAAAAATGTGACATGGTCAGTCAATCCTGAAAATGTAAAAACACTTTGAAAAGTTTCTACAAGTGCAGTCACAAAAACCATCAAGCGCTATGATGAAACTGGCTCTCATAAGGACCGCCACAGGAAAGGAAGACCCAGAGTTACCTCTGCTGCAGAGGATAAGTTCATTAGAGTTACAAGCCTCAGAAATTGCAGCCCAAATAAATGATTCACAGAGTTCAAGTAACAGACACATCTCAACACTGGACAATGTTCCTCCTGCGTCAGAAGCTAACGAGGATTCTTAATAAATACATTTCTATCTGGAAGTTGGACACTTTTTTGTTGTTGTTGTCCTTCCTCCTGCTGAACGCAGCCCGGCATCATTCTTGGGGTCCAAAAATATATGTTATGTAGAACAAACATACCTCTCTGATTCTAACAAATTAGGTTAGTTCTATTCATGGTATTTCTATCCGCAAAGTCACTTTTCTTTAAGGAGACCAGAACAAATTCACATAAAAAAGAAGAAGTGTGAGTTACAGAGATGTGTTATTGAATGCAAGTCTAAGAAGCGGTAGATATTTTTCTGTGCAGACTATTTCTATGCTTCCCGTGATTAGCTTTCGTTTTTGCATCTTTTACTTTTTGGTTTTGTGTACACCAGTATCAAAACAGATGAAAATACATTAATTTTGGATTAAAGAAAGAAAGAAAGATATAAATAAATAAATAAATATATATATATATATATAAAACAGTGGTTAAGAAGGTACAAATGATTCTCTACACACTATCCTCGGTCGTTTTGTTACAAACTGAAATTAGGAAAACTATTTTAAATTTGAGTAACCAGGAAATGACTATTATAATTTCATGTCGGACGGAGCGATATCTGCATTTTGCAGCTTTAATTCTCCATTGTTGGTAAAAGGACTCCCACTGTAATTCAGTATTTCACGGTAAAGTCTACACCTGTTGTATTCAGCGCAGAGGACAAATATACCTTGAAGTATTGCATTTACATACTGACACAACCAAAGTTATATCTCACTATCCATAATTTTTTTTTATCTAAAATGTAGTTAGCGTTATATAGTTAGGACAGAGTTTATTAACTAAACAACTTACGTTTCAGCAGTATTTGATTTTGTTCGTCCTCACTCCCAGCCCAAGACAACGAGTCACCGACAGGCAACTTACAACTCCCGCAGAGAAAGACGACCGGTGGGTCGCCACCATCCTCTTCCTCATCTTCTACTACTAATGTCATCCCTGGTCTAAAGTTGTCCTTCATCATGGTTGAGTCGGAATAAGCTCCATCGTTGACGGTGACCTCAAATGTTACGTTTGAATCTTTAAGAAATGCTCTTTTCCCCGACATGTTGTTTTTCTTTTTTCGAACTTGGGCGGGTTGGTAACAAAACAGTCGCAGGAAATACGTCATACGGCCCGCCAAAGCGGAAGTTTCATGACTTCCTGTCAAGGTTTTTTTATTGACTAGATGGGATACAGTTCTTCTTCGATGAGGTTTTAACGGCAGTTCACATGCCCCGAATATAACATATTATAACCTTACCGTGAAATGTTTACTTACAAGCCCTTATTAAACAACAATGCAATTTTTTAAAGAAAATAGAGTTAAGAAAATATATTACAAATAAACTAAAGCAAAAACAAAATGTTACAATAATGACGTTATATACACAGGGGGTATATGACCCGTTGAAAATGTATTTTCCCAGTCCAACACGGTTTTTTTCTCTCCAAGTTCACAGTTGTTTTTGAACTCGGGCAGATGAATCGTCTTCATCAAAATTACGGCTTGTCTCTTAACCCGCTCATCGTTCCCTTATGCCAGAGTTTGTACGTCTCAATTCTTATATTACTTATCGAGGTATATCTCATTAGTATATTATTTATCATTTTAGGCATTGTTGGAATTATGTATTTCTTTGTTTTTCTTTCTTTTGAGTATTATAATTAACTCATGTGCTTTTCTCCACAGGGAGTGGATACTATATGTTGTTGGTTCTGTGACCACGTTTCCCTTGTGACAGTCTCTTCCCATTAAAATAAATAAAACGTCAACACCAAGTTCATGAACAGACCCACCATGTAATTACAGTTGATATTGCGAGGGTTGTTTTGTTTGCGCAATGTGCTGTCTGTGCATCGCTATATTGTCTATAAAAGTGGATCCTCGTCATTGCATTTTGTACTTTTACGACCACATAGGTTAATGAAAATACTTAAAATGGTAACCGCTTCTCTCTGTGTGCTGAAAGAAGAGTTAAGGCCTCCAACATCTTGATGAAATGCATCTGAACAAACATCTGAATTTCTCTTGGTGTCCATTTTGGAAGTGCTGAAGGAAGAAGTCCTACCTCGTCACAGCTTGTTTGCACTTAATGATATAAGAACAAACATGATTTTTCTGAACATAAATGTAATCATGTGTGTAAGGTTCAAAAGTCTAAATTCAGCATTCGTTCTTTTTTGAAGAATGCTGTTCTTATCGAGTTACACAAATCCACAAGGAGTCAGTAGGAATTATTTAAAATGTATTTAAGCAAGTCATCCATGACAGTTATGTTTTATAAAAGGCAGTAAATGAGGATTAATGAACTGTTTCGCTGCCAGACGAGGCTCAGTTGAAATCCAGGTGTAGATTTCCATTTGGGACGTAACAAGTCTCTGCATTCTCCAGCGTATTCTGGTGACCCATTCATTTCCTTGTAACTAACCGTTTCAGTATGAGCTCATCATCCACAGGAATGTCTCGTTTCGTCACACTACTGTAGGTTTACATAGGGAACAGACTAATTACCTGTCAAAAGCCGGTGTGTTGCCCTCATACCCTCACGGGGGGGGGTTGAGTTCCAAATTGAGCAGCAGCTGCTAAAAGAAATTAGGTCGTACAAATATTAAAATGTAAATGTTTTTTTTGTTGTTGAGTGAAATACATTTAAAAAAATAAAAAATACATGCAAGACTGAATGGGAGACAAAACAAGCAACAAATGAAGATAGATACTTTTCACAAGCCTATTCTAACCCTTACCCTAGCCTTAGTGTAACCGATGTGAAATGGCTAGTTAGTGGTGCGCGCTAATAGCATTTCAATCAGTGACGTCACTCGCTCTGAGACTTGAAGTAGGGTTTCCCCTTGCGTTGAAAGGGCCGCGGCTTTTGTGGCGCGATGGGTAACGATGCTTCGTGGGGTGTCAGTTGTTGATGTGTGCAGAGGGTCCCTGGTTCGAGCCCAGGTTGGGGCGAGGAGAGGGACGGAACCTACACTGTTACAATAGCTAGCTGGATTGTTTACCAGTTGCAAAAAAAAAAGCTAAACTAAGTTCCTAAAAGCTACACTATATATACAAAAGTATGTGGACACCCCTTCAAATTAGTGGATTCGGCTATTTCAGCCACAGGTGTATAAAAATCGAGCACACCGCCATGCAATCTCCATAAACAAACATTGGCAGTAGAATGGCCTTACTGAAGAGCTCAGTGACTTTCAAAGTGGCACCGTCATAGGATGCCACCTTTCCAAAAAAGTCAGTTCGTCAAATTTCTGCCCTGCTAGAGATGCCCTCGGTCAACTGTAAGAGCTCTTATTGTGAAGTGGAAACATCTAGGAGCAACAACGGCTCACTGCTAGGTCACACAAACTGACAGAACGAGAACCGCTGAGTTCTGAAGCCCGTAGCGTGTAAAAACCGTCTGTCCTCAGTTGCAACACTCACTACCGAGTTCCAAACTGCCTCTGGAAGCAACGTCAGCGCAAGAAGTGTTGGTCGGGAGTTTTATGAAATGGGTTTCCATGGTCGAGCAGCCGCACACACGCCTAAGATCACCATGTGCAATGCCAAGCGTCGGCTGGAGTGGTGTAAAGCTCGCCGCCATTGGACTCTGGAGCAGTGGAAACGCGTTCTCTGGAGTGATGAATCACGCTTCACCATCTAGCAGTCCGACGGATGAATCTGGGTTTGACGGATGCCAGGAGAACGCTACCTGCCCCAATGCATAATGCCAACTGTAAAGTTTGGTGGAGGGGGAATAATGGTCCTGGGCTGTTATTCATGGTTCAGGCCCCTTTGTTCCAGTGAAGGGAAATCTTAATGCTACAGCACACAATGACGATCTAGACTATTCTGTGCTTCCATCTTTGTGGCAAGTTTGGGGAAGGCCCTTTCCTGTTTCAGCATGACAATGCCCCCGTGCACAAAGCGAGGTCCATACAGAAATGGTTTGTCGAGATCAGTGTGGAAGAACTTGACTGGCCTGCACAGAGCCCTGACCTCAACCCCATCAATCACCTTTGGGATGAATTGGAATACCGACTGTGAGCCAGGCCTAATAGCCCAACATCAGTGCTCAACCTCACTAATGCTGTTGTGGCTGAATGGAAGCAAGTCACTGCAGCAATGTTCCAACATCTAGTGGAAAGCCTTCCCAGAAGAGTGGAGGCTGTTATAGCAGCAATGTTCCAACATCTAGTGGAAAGCCTTCCCAGAAGAGTGGAGGCTGTTATAGCAGCAATGTTCCAACATCTAGTGGAAAGCCTTCCCAGAAGAGTGGAGGCTGTTATAGCAGCAATGTTCCAACATCTAGTGGAAAGCCTTCCCAGAAGAGAGGAGGCTGTTATAGCAGCAATGTTCCAACATCTAGTGGAAAGCCTTCCCAGAAGAGTGGAGGCTGTTATAGCAGCAAAGGGGGGGACCAACTCCATATTAATACCCATGATTTTGGAATGACATGTTAAGCGAGCAAGTGTCCACATACTTTAGGTCATCTAGTGTAGCTAGCTAAGTAAAAGATAGCTATTTAACACAAATAGAAAAGACAAAATAAGGACAGAAGATAAAGGACATGAAAGTAAAACAGTTCTCCAACCATGTTTTGGAAAAGGTAGGACTTTGTAGCCAACATCACCAGCGTTGCTATGGGAAATTGTTTACCCACTCAGACATCCAAAGGGAGAAAGCTGTCAAAGGTTTGTTGATGGGACAGAACCACGAATGCCTGTTTGTACATCAAAACAAGAGCAAATGTCATATTTAATTGCACATGAGGGCATACATGGAAAAGGATTATTTGCAACCATTTCCCTTTCTCTCAAAAAAAAAGAGAGGCATTAGCCAAGTCTGTCAGATCAGCATTTTTGAAGAAGCTGACCAGAGCAAAACGTATCAAACAGTGAACTTATATAATAATGGAACTGTATTGATACAAGGCAATGATTCAAGCCTCCAGGCTTTAGGGAATATGTTTGCTACCCTAAAAGCAGAAGCTGAACTCATCTCAGAAACTGAAGGAGAAAGTAGAGGGAGATGACGGTGAAAAGCAGGCCCCAACGGTCTCTGTGACCCTGCAAGAAGCCCCCCAGTGTCCCTCTACCTACCTCACCTGCAGCAGACAGAGCCAAGAACAGGCCTACAACACCAAGAACACCTGCTATGCAACGTTTCCACAACACCCTCTCTCTAGTCGAAGCAGAGGTCATAGAACTCAGAGACAACAAGCTTCAAGAGGAGGACACTGCCCAAAAACTAATAGAAGAGATGAAACAGTTCAGGGAGGAGAGCAGAGCATCTATTGCTAAATTACAAAGCAGAACGGACAAACTGAGTCAGACAAATGACGACCTCAGAGACCTTCTGAGCACAAGGAGAGAGGAGCCTGAGCAGAGAGAGAGAGGTACATTGACCCCCTCAACCAGCAGCTAGTCATTATGTCCTCTGCATCTAGAGAACATGTCCACCAGCTTGGTACAACACAGGCAGAAGCCTCCACCACACAGCCTGATGACACTGCACCAGCCTCCCAGTCTGCTCCAGCCCAGGTTAACCTACCAGCCTCCCAGTCTGCTCCAGGTCAGAATACCAGCCTCCCAGTCTGCTCCAGCCCAGGTCAGAATACCAGTCTCCCAGTCTGCTCCAGCCTCCCAGTCTGCTCCAGCCCAGGTCAGAATACCAGTCTCCCAGTCTGCTCCAGCCCAGGTCAGAATACCAGTCTCCCAGTCTGCTCCAGCCTCCCAGTCTGCTCCAGCCCAGGTCAGCCTCTCAGTCTGCTCCAGCCCAGGTCAACCTACCAGCCTCCCAGTCTGCTCCAGCCCAGGTCAGAATACCAGCCTCCCAGTCTGCTCCAGCCCAGGTCAGCCTACCAGCCTCCCAGTCTGCTCCAGCCCAGGTCAACCTACCAGCCTCCCAGTCTGCTCCAGCCCAGGTCAGCCTCCCAGTCTGCTCCAGCCCAGGTCAATCTCCCAGTCTGCTCCAGCCCAGGTCAGAATACCAGCCTCCCAGTCTGCTCCAGCCCAGGTCAGCCTCCCAGTCTGCTCCAGCCCAGGTCAACCTCCCAGTCTGCTCCAGCCCAGGTCAGAATACCAGCCTCCTCCAGCCCACGTCCGCCTCCCAGTCTGCTCCAGCCCAGGTCAGCCTACCAGCCTCCTCCAGCCCACGTCCGCCTCCCAGTCTGCTCCAGCCCAGGTCAGCCTACCAGCCTCTCAGTCTCCTCCAGCCCAGGTCAGCCTACCAGCCTCTCAGTCTCCTCCAGCCCAGGTCAACCTACCAGCCTCCCAGTCTGCTCCACCCAGACAACCACCCACAACTGCAATCCTTATTGATTCAAATGGGAAGTTCTTAGTCCATGAAAGATGATTCCCTAGATACCAGGTGTATAAGTTCTGGTGTCCAACAACTGACAGTGTAATGCAGCTACTCAGTCAGACCAGGATTGATACCCCCCGACAACATCATCATCCACACTGGAACAAACCACCTTCATGCCAAAGGTGAAAATGTATCTAAAGGCAGTGAGAAGAGTGGCAGAACGGGAAAAGGCTATGTTCCCAACAACCAATAGAGAAAAGACTTCCCAGGACAGTTGATGGACAATATAAATCCAACAGATCACTGTGGACTGAGCCTCACTGCTCAACGTCAGAAAGGCTCACCACCCCACTCTGACATGTCAACACTTATACCATAATGAACATCTGGATCAGGACAGGATCAGAACATTTGCCAAGGACCTAAAAGATGCAACACTTGACAGGGACCCACACACCCATCACCCCAGCAACAGAGGTCCCCCGCCCCACCTTCTGAAACAACAGTACCTCCACCATCCCCAGGAGAGAAGAGCCAGACACGGCTTATTACAGCACAGCTCTACTAGACCAGGCCCATCACAACACAGATTTACCAGACCAGACCCGCCTCAGGACAGCACGACTATACCCGTCCCATCACAACACAGCTCTACTAGACCAGGCCCAACACAACACAGCTCTACTAGACCAGGTCCATCACAGCACAGCTCTACTAGACCAGGCCCAACACAACACAGCTCTACTAGACCAGGTCCATCACAGCACAGCTCTACTAGACCAGGTCCATCACAACACATCTCTACTAGACCAGGCCCAACACAACACAGCTCTACTAGACCCCAACACAACACAGCTCTACTAGACCAGGCCAAACACAACACAGCTCTACTAGACCAGGCCCATCACAACACAGCTCTACTAGACCAGGCCCAACACAACACAGCTCTACTAGACCAGGTCCATCACAGCACAGCTCTACTAGACCAGGTCCATCACAACACATCTCTACTAGACCAGGTCCATCACAACACATCTCTACTAGACCAGGCCCATCACAGCACAGCTCTACTAGACCAGGTCCATCACAACACAGCTCTACTAGACCAGGCCCATCACAGCACAGCTCTACTAGACCAGGTCCATCACAACACATCTCTACTAGACCAGGCCCATCACAACACAGATTTACCAGACCAGACCCGCCTCAGGACAGCACGACTAGACCCGTCCCATCACATCACAGCTCTACTAGACCCCATCACAACACAGCTCTACTAGACCCCATCACAACACAGCTCTACTAGACCCCATCACAACACAGCTCTACTAGACCCCATCACAACACAGCTCTACTAGACCCATCACAACACAGCTCTACTGGACCCCATCACAACACAGCACTACTAGACCCCATCACAACACAGCTCTACTAGACCAGGTCCATCACAGATTTACCAGACCAGACCCGCCTCAGGACAGCACGACTAGACCCGTCCCATCACAACACAGCTGTACTAGACCCCATCACAACACAGCTCTACTAGACCCCATCACAACACAGCACTACTAGACCCGTCCCATCACAACACAGCTCTACTAGACCCCATCACAACACAGCTCTACTAGACCCCATCACAACACAGCTCTACTAGACCCGTCCCATCACAACACAGCTCTACTAGACCCCATCACAACACAGCTCTACTAGACCCGTCCCATCACAACACAGCTCTACTAGACCCGCCCCATCACAACACAGCCAGAACACTGTCCTTCAGAGAAGTACACCACATGATGCAGTCCACACCATGTATCATTCAGATCATCAGCCTACATATGCTGAGGTAACCTCTGGCAAAAAGACACCTAGAACAATCAGAGATAGGAGAGGTGTGCCAACTAATATGCAGACTACTGAGCTAGACAGACCCTTTAAATCACACACAAACTTACAAAATAAACACATACATACTTCTCCTACAAAGGGTTGCAGATTCCACTGTACTTATTTTATTATAAGTGCAATCTTAACAATTCCTATTGTGTGTTTACAACTATTCTTTATTTTATTGCAACTGGTATTATAATAATATTATATATTTTTTATTTTATGTATTTTTTTTATTTCTTGTTTTATTGATGTACTTTACTCAATCAAACCGGTGAATATCACTTATTATATATGAGATCATTAACTATCAGCTCTTGGAATATCCAGGGCCTAAACTCTTCACGTTTTGGTTATAAAAACAACAAATCCAGAATGGATGAAAAACATCAAGGGACAGGACATCATAATCCTACTGGAAACATGGCGTCGCGGAGACATAGATACTCAGTGTCCCTCAGGCTATAGAGAAAGTTTACTACCATCAATCAAACATAAAAATGTTAAAACGGTGAATCAAGTGGAATCATTTATCACTGGATGAAATTAAACTTAAACAACAACAAACGTACTAAATCACTTTTGGCTAAAACTTAACAAAAAAAGTACAATCTATTGTGTTAATGACGTCTACATATGGGCAGCTTATGCTCCTCCTTCAGATTCACCATATTATGATGATCAGTTTATTGACAATCTCCTTAAAGAAATCATTACATTTCAGGCAGAGGATAAAGTGCTTCTTTGTGGAGATTTCAATGCAAGAACAGGTTCTGAGCCTTGACTACACTGATGAGGGGAGGTAACCACCACATATTTGGACACCCCTCCTTGTACAGTAGCCCTATTATAAATAATAGAAACAGTCCTGACCAAATACTGAACGAAAATGGGAAGGAGTTAGTGCATCTCTTGTCGAGCCTTAGGCCTGTACATGCTTAATGGTAGAGTCAGAGGGGACTCTTTAGGTCGGTTTACTTACTGCTCAGCTCTTGGGACAAGTGTAGTCGATTATGCCATCACTGACATCGACCCCTCCTCCATTAGTGCATTCAGTGTCAGACCACAGACACTATTGTCAGATCACAGTCAGATCAACGTGTTTCTGAAGAAATTAACCGGCAATACTCGTTCAACAAAACAGCCCAATAAACTCTACAACATAAACCAATCGTACAGATGGGCTCCAAACTGTGCAGAGAAATTCATTGAAACATTAAACATCAAATGAAATGATGAACTCTACACAGTTCTTCACTAACTCACAATACCAAAACAATAAAAGGTGGTGTCAAGTTCAGCTCCTAGAAACACCAATTGCATATTCCAAAAAGCAGCATCAAAAGCAAATCTGAGAAAACCAAAGAAATGCAACAAACAAAAATGTAAATATTTCAGAGAAGAAAAAATAAAACGGTTTGATAACGAATGTAAAACAATTAGGAAACACCTTAGACAAATGTCAAACGAAAAACATAAGCAGCAAAACAACCCAGAGCTACGATATGAATACTTTGAAACTCTGAAACAGTATAAACATACACTGAAACGCAAGAAATTGAATTATACCAACAAGACACTTGATGAAATTGAAAACCGCAAATGGCCAAAATCAGTTCTGGGACATGTGGAATAATTTAAGCATGACAAAGCCACAAGAATTATCCATACAAGATGAAGGAATTTTGAAAACGTATTTTGATAATCGATTAAAAAAAAAAAATCAAGAAATAAAAGGGAACATCCTTGAATTAGTCATTAATAAAAATAAAATAAAAAATCCATTGAATTACCCAATAACCCGACAATAACTAAACGAAAAGCTCAAATCTACAAAACCAAAGAAGGCTTGTGGTCTAGATAACATCAGAAATGAAATGCTGAAAAACAGCAACACCTTTTGTGATTAAATTGTTCAACTTCTGGCTGCTTTCCTGATGTCTGGAACCAGGGGCTCATCTATCTCTCTTATCCACAAAAGTGGAAACAAATCAGACTCCAATATTTACAGAGGAATCTGCATAAACAGCAACTTGGGAAAGGTTTTCTGTAGCATTTTGAATTCAAGAATCCAAACCCTTTCCAGATTTTGTACATTTTTATAAGTAAATGTCAAATTGGCTTTGTCCCCAACCATCACACTACTGACCATATATATATAAAGTGAGGTTTGGGGGCAACTCATTAAGCTGGACTTTAAAATGTGGGACAAACATCCAATTGAAGCCCTACATGCAGAATTGTCAGAAAATTCTACCAGTCCAAAGAAATTAGGCCTCTTTCCAGTGGTAATGAAAATACAGAAACGATCATCAACATTTTGGCTACATCTAAAATTCAAGTCCTAATTTAAGTCTCCAATTTAAAGCACTTCAAACCCCAAGAGCTGAGCCCAGAAACGAGCCCTCTCAGTCAGCTGGTGTTGGACCTCACCAACCAAGCTGACAACCAGCACTGCTTCAAAAGAAAGAATTCAAATTTTAATAAAATGACGAACCAATCAAAGCGCTCATATTTACAACATTGGAAAAACTAACTAAATCTCAACGCCGACTAAATTGCTGTCTGACCCGAAACAGAGAATATGACTTGGCTGATTATCTCTACTCTGGTTCAGAGATATGAAGCAGAGACAGATCCTTACCAAGTACAGGCTGAGTGACCACCAATTGGCAAATAGAAACCAGAAGACATAAAAATACAGAGATGCACTTTCTCCTTTACTGTGATCAATATTCCTCACAAAAAATATTTCATTATTCGCAAAAAATTATTACTTTTACTTCAAATATTATCTTATTAAATCCAGAGGAAAAACAAAATATTCATACCGCCAAAGGTGCAACGGCTACTCTTGAAGCCAAATATGTATTTGCCTGCCATATCCTGAGAGACACCGAATAATAACATCTGCATAGTAAGAAGTAACTTACTTATTATTAGTACTGTTGTTAGTAGTAGTAGTGTTGTAATTACCGTAATTTCCAGACTATTAAGCGCACCTGAATATAAGCCGCACCCACCGAATTTATTATTATATATTTTTTTGAACATAAATAAGCCGCACATGTCTATAAGCCGCAGGTGCCTACCGGTACATTGAAACAAATGAACTTTACACAGGCTTTAACGAAACACGGCTTGTAACAAAAATAAATAGGCTTTAACGAAACACGGCTTGTAACAAAAAATAAAAAATTAGCAGTAAGCTTTAGTTGTCTTTTTGCACTGAGTCAATTCCTCACGCTGCTGTTTCCAACGTCTTATCATCGACTCATTAAGACCAAGCTCCCGTGCAGCAGCTCTATTTCCTTTTCCAACAGCCAGATCAATCGCCTTCAACTTGAAAGCTGCATCATATGCATTTCTCCATGTCTTTGCCATGATGAGGGTGACAAAATGACTACCGTAATCAGAATGATGGGAAGTTTGAGAGCGCTCAATTTAATCTAAACACTAAACAAAAAAGTTGTTTGACCTTAAAACCCGTTCGGCAATTTCATTGGTCTAATGAAAGCTTCATGCCGCCCAAAAACTGAGCACATCACAGAATGTGTTTTTTTTTTGGAGAGAAAAAAAAATTTTAAGCGGGAAAAATCCATATATTAGCCGCGTCATTGTTTAAGCCACGAGGTTCAAAGCCTGGGAAAAAAGTTGCGGCTTATAGTCCGGAATTTACGGTATTATTCCAAATAGCAGTGGTATGGGTAGTAGGGGTGATGGTAACAGTATTAGTTTGAGTGGTGGTAGTAATGATGATGGTAGGGATAGTAATGATGATGGTCAAACTAATACCGTTACGTTACAGTAGGTAGAGATATTAGAGGTATAAATGATACTAGTGGTAATGGTAGTAGAGATATTAGTGGTATAAATGATACTAGTGGTAATGGTAGTAGTAGAGATATTAGTGGTATAAATGATACTAGTGGTAATGGTAGTAGTAGAGATATTAGAGGTATAAATACTACTAGTGGTAATGGTAGTAGAGATATTAGAGGTATTAATACTACTAGTGGTAATGGTGGTAGAGATATTAGAGGTATAAATGATACTAGTGGTAATGGTAGTAGAGATATTAGAGGTATAAATACTACTAGTGGTAATGGTAGTAGAGATATTAGAGGTATAGGTAGTAGAGATACTAGAGGTATAAATACTACTAGTGCTAAAGGTAGTAGAGATATTAGAGGTATAAATGTTACTAGTGATAATGGTAGTAGAGATACTAGAGGTATAAATGTTACTAGTGGTAATGGTAGTAGAGATATTAGAGGTATAAATACTACTAGTGGTAATGGTAGTAGAGATATAAATGTTACTAGTGATAATGGTAGTAGAGATACTAGAGGTATAAATGTTACTAGTGGTAATGGTAGTAGAGATATTAGAGGTATAAATACTACTAGTGGTAATGGTAGTAGAGATATAAATGTTACTAGTGGTAATGGTAGTAGAGATATTAGAGGTATAAATACTACTAGTGGTAATGGTAGTAGAGATATTAGAGGTATAAATACTACTAGTGGTAATGGTAGTAGAGATACTAGAGGTATAAATGTTACTAGTGGTAATGGTAGTAGAGATATTAGAGGTATAAATACTACTAGTGGTAATGGTAGTAGAGATATAAATGTTACTAGTGATAATGGTAGTAGAGATACTAGAGGTATAAATGTTACTAGTGGTAATGGTAGTAGAGATATTAGAGGTATAAATACTACTAGTGATAATGGTAGTAGAGATACTAGAGGTATAAATGTTACTAGTGGTAATGGTAGTAGAGATATTAGAGGTATAAATAGTACTAGTGGTAATGGTAGTAGAGATATTAGAGGTATAAATGTTACTAGTGGTAATGGTAGTAGAGATGTAGTATTATTGTTAATAATAGTGGTGGTAGCATTAATTTTAGTAGTAATAATAGTAGCATGTTCATTTTCCATGTTTAGCCTTGTCGTGACTACCATTAATGCAATGACGATTATTTTATCAATTAACTGTTTAATTATTACGATGGTTAAATGAATCATGTAACAATTAACTCATTAGCAATCTTTGGGCACCACGGAAAAAGTTTGTTTTATGAGTTACCGTTTCCCAAACTAACTCAAGAATATCAGAATATTGGTCAAAGACGAGACGTGTAAATTTGGTGTCCGAAGGCCATTCATTTAACATAAAAAGATAAATATAATATTAAAACACTCAACTCTTACCCTTCTTTTGACCCAGAAATGTTTGTGTTGCAAACTATTAAATTAAGGGAGTTGCTGAGCTGTAAAGTGTCAAAACGTCCTTCAGTGTAACTGTCCGGGTTAAAATTCTAATGACAAAAGTGTTTTTAAAATGTAGAAATTCATCCTAAAAATAGAAATGAACACCCACGGCATAATTGTGTTAGTGTTTGCAACAATATATAGAATAATGGGCGTTACATACTGTATCTAAAACATATTTAACTTGAATAACTTTTGTCCGGACTTTTGCGCTTCATCAATGTCATTCAGTATAACAAAGGTAAAAAGCAATTTTAAAGCATGTGAGACATCAGCACAGGCTGAGACAAAGCACCAACGGGCTGAGACACCACCAACGGACATGGGAACAATAACCGACAGCCCAATGGGGGAAACAAAGGGCACATTTATACAAACACAAATCAGAGAAGAATTGGAACCAGGTGTGCGTAATGACACAGTTCAGTGCAGACTAGAAGGCCCGTGACGTCGACCTACGGAACTGGTGAACAGAATGAGCAGCAGTACCGGGGGGGAATCCGTGACAATATGTTTATGTATGAAATCCGTCCTTCAGTATCACGCTTTTGTCCTTCAGCACAACAAAAGTTTCATGTTATACCACAATGTCACCAGTTATGCTGAATGATAGTAGCTTTGATCTCCCATGTTTTCACTAGTTTACAACATTTAATCATGCAATTCATATTTACTTGTTGTATGAATACTGAATATTATAATTTTCATCTATTTTATGTCATTTTAAGGTATTTCAAGGCACATTATATTTATACTGTAGATGCCTTTGTCTAATAAGGAGTGGGCTGCACGGCACAGACAAAAGATTAACGCAGATCCAGTTGCTACGGAGGAAAGACTAGCCAGAAGAAAAGCAAGGCATTGTTTTCATGGTTTCATGCTACTGTCAGCAACAGAATAGGATATAATTGTATATAAAGTTGGGTGGATAACACAACATTAAATTTCACTATTACACTGTAGTTAAAGTAAAAATAAATAAAAAACAGACGGGCACGTGGCCCGATCTGGTTAACTACTTAAAAGAGAAACTTGATTCTCTTGCGAGGCCCCAGTTTAACTGGCTGCACCAAGTTGAGCAGTGACGAAATGTAAAAGACACACTTAAAGAACACGAGGTTGTAATCCACATGGACTTTTCTCAAAATGATGCGCGTCAGCTGCATACAGAGGTTCATGCTTTTCATTTTGGGGGTCGGCCGTAAGCAGGCAACTATACACACACAGGTGTTGTGTACACATCACAGGAATAACAATCCTATGCCTCCATTTCAGAGTCCCTCCGGCATGACGAGCGTGCCGTGTGGGCTCATCTGAAGCCAGTCTTCAATGATATGAAGGAAAAACTGCATGAGTGATGGCCCAGTCACGCAATATAGAATTTTAAAAAAAATAAATCTACTTCCTGAGCATGGTGCCATTTCTCAAAGGTTTCAAAGAAGTAATGTGGAGTTTTTCCAGAAAAGTCCCACGGAAAACCCGATGGGGTTGGTGGTTCCATGAAACGTTGTGCGTTTGTCAAAAAAGGGCGGTGACCTCCAAAGGAGCTCCACACGCTGGAGGAAAACGCGTAAAGTACTTCTGGATTGGATGAGATTAACCGATTTGATGAAGCAGTTCCAAATGAGTTACCAGCTGTCAAAGGAACCTTAAAAACATCCACCAGATCATCGCAAAGGAACCTGGAAAAGATCCACCATCGGGAGGTGGAGGAGGCATCTCCTGTGAGTGTAATGCTCCAACAGAGGTGGACTTTCAGAACCAAAATGCAGAAGTATAAACAGAAGATAGCCTGTCCACGACTGTGAAAACCAACCACAGGACTTAAAAGGAAAGTTTGCAATAGTCAATTTACGATTACCAGCTATTTGTCGGCCAAGTTCTGAAGGTTGTGGGAGAGGAGATGTAAATCAGTTGCATGCAACTAGCTGCAGAAAGAAATAATTAACTTGCGTGGCCCCAAGTTAAGGACATCACATACTACTTCAAGTCGGATGTCCAAGCAGTAATCTCCGAACCAGAGCCGTTTACTACAAAACGAAGGAATTCAAAAAAGTTTACAGAGCTTTATTAGTCCAAATTCCAAGTTGCACACCAGTTAGGCTACAGAATACTACACAAGAAAATGACATACACAAGCAATCTAAAAAGAAATCCATGTTTTAAAGATGTTATTGAATGATGAGTTCAGTTTGAAAACGTTGATAAGTTCCATTTGATGTTCAGACAATGAATTTGGTTAATATTCTGATGTTCAGAATACAGAAATGTTTTGATGTTGGTGGAATAATTTTTTTATGCAATTTCTTTCAAATTCCTGATGTGACGTAATTTAATTGAGAAAGATATCCACTGTTTCGTGATGATTTTAAGCAAAACTACAGTTTTTTTTCTTCACAATGTTTATGGAATGTTATTTTTTTTAATTAATGATTAGTTTGAAATGTTCAATGCTGATTTAATCCTATGTGAATTAAATTGTACCTCATGTTTCCGTTAAACCATGATGCATAGTAAAACCCATGTTCTTTATGTGTATGGGTAATTTCTCTCTCTAGTATGAAAGAGATCTAAATTCAGCTAGCCTGCGCATTTTAAAAATCTTATCCTGTTTTTTTTTTTTTACACAGTTTTATACCTTAAAAATAGGAAAAGAAAAATACTATTGCTGCTACAAATAATAGTTCATAGGATCATTATTGTTATTGCTGAAGGAATCACATTTAATCAATATTTGTGGGCCGTAGTGATATGTATCATTCAGGGTAACAAAATATTGTCATACAGTACAACACCAACATCAAATCTGCACGCACTCTAGTCTACATGATGACTCAGCGATAGTAAATAAATAATTTTAGTCAAAGTCAATTTGTGTAACTAACTAATCACACAGAATGATTTCTTATTTTACGATCCGGGTTGTTAAGTCATGAAACTCTGGTGGGAGAGAGAGCGAGAGAGAGATGGAGAGAGAGAGAGAGGGGGAGAGAGAGATGGAGAGAGAGAGATGGAGAGAGAGCGAGATGGAGAGAGAGATGGAGAGAGAGAGACAGAGAGAGGGGGATCTGGCTATCTGTCAGCCCTGTGCCGAGCTGATCTGACGCCTTTGAGTCATGACAGCCTTTCATTGTCTCTGTTATTAAATTCTAGTTTTCTATTTCTACTATTGAATGTTAACATTATGTTGTTGTTGTTTACTATTATTTAATTGTATTATTATTATTAACTTCTGTTTTATATTATTATTTCTAATTATTATATTAAAACACTGTTGCTAAGGCAATATTCACGCAATGTTTTTCATGCCAATAAAGCAGCTTGAATGAGAGAGAGAGAGAGAGAGAGAGTCCTTTGAATTGAATGAGAGATCCAGACCTCCAGCCTCTTAACTAGTTAAACCCAGACCTCCCAGCCTTGTAACTAGTTAAATCCAGACCTCCAGGCCTCGTAACTAGTTAAATCCAGACCTCCCGGCCTCTTAACTAGTTAAATCCAGACCTCCAGGCCTCGTAACTAGTTAAATCCAGACCTCCCAGCCTCGTAACTAGTTAAATCCAGACCTCCCAGCCTCGTAACTAGTTAAATCCAGACCTCCCAGCCTCGTAACTAGTAAAATCCAGACCTCCAGACCCCTTAACTTGGTACGCCCAGAGAATTGCCCTAAAGGCGGTTACGCCTACTTCTGACCCGAGGGTATAAGACATGTGAGTTAAGAATTAACATGTCAGACTAAGTGACCCGAGCTGCAGCCCAGGTCTGAGTAGTCAACGAACCCAAGACGCAACACGAGGTTGAAGACAAAGGAACCCTCTTCTACCCATGCTACAGATGAGTAGCTGCGTATAAGAGGTTGAATTCAAGCAGGACCACCCGGCCTCCACTCTCCATCGAATCGTGGTATCTACACTGCTTTCATTCCTACGCTGTGAGCCCTGAGCTACAGGGCTGGCTGTCCTCAGAAGACCCCTTTCAGAACGAGGAAACAGAACGCTAAGCCAAAGGACAACCAGAGAGTTACGCCGGAGAAGTGCGTCATCCGAGAAGCCGAAATGGCCCACGCAGAGACCCCCCCATCGGAGACCTTCAACAATGTAATTACATCATTATATTCTGACCCATAAGAGCGGAAGTTCGGGGCAAGGCTAGGGTTAAAATAAGCATAGCTGACAAATGCACCCGAATGTATATTTCTCTCACGTACTTTCTCTCTCTCTTTTAAATCCCCATTTTGGGTAACACGCGCCATAGTGTGTTGGCCCGTTATACTAAGTCTTAATCAATAGCCTAGACTGTGTATCTTATATTATCATTTTAACTTGCTAGTAAATAAATCATCAACTAGTGTCACGTTCGTTGGAATAATGGTCGGACCAAGGCGCAGAGTTCCACATAATTTGAATTAATAAAGTGAAAACTTCAACAAATACAAAACAAATAAAGAATAACCAAACCGTGACGACAATGCAGTGCTAACAGGCAACTAAACATAAACAATATCCCATTACCCACAGGTGGAAAAAAATGCTACTTAAGTATGATCCCCAATTAGAGACAACGATATCCAGCTGCCTCTAATTGGGAATAATACAAATCACCCAAACATAGATAAAAACTAAACTAGAACCCCACATAGAAAATATAAACTAGATGAACCTCCTAGTCACGCCCTGACCTACTCTACCATAGAAAATAAAAGCTTTCTTTGGTCAGGACGTGACAACTAGATTGGTGTGGTACAGACTCATTGGTGGGACCCGGGTCCGTGCAGATTCCCGGATTATGCGACGTTCAAAATGAGACTGTAGAGGAAGTTGATTAATTAGCGACTGTTGTAAAAAAAAAATTACAAAAAAAAAAAATTCGACATTCTGATATTCTTTGAGTTAATTTGGGAAATAGAAACTCAATAACACCATGTGCACAATCGTGATTTGATCTTGTACCCCCACACCAAACGCGATCGAGACACGTAGGTTGAAATATCAAAGCAAACTCTGAACCAATTATATTCATTTGGGGACAGATCGAAAAGCATTAAACATTTATGGCAATTTAACTAGCTAGCTTGCAGTTGCTAGCTAATTTGTACTATTTAGCTAGCTTGCTGTTGCTAGCTAATTTGTCCTGAGATATAAACGTTGAGTTGTTATTTTACCTGAAACGCACAAGGTCCTCGACTCCGACAATTAATCCACACAAAACGGTCAACCAAATCGTTTTCTAGTCATCTCTCCTCCTTCCAGGCTTTTTCTTCTCTTGACTTTATATTGCGATTGGCAACTTTCATAAATTAGGTGCATTACCGCAACTGACCTATTTTGTCTTTCAGTCACCCACGTGGGTATAACCAATGAGGAAATGGGAGAGGCAGGACTTGCAGCGTGATCTGCGTCAGAAATAGAACTGTCTTCTATTTTAGCCCTTGGCAAAAAAAATTAAAATTCTTCACCTTTATTTAACCAGATAGATGTGGAGATAGTTTATTGCCTAAAATAAGGGGATACATGTAAAGAAATAAGTATGCATCGCAGCTTTGAACGCAGAGTTTTCTCGGCGTTTTGAGTATTTCAAAGTGTTGTAAAATGACATGCTGTTGGTTTCCTCTCCTTTCACCTTCAATGTGGATAACGCTCCCACTGACCTGCAACTTGAGCTTATCGCTCTTCAGTCTGATGCAGTGATTGGAGAACTATTCAAAACAAATGTTCACTGACGAGGTTCTATGCATCTCTCGATGAACACAACTTTCCAAAGATTAGGAGTCATATTCAGATGATGTGTGTACTGTTTGGGTCAACCTATGTATGTGAACAGACATTTTCAGTGATGAAATATAACAAGTCAAGGCACAGATCATCTCTTACAGATCATCTCTCACCTCTCAGCAATCCTGCACGTAGCGACGTCAGAAACTATACCTGGCTTCACTGCTCTAGTCAATGCCCATCAGAGACTTCACTCCTCACACTGATTGAGTAGTTTCTCTCTCTCTCTGTGTACTTTTCCCTCCGTGTAGTTCATTGCATGTTTAATAATGAAAATACCTACCAAAAGGAGAACATGGATGTGGTTTATTTCTGTGCTTACTGTAAACCAGTAAAATAAGTAGCATATCTGAATGTGATTTACAGTAGATATATCTGTCAACACAGTCATACACATGGTGTATAATCTTGTAATATGATTCTATCCCGCGATGGCAAAAATATATTCGAATGTGGCGCCCCATGAAAAAATAATTGCCCAAGCCTGTTCTAGAGGGTTAAGGACAATAACTATATAAAAAAAATACATTTAAAGTTATAATTCTAGTGAACAGCAGTGTTCAGTCACATTTACAACAATCACTACAAAAACGGAGGAGAACGATAGATAGCTATCGTTGGGAGGGATCACTTTTCAGACATTAACAGGGCATCAGACTTACAGTTGAAGTCAGAAGTTTACATACACTTAGGTTGGAGTCATTAAAACTCGTTTTTCAACCACTCCACAAATTTCTTGTTAACAAACTATAGTTTTGGCAAGTCAGTTAGGACATCTACTTTGTGCATGACACAGATTATTTCACTTATAATTCACTGTATCACAATTCCAGTGGGTCAGAAGTTTACATACACTAAGTTGACTGTGCCTTTAAACAGCTTGGAAAATTCCAGAAAATGATGTCATGGTTTTAGAAGCTTCTGATAGGCTAATTGACATCATTTGAGTCAATTGGAGGTGTACCTGTGGATGTATTTCAAGGTCTACCTTCAAACTCAGTGCCTCTTTGCTTGACATCATGGGAAAATCAAAAGAAATCAGACAATACCTCAGAAAAAAATTGTAGACCTCCACAAGTCTGGTTCATCCTTGGGAGCAATTTCCAAACGCCTGAAGGTACCACGTTCATCTGTACAAACAATAGTACGCAAGTATAAACACCATGGGACCACGCAGCCGTCATACCGCTCAGGAAGGAGACGCGTTCTGTCTCCTAGAGATGAACGTACTTTGGTGCGAAAAGTGCAAATCAATCCCAGAACAACAGCAAAGGACCTTGCTGGAGGAAACAGGTACAAAAGTATCGATATCCACAGTAAAACGAGTCCTATATCGACATAACCTGAAAGGCCGCTCAGCAAGGAAGAAGCCACTGCTCCAAAACCGCCATAAAAAAGCCAGACCACAGTTTAACTGCACATGGGGACAAAGATCGTACTTTTTGGAGAAATGTCTTCTGGTCTGATGAAACAAAAATAGAACTGTTTGACCATAATTATGTTTGGAGGAAAAAGCGGGGGCTTGCAAGCCGAAGAACACCATCCCAACAGTGAAGCATGGGGGTGGCAGCATCATGTTGTGGGGTGCTTTGCTGCAGGAGGGACTGGGGCACTTCACAAAATAGATGGCATCATGAGGTAGGAAAATTATGTGGATATATTGAAGCAACATCTCAAGACATCATTCAGGAAGTTAAAGCTTGGTTGCAAATGGGTCTTCCAAATGGACAATGACACCAAGCATACTTCCAAAGTTGTGGCAAAATGGCTTAAGGACAACAAAATCAAGGTATTGGAGTGAAGCCCTGACCTCAATCCTATAGAAAATGTGTGGGCAGAACTGAAAAAGCATGTGCGAGCAAGGAGGCCTACAAACCTGTCTCAGATACACCAGCTCTATCAGGAGGGATGGGCCAAAATTCACCCAACTTATTGTGGGAAGCTTGTGGAAGGCTACCCGAAACGTTTGACCCAAGTTAAACAATTTAAAGGCAATGCTACCGAATACTAATTGAGTGTATGTAAACTTCTGACCCACTGGGAATGTGATGAAAGAAATAAAAGCTGAAATAAATCATTCTCTCTACTATTATTCTGACATTTCACATTCTTAAAATAAAGTGGTGATCCTAACTGACCTAAAACAGGGAATTTTTTACTAGGATTAAATGTCAGGAATTGTGAAAAACTGAGTTTAAATGCATTTGGCTAAGGTGTATGTAAACTTCCGACTTCAACTGTAAGTGTTCAAAATTCCTCTAGTCTCCCCCTCATAAAGGTTTAATTAGAGTGGAGGCCAGGCAGGGTTTAACTAAACAACACTAAAACTAAAAAGCCTATGTGTAAACACTAACACTATAGCACTGTTTAGCTAAGTAAATACTCATTAAACTATACCATCAAATATGTCTGAGAAAATGGGATGATTGCTCCCTTGTAATACCAAACAGAAGGACGATATTGGCGGATGTGGTGGATTGACATTTACATTTTAGTCATTTAGCAGACGCTCTTATCCAGAGCGACTTACAGTAGTGAATACATACATTTTTTTCTCTTTTTTTCTCCTTACTGGTCCCCCGTGGGAATCGAACCCACAACCCTGGCGTTGCAAACACCATGCTCTACCAACTGAGCCACACGGGACCACTTGATTGAGACGCAGCTCATGCAGAAAAACAGATATCTTTAACTTAAACAGATTTGTTTTATTATGTTAATTACATTTCTGCGGGGGGCGTGGAAATTGTAGGCTAATTAAAAGAACTAGCAGTGTTTTAGCACCATTAAATATTATGAACAGGCTGGTTACCTGGCTACCCAGACTCCTTGCGCCAGCCAAACGCTACACATTTCTCTTAGTCAATCGTCCTTGCCTGGCTTCCACTGTAGTAAAACATGGCAGTAAACCCCCTTACCTAGCTTAGTAAAACAATGGTGATAACATGTTAAAGTCAATTTGAATAACCAATTGGATTCAGAAATCAACCCCTAGTCCAGACCATTAGCGAACAGAGTTAAGACTACATCAACCCCTAGTCCAGACCATTAGCGAACAGAGTTAAGACTACATCAACCCCTAGTCCAGCCTATTAGCGAACAGAGTTAAGACTACAACCAGTTCAGTAATCAACCCCTAGTCCAGATCATTAGTGAACAGAGTTTAGACTACATCAACCCCTAGTCTAGACCATCTTTTTTTTTAACTGTTATTTTACCAGGAAGTTGACTGAGAACACATTCTCATTTACAGCAACAACCTGGGGAATCGTTACAGGGGAGAGGAGGGCCAATTGTAAGCTGGGGATGATTAGGTGGCCATGATGGTATGAGGGCCAGATTGGGAATTTAGCCAGGACACCGGGGTTTAACACCCCTACTCTAACGATAAGTGCAATGGGATCTGAGGTCGCAATGGGATCTT
Source organism: Salmo salar (assembly GCF_965601325.2). Classification (NCBI taxonomy): domain Eukaryota; kingdom Metazoa; phylum Chordata; class Actinopteri; order Salmoniformes; family Salmonidae; genus Salmo; species Salmo salar. The sequence continues at coordinate 93,607,306 of NC_138294.1, read as the reverse complement.
TAATGACCTCAGAGAGTCAGGACACCCGTTTAAGATCCCATCCAAAAGATGGCACCCTACACAGGGCAGTGTCCCCAATCACTGCCCATTAGTGAACAGAGTTAAGACCACCACCCTGTCAGTAATCAACCCCTAGTCCAGACCATTAGCGAACAGAGTTAAGACTACTGTTACGAATCCCTTTGGCCCAGCAGTCTAGGGGGGGATGGATACGAGACCCGTAACATAAATCATGCAAATTATAATAGTGATAAAGAACAGTGAGAACCAAAAACCACAGACAACTGAAATCTACCGTCAAACTCAAAAGGTTTATTTTAAACACACGGTAAAGGGGTGTGAGAAAAGGGGCTGAGCTGGACCCAAGCAAAGAAACAATAATCGAAAACACCCCTAAGCTAGACTAGCCTATTTCCACAACAGCTAGCTAACTAACCAAAAATACAGAGGGTGGTCCGCCCAGTTCTAACTAGGGTACTTAGACACAGTATTCCTACGGGTAATGTATGCCCATGGGCGACTTGTCTTGGTACCCCCTTTTCTCACCAAACAAACAAACAGTCAACACTTTAACAAAAACAATACTCACAGGTGGGATGGACAAAGTGACATGTAGTTTCAAAACAAAAGAGATCAACACAGATGTAGAGCTAGGGACAGAGAGAGAGCGAGAGATTGAACACAGAGCGATTGAGAGAATGAACACAAAGATCGATCTAGGGAGAAAACAACTGACTGGGTTTTTAAACCAAGGGAAAGGGGCTGTGATTTTTGATTTGATTAGGATCTCTTTTAGTCCCCATTTGGACTAATCTTCCAAGAGTCCTTAAATATTAAAATACAATTTATATACGAACACAATTTCACATATAACACACTATTACAAACATACATAATAAACTAATGTAATAAACCAATAAGTAATCAATCTAAAAAAAAATATGGATTCTTCTTCATGTACTGTAATCCCACAACATTTCTGTGTATTATATTTAAATTGTTTTAAAATAATGTTTAAATTTATATATTGAAAGGTTTCTGATTTGCTCAGTTAATTTATTCCATTTCTTTATTGCGCTAAATCAAAATGTTCTTTTGCCTATTTCTCTTTTCTGTCTGGATAACGCATAGATGGTGGACAATGTATTCCTAGTATTTACGGAACGTCTGTCTCTTACCAACTGATTACCGTTGTGAATAGAACTTGGCCGTTTTAAATGATGTATATTATGAAATAAAATAAGCATGTTTTTTTCAATTATCTTGTCGATTGATGACCAACCAAGAACATTGCGTATGACTGCAACAGAAAAAACCATATCTCCACCGTAAAACAATCCTTGCTGCTTTGTTCTGTTCAATCTGCAGCCTCCTAACTTCACTTGATGATGCATTTCCCCAGACCACTGAACAGTAGTTCACTTGACTCTCAATTAAAGCTTGTGTTATTTGCTTAAGAATGTTTCCTGGTAAATATATAGCTATCCTTCTGATTATGCATGCTGTTTTAATTATTTTTTTTACATAGATTAGTTATTTGAGATGACCATGATAAGCAGTTGTCTAGCTGCACTCCTAATAGTTTGGTTTCTGCCACTTCTTCAATTTGTACTCCTCCCATACTTAATTGAATCCCATGCTGTTTTGGCCTTTTCCTAGTGGAACAGACCAACATAACTTTGGTTTTCTTGGTGTTTAAAACAAGTTTATTCTGGCAAACCCACTCCCTGATATTCTCCAAATCTCCTTGTAAAGCTTGCTGTACCTGTTGGACCGATTGTCCTGCTGCATAAATTGTAGTATCATCTGCAAATATAGTAGCTTGAGTTTCAGCTAAGGCATCGGAAAGGTCGTTGGTATATATTAAATAAAGAAGTGGCCCAAGGCAGCTGCCCTGCGGTATTCCACAGTTTAAAGCACGAGGGGAAGAAAATGAACCATTGATATAGGTGGACTGTTTCCTGTCAGTTAGATATGACTGTACCCAATTCGATGCTACCTCCTTAAAACCATAATGCATTAATTTTGTCAAAATTATCTCATGATCCACTAAATCAAATGCTGCACTGAAATCTAAAAATAGTACCCCCACAAACTTGCCATTATCCATAGCATTGAGCCACTGGTCAGTCATGTCAACCAGTGCAGTGGTAGTGGAATGATTTTTGCGATAAGCATGCTGATTGGCTGTAATCAAATCATTATTTTCCATGTACTCCCATATTTGTCTACTCACAATACCCTCCAATATCTTACTGAGTGTAGGGAGTAGACTAATTGGTCGACTATTGGCAGGAGTAGCGGGTTCTTTGCAGTCTTTTGGAATAGGACAAAGTTTAGCATGCTTCCATACATTTGCAAACATCCCCTTTTCCAGTGACCAATTAAATATGTATCTCAGTGGAACTGCAATCTGGGGAGCAGCACAGCGAAGCAAAAAATTTACCATAAGATCATAACCTGTAGATTTCCCATCAGGTAATGACTTCAAAAGGTTTAACACCTCCTCCACTGACACCGTTTGCAGACTACAAGAGCAGGTCTTGTTGCTCATAATATGATCATCAATCCATTGGACAATAGCTTGTTTGGAAGAATGTATGTTTACATTGTTGCTCAGTAAATTAATTTTCTTTGTGAAAAAATCTGCAAAATGATTGGCAATATCAACTGGTTTTGTTATTATTCTCCCGTCAACCTCCACACTAGATGGGCATGATGAGATAGATGTACCAAGTAAACCCTTAACTGTATTCCATACCTTTTTAGAATCATTTTTACAATCAATAAAAGCATTGTTGAAAAATAACTTTTTTTCCCTTCGATTCAATTTAACTGCATAATTACGCAATGTTCTATAATTCTGTTCATCAATTTCTGATTTTGATTTGGCTGCTAAGACTTTTAACATATTTCTTTGAGAAAAAGCCTCACCCAGTTCATCATCAATCCATGGAGATGGACGAGCACCAACTGTACTCTTTCTTATAGGGGCATGATGGTCCATAACCTCAATGAGCAAAGCCATAAAACATTCTGTAGCGTGATTTAAATCATCCTCTAGATAAATCAGCTCCCAGGGTACAGCAGCCAAATCATTTAGAAATAGCTCATAATTAAATGTTTTAAAATTTCTCTTGACCACAATCCTAGGGGGTTTCTTTGGAACCTTGGTGTTCATGGTTATGGTTACAATATTATGGTCTGTCCAGCCCACTGGCATTGATCTGGCTTTTAAGCATTGCGATGGTATATTACAGAAAATCAGATCAATGCATGTGTCTGAACGATGACCCAACTTAATTGATGATCTAGTAGTATCATTAACCATTTGTTTCAAACCACAGTTCTCCGCATATCTCATCAATTTTGTTCTATTCAAATTATTGTGATCCTTCCAATTTATATTAAAATCCCCCAAGATAAATACATCTCTGTTGCTATCTGTGGCCTGGTCAAAGCCAGTACATAAGTCATCCAAATAGGACACCTTAGAGCTAGGAGGTCTATACACACATCCCACCAATATGGCTGCCTGGTGAGGCAGATGTACCTGAGCCCATAGTGCTTCTACTTGACATACATTAAGGTCATCCCTCCTCTTAAAAGGTATATGATTCTGAATGTACAGTGCTACACCCCCACCATTCCTATTCCAGTCTCTTCTCAGTAGACTATATCCATGAATGTTCATTTGCCCATCATTTACAGATGCATTTAAATGCGTTTCGGTCAAAGCCAAAATATGATTATTATTTATCTTGACCAAGTTAATAACCTCGTGTATTTTGTTAGGAAGGCTACATACATTAACCTGAGCTATATGCAAGCCTTTCCTTGTCAAGTGAAGATCAATAGAGCATGTATCTGTTATAGTTGAAGTTGTCATGATACACTACAACATACAAACTCAAATTTGAACATTAAATTAAAATAGCCAGGGAGTTACTCTAGAGTCCCGATACAATTGCCCGTTGATATAAAGTTTATCCATCACCATGGAGACTCGTTGATTCAGGCAACGTTTTTCCTTCATGATGGGATATAGTTTTTTTCTCCTTTCATTGATCTCAGTGGGGAAGTGATCATTCATTCTAAAATCAGTGTTTCTGAGTTCTCTGTCCATGTTCTTCGTCATTTCCTTTTGCTTAAATTTTGTCAAAACATGCAATAATAGCCCGTGGCCTATTTCCAGAGGCCTTACCTACTCTATGGACTCTGGAGAAAGTGACATCACGCACAACAATCAGTGGGCAGTTTTAGTTGAGTTGACATAAAATCTCGGACTGTGTCCTCACAGCCTCTGCTGTTGTCATTCTCCGGTATCCCTGAAAATATTAGATTGTCCCGCATTGATCGACACCGTACATCAAGCAAGGTTTCTTTAAGTTGTTTGTTCTCCCTTTGTACCACCTCCACCTTGCTATGAATAGAGTCTACAGTACCTTTCAGCTCCGTGTTCTCTTTCCTTAGATCATCAATCTGACGTTGGCTAAATTCTAGACCAGCACATAATGCATTGATGTCCTCTCGTAATATATCCAAGATATCAAGTTTGGCAAGCCTTTCATTGATGGATTTTAACAAGTCAACATCCATATCTGTAAACCACTCGCCACACGCACCCTCTTACTAGGGGATGGTTTGGTTCCATCGTTGATACCAATTGTCCAACCTGATTTTGGTTTGTTTTGTTGATTGTGTTGGTTGTCCTTAACAATGCTTTGAGTCCTCCGAAGCTAGCGACATGTTTCTAAGAGTTCGTAAGTATCTCTCGTCAATGAATCGTTCAAGCTCTTCAATGGATTCTGAATCATCCAGCGTGTTTACAGACAGAGTTTAACAAACAAACAAATTGTTCAGCTGCGAATAAACCGACTTCAGCCCGTGGCTTCCTGAGCGGTGATGGGTACACTGAGCCTCCCCTCACCACCTCTTGGCCACCTCTTGATAGGTTGAGGGAAAAGGAACAGGCGTCTTCTGATTGGGGACTGATTGGGGAGTGATGATGGTCACCTGTGAGGGGAGAAGGAGAGACAAGAAACACACACCGGATACATACACAGGATACCTGTATCCGTAACAACTACATCAACCCCTAGTCCAGACCATTAGTGAACAGAGTTAAGACTACAACCCTGTCAGTAATCAACCCCTAGTCCAGACCATTAGTGAACAGAGTTAAGACTACATCAACCCCTAGTCCAGACCATTAGTGAACAGAGTTAAGACTACAACCCTGTAAGAAATCATCCCCTAGTCCAGATCATTAGTGAACAGATAACCCTCCCGTTGTCCTCCCATTCTGCCTACTCCCCGTGTCCCCGGGCGGGTCACCCTGTCCCGTCTCGGCTAAAGGCCCAGAGGGCACAAGTGTGACAGTAGGCGTGCGAACAGCCTTTGCAGATGTATTTCTTACACCTGCAGCACGCCGTGTGTGTCTTGGCGTCCTTCTTGGGCGGGCAGAGCTGACACCTCTTCCTCTTACTCGCCACTAGCGGGGCGGCGTCCGGGCCGGCGGAGGAGCGGCGTCGCAGTCGGCACTCTGCAGGACTTTGACGAGCACGGACGCGGCTTCGGTGCGGGGGAGACGCTGCCTTCTTTGTATCAAGGGCTTGACAAGCGCCTTTCCCAGCTGCTCCAGGAACACCCTCTTGTTCCGCTTCCGAGGCATCCAGTCGGGCTTGATCTCTCGCCATATGACAAAGGCGTTGTAGGAGGACACGTCGAGGATGTTGTGGAAGATGACCAGGGGCCAGCGGGCAGTCATCCGTCTGCAGCTGTAGGTGCCGACCACCTTGTCTAGGTTGTCCATGCTGCCCTTGTTGCGGTTGTAGTCTAGGATGAGGGCCGGCTTCCGGTCGCGGCGATCGCTGACGTCGGCCTCCGTGTGCAGCGTGCTCAGGAGCAGCACGTTCTTATTTCTCTTTGCCAGGTAGGACACCAGAGTGGCGGTGGGCGTGAAGGCGAACCTGGAGGACGAGACGTGTCTGCCCTTTCACTTGAGCAGCGCGGGAGGGAGGCTCGGGCTTGTTCTTTCGCACCGTGCCGACCATGGTGAGGTTCCTCTTGAGGAGCCGCTGGCCGAGTTCGTAGGAGGTGAAGAAATTGTCGCAGGTGACGTTGTGACCAGCGGGCAGCCCCTGCGTGAGATCGAGGACGACGCGGGCGCCCTGGTTCTTCTCGGGGGCTCCGCCGGCCGCCTTACCGGTGTAGACTTGCATCTTCCAAGCGTAGCTGGACTTTGCGTCGCAGGCCACCCACGACTTGATGCCGTATTTGGCCGGCTTGCTGGGGATGTACTGTCGGAAAGGACAGCGCCCTTTCGGGAGAGGAAGGAGATTAGCGGCGGCGGCGGCGTCACTGATGCTACCTCTCTATACTACCGCTGGCTCATCATTGGGGGGGCGAAGGGCGTTTGTTACACGCCGCCGATGCTACCGCTGACGCTACCTCTCTATACTACACAGATACACAGACGGTACCTCTGAACGGGACCAGTTGTTGGTCCACCGTCAAGTCAGACCCCGGGTTGAGAGGAAGGAGATTAGCAGCGTCGTGCTGCTGATGCTACTGCTGCTGCTGCTGATGTTGCTGACGATGATGATGCTACTGCTGATGATGCCGCTACCCCTCTATACTACCGCTGGCTCATCATTGGGGGGCGAACGGCGTTTATGTTACACGCCGACGCTGCCGATACTGCTGTTGCTGACGATGATGCCGATGATGATGCCGGTGCCGCTACCCCTCTATACTACCGCTGGCTCATCATTGGGGGGGCGCACGGCGTTTATGTTACACGCCGACGCTACCTCTCTATAGTACACGCACAGATAGTCACAGATACTCACAGCAGATACGCACAGACACTCACAGCAGACGCACAGACACACACACGGTACCTCTGAACGGGACCAGTTGTTCGTCCACCATCAAGTCGGGCCCCGGGTTGTAGAGGGCCGGCAGCCGCTCCTCCCACAGGTCCCAGACCTCTCTTATGGCCGCCAGTCTGTCGGCGGCGAGTCTCGCGGGTCTCGACCGGCGGTCGTCAAATCGCAGCAGCCTCGAGTACTTGTGAAAGACCTTGAGCGGCATGGTGGCTCGGAACACGGTCCTGCCGCTCTCCGCGTCCCACAGGCTGGCCGCGGCCTCGCCCCGGGACCTGTAGACGCCCGCTAGGATTAGCAGCCCTAGGTAGGCGCGCAGGTCGACCGAGTCCATGGGTCGCCAGCCGTCGCCGTATTTTCTCACCCCCTGCAGATTGGTCATGTCCACGACGATCCTTTCTATCGCCGGCGTGACAAACAGCCGGAAGGTGGACTCGATGTCGAGCGCGTCACCGCGGGGCCGGGGTGGCGGACGGCGCGGGGCGGGTCCGGGCCGCGATAGGCCTCGGAGGACCATTTGATTTTGCCATTTTTTGACAGCAACGTCTCCCTTCGGGCCCTTTGGGCAGAGGCCGCCGCCGCGTCCTCTCGCTCTGGCTCTCTGTCTCGCTCTCGGGCGGCGGCCGTGTCTCCCTCTCCCTCTTCCTCCGAAGACGAAGAAGAACAAGAAGAAGAAGAGGAGCGCGACCGCAAGGCCGAGTCGTCCGCATCACGTTCGGGGTCGTATTCCTCGCCGTCTTCGTCTTCCGAAACGTCCTCCTCTTCGGAATCGCAAAAGTCTTCTTCGTCTTCTCGGTCGACGCTGGAGGCTATCTGTTCCAGGACCTGAGCCGCACTGAAATCGGGACCGAGGCGCCGGCTGCGGCCTCGCGCTCGGCGGGGCCGTACACCTCGCCATCGTCGTCCTCGTCTTCTTCTTTTTCTTCTTCTTCCTGACAATATTAGTAGCCTCTCTACGGCCGGCCGACTGCACGCTGACGCGCCCGGGGGGGGGGGGGGGGGGGGGGGGTGTCTCTCTGACCCGGCCTGGACAACTGCAGAGGGGGTTACGACGTACGCGTTGCTGACGCACAGCCGAGCCGGGGGGGTCTCTCTGACCCGGCCTGGACTACTGCAGAGGGGGATATAACATACGCGTTGTTGACGCTTCCCCCGGGGTCTCTCTGGACTCGGGGGTGGAACGGCTCCTAACGCGCCGCCGACGCATTGCTGATGCGCGGCCGAGCCGGGGGGGGGTCTCTCTGACCCGGGCCTAGACAACTGCAGAGGGGGGTTACGACATACGCGTTGCTGATGCGCGGCCGAGCCGGGGGGGGTCTCTCTGACCCGGGCCTAGACAACTGCAGAGGGGGATATAACATACGCGTTGCTGACGCACGGCCGAGCCGGGGGGTCTCTCTGACCCGGGCCTGGACAACTGCAGAGGGGGATATAACATACGCGCTGCTGACGCTTCCCCCGGGGTCTCTCTGACCCGGCCTGGACAACGGGGGAACGGCTCCTAACGCGTGGCCGAGCCGGCGGGTCGCTCTGACCCGGCCTGGACGCGGGGGAACGGCTCCTAACGCGTGGCCGAGCCGGCGGCTCGCTCTGACCCGGCCTGGACAACGGGTGGGTTAAGACTACATCAACCCCTAGTCCAGACCATTAGTGAACAGAGTTAAGACTTAAACCCTGTCAGAAATCAACCCCTAGTCCAGACCATTAGTGAACAGAGTTAAGACTTAAACCCTGTCAGAAATCAACCCCTAGTCCAAATCATTAGCAAACAGAATTAAGACTACATCAACCCCTAGTCCAGACCATTAGCAAACAGAGTTAAGACAACATCAACCCCTAGTCCAGACCATTAGCAAACAGAGTTAAGACTACATCAACCCCTAGTCCAGACCATTAGTGAACAGAGTTAAGACTACAACCCTGTCAGAAATCAACCCCTAGTCCAGATCATTAGCGAACAGAGTTAAGACTACATCAACCCCTAGTCCAGACCATTAGCGAACAGAGTTAAGACAACAACCAGTTCAGAAATCAATCCCTAGTCCAGATCATTAGCGAACAGAGTTAAGACTTCAACCCTGTCAGAAATCAACCCCTAGTCCAGATCATTAGCGAACAGAGCTAAGACTATATCAACCCCTAGTCCAGACCATTAGCAAACAGAGCTAAGACTATATCAACCCCTAGTCCAGACCATTAGCAAACAGAGTTAAGACTACATCAACCCCTAGTCCAGACCATTAGCAAACAGAGCTAAGACTATATCAACCCCTAGTCCAGACCATTAGCAAACAGAGTTAAGACTACATCAACCCCTAGTCCAGACCATTAGCAAACAGAGTTAAGACTACATCAACCCCTAGTCCAGACCATTAGTGAACAGAGTTAAGACTACAACCCTGTCAGAAATCAACCCCTAGTCCAGACCATTAGCGAACAGAGTTAAGACTACAACCCTGTCAGAAATCAACCCCTAGTCCAGATCATTAGCGAACAGAGCTAAGACTATATCAACCCCTAGTCCAGATCATTAGCGAACAGAGTTAAGACTACAACCCTGTCAGAAATCAACCCCTAGGCTTTAATGGAGCTTCCACTATGTTGTTACCACCCCTAGTTCATTCAGAACTGCAGATACTAAGGGCTGGTTTCCAGGACACACATTAAAACTGAACCTGGACTAAACAGCATGTTTTGATTGAGCGTTTTAGTCCAGGTCAGGATTAGTTTTACCTAATCTGTGTCCGGGAAACAGGCCCCAAAAGGCTAGGAGTTGTTTTGGGACCAAGTTTTATTTTCTGACTGATGAACTCTATAGGTTTGTAGAAACCAGGCAGAGAAACAGAGAGAGAAAGCCCCTTTACCAGAACTCAGCATCTGTCCCTTTTCAACCTTTACATAATATCTGTCCTGATGGTCCAATGGTTTGAAAAGGCTACCTGAAAATTCAGCCTGTTCTGGTGGGATGGAGCTTTGTCCTTTCCATGGTGACATCACCATGCCGTAAATTGGTTACTAGACCAATAAGAAAGAGAGTTCCAGACCTCTCTTCCAATAACAGCTAGTTTTCAGTTTCCCCCTCCCCATTCCCAGACAGTCCTATAGCAAAATGTATTGTTTATTTATTTCTGACCATTTTAATTTAAAACAAATCACATTAAATGTACTTAAATTGTTAGAAATTATTTTATATTGAGATAAAAAAAACTGCATTGGACCTTTAATACCAAAAACATAAACAATCATTGGCTACATAAGTACAACATCCAGTGGTGTAAAAATACAACTAAAGTAGTTTTGTGGGGGTATCTGTACTTCACAATTTATATTTTTGACAACTTTTACTTCACTACATTCCTAAAGAAAATAATGTACTTTTTACTCTATACATTTTCCCTGACATCCAAAAATACTCGTTACATTTTGACAGGAAAATGGTTAAATTCACACACTAAACAGAGAACATCCCTGGTCGTCCCTACTGCCTCTGATCTGGAGGACTCACTAAACAGAGAACATCCCTGGTCATCCCTACTGCCTCTGATCTGGAGGACTCACTAAACAGAGAACATCCCTGGTCATCCCTACTGCCTCTGATCTGGAGGACTCACTAAACAGAGAACATCCCTGGTCATCCCTACTGCCTCTGATCTGGAGGACTCACTAAACAGAGAACATCCCTGGTCATCCCTACTGCCTCTGATCTGGAGGACTCACTAAACAGAGAACATCCCTGGTCATCCCTACTGCCTCTGATCTGGAGGACTCACTAAACAGAGAACATCCCTGGTCATCCCTACTGCCTCTGATCTGGAGGACTCACTAAACACACATGCTTTGTTTGTAAATTATGTTGGAGTGTTTCTCTGGTTACCCAAATTATTATTATTTATATACGTTTTAAATGGTGTCATCTGATTCGCTTAATGTAAGGAATATGAAATGATTTATACTTTTGATACTTAAGTATATTTAAAAAAATAAATAATACTTGTATATTTTTATTGACTTTCACTTTTACTTGAGTCATTTTTCTATTTAAGGGTATCTTTACTTTTACTCAAGTATGACCGTTCAGTACTTTTTTTCACCACTGACGTCATCTTACCAATTATTTCCAAAATACAATAACGGTATGTTGAATAATAGCGAACACTTAACGGCTTGGCTGATACAGTATGGCAGGACCAACATGTTTTAGTTAACTAGACCAGTCAGTTAAAGAACAAATGGTTATTTCCAGTGACGGTCTACCTGGGAACAGAAAGACAGATGTCCTGGTCCTGGTCCATCCTCTAACCACTAGACTACCTGTCGCCCCGACTAACTAACTCAAACCGGAGTTATTTCCCCGTGTTTATCCATCCTTTTAAATGGTACACCGTAGACAAATGACATTTCGCTACCGGGTTTTTCGTCTCGGTCCTCCAACAATAATAATAATAACAACGTATTTCTCCTGCCACTGCGGTACGTTTCAACGTGACGTGACGACACGTTAACCTTAAATCACATTTACACAAAGTTATGGATAATTAGAAGAAAAGTCACTTAACTGACGGAGGAAAAGTGAATACAGCAACACCAAGATAAACTAATTCAAGAGGAGATTCCATACAGGTAAATTAGTTCCCTTTGTACGTCATATTTTGGTTAAATAATTCAGATTTAATACTAATTAAATAATAATAAAAAAAAAACAATTAGATGTGTAGGAAAACAGAAAAAGGAAGAAGGCTGTCAGTGACTGTGTAAATGTTGTGCTGTGTGCGAAACAAGCCTCACGGTACTCCACTGAGTGCTATCCAATCACAGGGCAGAGGGGGCTGAACACAGGAAATTAAACCTTTCATAAGTGGTAAATATCACCAAACTCTCAACAGATGTCCGCAGAAATGGTCTGAACATCCAGGACCAGTGGGAAAGGCGGTTTAACATACTTACTCTGAACCAAATGACAAACTAAAAGGTGAGAAATTGACTTATTTTTTTTGTTGTTGTTGCATGTTCTTAATAATTTACATTACATTTATCCTACTTTATCCTATGAACTTGGTCAGTCAGTGAGCAAAGTGTTGGCATGGTTACACTTTACTCACTTTTTTTTTTTTTTTTTATAGTAGCAGGCTACATCTCGTCAGTTCCTGTTTGTGTCAGCTAATCTTGACACATCATAACAGCAAACAGCTCACTAAGACACTAAGCGTACCCAACAAGACATGCCTCCAGAGATCTCTTTACAGTCCCTAGTCCAGAACAGACTCCGGGAAACGCACAGTACTACACAGAGTCATGATTACATGGAACTCTATTCCACATTATTGAATAGTGATATTACACATTTTGTGTTGTAGATCTGTAGTGGTGTAATGATGTACTGATTCAGTTAGTTTTTTTGTGTGATGTACCTTAACTTCTCTAGGATAGGGGGCAGTATTTTTGACGTCCGGATGAAAGGCGTGCCCAAATTAATCTGCCTGCTTCTCGGGCCCAGAAGGTAGGATATGCATATTATTAGTCGATTTGGATAGACAGCACTCTAAGTTTCTGTGAGTATAACATAACTCATATGGCAGGCAAAAACCTGAGGAAAAAATCCAACCAGGAAGTGACTTGTAGTTTTTCTATCTAATCCCTATTCAAACTACAGTGTCTGTGGGGTCATTTTGCACTTCCTCAGGGCTTCCATTGGCTTTCAACAGCCTTTTAGAAACATGTTTCATCCTTCTCCTGTTACTGGGCAGAAAATAGGAGCTCAGTCAATCAGTGGACTGCCTGGGACCAGTGAGTTGTTTATGCGCGGGCACGCTTGGCGCGCCGCTCCTTCTTTTTCCTCTATAATGAATATGCTATTGTCCAGTTGGAATATTATCGACGTTTTATGTTAAAAAGACCCTAAGGATTGATTATAAACATCGTTTGACATGTTTCTACGAGCGGTAATGGAACTATTTGACTTTTCGTCTCTGGTTCTGCGCTCTCGCGTTATGCCTTTGGATTAGTGATCTGAACGCGCGAACAAAACGGAGGTATTTGGACATAAATATGGAGTATTTCGAACAAAAATAACATTTCTTGTGGGAGTCCTGGTAGTGCATTCCGACGAAGATCGGCAAAGGTAAGGGAAGATTTATAATACTAATTCTGAGTTTAGTTGACTCCAGAACTTGGCGGGTAACTGTATTGCTTGCTTTGATGGCTGAGCTCTGTACTCGGAATATTGAAAAATGTACTTTCGCCGAAAAGCTATTTTAAAATCTGACACAGTGGTTGCATTAAGGAGTAGTATATTTAAATTTCTTTCAATAACTGTTGTAAAGTTTATAAACGTTTATGATGAGTATTTTTGTAAATTGATGTGCTCATTCACCGGTGGTTTTGGTGGGAATACATTTTCTGAACATCACGCACCAATGTAAAATGGGGTTTATGGATATAAATATGAACTTTATCGATCAAAACATACATGTATTTTGTAACATAATGTCCTAGGAATGTCATCTGATGAAGATCATCAAAGGTTAGTGATTAATTTTAGCTGTATTTCTGGTTTTTGTGACACCTCTCCTTGCTTGGAAAATGGCTGTGGTTTTTCTTGTCTCGGCGCTGTCCTAACATAATCTAATGTTATGCTTTCGCTGTAAAGCCTTTTTGAAATCGGACACTGTGGTTAGATTAAGGAGAATCGTATCTTTAAAATGCTGTATAATACTTGTATGCTTGAGAAATTTGAATTATGAGATTTTTGTTGTTTTGAATTTGCCGCCCTGCTATTTCACTGGCTGTTGATAGTGTGTACCGCGGGTGGGACGCTAGCGTCCCAGATGTCCCAGAGAGGTTATTAATGTGGTTGGAACCCAGGAAGAGTAGCTGCTGCCTTGGCAGGAACTAATGGGGATCCATAATAAACCCCAGGAAGAGTAGCTGCTGCCTTGACAGGAACTAATGGGGATCCATAATAAACCCCAGGAAGAGTAGCTGCTCCCTTGGCAGGGGGGAACCATAATAAACCCCAGGAAGAGTAGCTGCTGCCTTGGCAGGGGGGATCCATAATAAACCCCAGGAAGAGTAGCTGCTGCCTTGGCACGGGGATCCATAATAAACCCCAGGAAGAGTAGTTCCTGCCAAGGCAGCAGCTAATGGGGATCCATAGTGATTATGTTAAGAAGTTTAATGCTAGCTAGCAACTTACCTTGGCTCCTTGCTGCACTCAGTCTCCTCGTGGAGTGCAATGTAATTGTCTATAATCACCGTCCAAAAATGCCGATTACCGATTGTTATGAAAACTTGAAATCGGCCCTAATTAATCGGCCATGTCGACTAATCGGTCGACCTCTAGTCCACTCCCCTCCCAGGGATCTCTGTCCACTCCCCTGGAAGACAAGGTAGGAGAGCTCAGTGGATAGCTATGCAGATCCGATCATTGAGGGATCTGTCTGTAGTGTCCTCTCCCGTCTCAAGGATCTGTATGTCCACTGAACTCTCCTACCTTGTCTTCAAGGAATCTGTCTGTTTGTCCTCTCCCCTCTCAAGGATCTGTATGTCCACTGAACCCTCCTACCTTGTCTTCCAGGAATCTGTCTTTGTGTCCAATCTCCCCTGGGAAGAATGAAGGGGTTATTTCTGATAGAGCCACTGGTAGCCTTCTATGCTTTCGCCAATTTCCTGGTCTATCCTCTGGTACCGCAGTATGTCTACAGGAGGCTATGGCAGGAGCTAACCAACAGCACCTACCCTGTCTCTGACAACACATCACGCTGCGATCCCTCCAACACCAGCAGCCATGAGGTTAGTTACTGTAGAAACCTACCCTGTCTCTGACAACATATCCTACCCTGTCTCTGACACCACATCCCACCCTGTAACATACCCTACCCTGCCTCTGACACCACATCATACCCTGTCTCTTACACCACATCCTACCCTGTAACAAACCCTACCCTGTTGCTGACACCCCACCCTGCCCTGTTGCTGACACCCCACCCTGCCCTGTTGCTGACACCCCACCCTGCCCTGTTGCTGACACCACCACACCCTACCCTGTCTCTGACAACACCACATCCTACCCTGTCTCTGACAACACCTATCCTACCCTGTCTCTGACAACACATCCTACCCTGTCTCTGACACCACATCACGCTGCGATCCCTCCAACACCAGCAGCCACGAGGTTAGTTACTGTAGAAACCTACCCTGTCTCTGACACCACATCCTACCCTGTCTCTGACACCACATCCTACCCCTCTCTGACACCACAACCTACCCTGTCTCCACCATGAGGTTAGTTACTGTAGAAACCCTCACCAACACAACTACATTTACTCTTGTTTTGTTTTACTTGTCATTGCAGACTGTAATCAAATGTATATTTAGTGTATAGATTCAAATCATTTTTGAAAAAGTAACTGTGGACTGTCATTTCTTGAGCACTGTCTACATTTCTCAATAACATGTCTACATTTCTCAATAACATGTCTACTGTCTACATTTATCAATAACATGTATCTCGATGACGTCTACTGACAGTGCTAGAAGACCCGTTACTATGTCGGTCTCACTATGCAGGAGAAACATTCCTAGTTGAGAAATATATATATATAATATCTCCATCACGTGATCGTGTCTACCCTGATAGATAAATATATAATATAGCCTACTGTTTCCACACTATAAGCTGAGTACTAAGGAAAACCAGGCACCTAAAATCTTAGTCCCCACGGCTGGTACATTTTTGTAATGGGGTAAGACCCTATGATTCTTTAGCGACATACTGAATCCTATACATTAGTGTATGAAGCAGGCTTTTTAGGCCTTTTTATAGTAGCAGGTCACTGTAATTGTAACTAGGGCTGGTACTCGGCACTCTATTGTCCCTCTGATCACTCTGACATAAATGTAATGGAAAATCTAATCAAACACTTCATGAGATCTCATGTTGCTCAACATTTCTATAGGCAATTGCGCAAGAAAAAAAAGCACTTTTTTTTTTTTTTTTTAAATAATAAAATCATTACATGCACAATTGCATTTGTGGTCACTTTTGATAATGTTGTTTTTCCTGCAAATGGAACATTCATGCTTATATCCTACTACCATGTGTGCATTGCTGCGCTTATAATGTGAATAAATAGACTAATAGTTTATCAACATTTTAAGCTAAACGTTCTGATCTGTCGCGTCAGCCACATTGCGTAAAAAAATATATTTTTATTTGATTTTTTTATTCTAGTGGTTGTATTCATTTGGGATCTATCGCATCCCATAATAACATCCCACAACTGTCCCAGACTTTTTGGAATATTTATTTCTCGCATAGACTAGGTGAACTGTTGTACTATGGGGGGGGGGTAGTAGATTGACATAGGCTAGTGCTTTTGCTGTTCGTTAGACCTACTCATCTTGTTGGCTGACATAAAGTAAATGTGGACAGTTCTTCCAATATCTTCAATATTTATTTAAAAAAATATATATATATATTTCACCTTTTATTTAATATGCACCACGGAATAAAGACACACGCTGTTGCTTCCTCGACGTGTCTGTCTTCACTTGTAGCCTGTGAGAAAGACACGATCACGTGACGGAGAGCTGTGTGAGTGAGCGGTGCTTCGGCGCAGGCAGCACTCAGGGAGAAGGGTACAACGGCCACTGGCCGCAAAGGGCATAGATTTTTTTTTTTTTTGGGGGGGGGGGTGGGATTTCTTTACGGCCACGAATGGGATGCTGCCGGGAAATTCGAGGCATTATCAAATGCTTGTCAAATTGTCAGAGAGAGACTGAAGTGTGTACAGCCTGCGCACAAAAAAAAAGCAGAGCTCATGCCTTTCCAGCGACTTTTTCAAATCATCATCTGAGTCTCATCATGCAGCCTTACAATGTATTAAACATCAACACATACAGCATTTGTAGAACAACTAAAGTTACATTTAATAACGCTAAAATTAATCATATAGGAACAGTTATTTCTTTGTTAACCGCTCAACACAGACTAGCCTCATGCTCACTTCCTCAAATCGTTTTGGAGGAAAATATCCTTTCTATTTTATTCAGCTTTGTTCAATTGTATTTTTCGTACTATAATATAAAATAATACCACGGAATTCTAAACAAATCTTATCTGCTAAATGAACTAGTGTCGCCCACAGCCACATCAGGGCCTGCTAAATGAACTAGTGTCGCCCCACAGCCAGATCAGGACCTGCTAAATGAACTAGTGTAGCCCCACAGCCACATCAGGACCTGCTAAATGAACTAGTGTAGCCCACAGCCACATCAGGACCTGCTAAATGAACTAGTGTCGCCCCACAGCCAGATCAGGACCTGCTAAATGAACTAGTGTCGCCCACAGCCACATCAGGACCTGCTAAATGAACTAGTGTAGCCCCACAGCCACATCAGGACCTGCTAAATGAACTAGTGTAGCCCACAGCGACATCAGGACCTGGTAAATGAACTAGTGTCGCCCCACAGCCACATCAGGACCTGCTAAATGAACTAGTGTAGCCCACAGCCACATCAGGACCTGCTAAATGAACTAGTGTCGCCCCACAGCCACATCAGGACCTGCTAAATGAACTAGTGTAGCCCACAGCCACATCAGGACCTGCTAAATGAACTAGTGTAGCCCCACAGCCAGATCAGGACCTGCTAAATGAACTAGTGTCGCCCCACAGCCACATCAGGACCTGCTAAATGAACTAGTATCGCCCACAGCCACATCAGGACCTGCTAAATGAACTAGTGTCGCCCACAGCCACATCAGGGCCTAACATCAGGACAACTCAGAGTTATGCTATTCTGTTCTTCTGAAATAGACTACATTTTCTTCATATCATGTTTCTTTAGACCTGTCTAAAATAAATAATGGATTTATTGTGGTGCTGTAGACTATATTATATTGGATTTATTTTACTTTTTAAAATGTAGATGTTCCACAGGTCTGTATCAGTGGTTTGTAGTCTGTGTGTGGAAGCCAGGAGATGATAAATATGTTTGTTAATTAACGGTCAATTACCGTGAGACCGACTGTTATTTGCTTGACAATCACTGGCTGATGAAATTTACATTTTATTTTGTAACCGACTAGGAGGTTACAGTAGCTGGTTGACAGGAGACTGATTCATTACTTGTTCAGGAGATGCCTGCTTGTTCTCGATTTCTGAAAGGCAAGGAACCACCTGTAGCCTACACCTGTTGTGGGTTAGGCAAGGGTTAGCTTCCTCCGGCTTGAAACCTAGATTGACATAAATAACATTCTATTTCCATGTAGAGCTGTCAAACTGACCTATAACAGAGCAGAGCATTGCCACATTTCTCCTTTTCACTTTGTGTACTTCCTCTTTTTCATCATGGCCATATAATAGTCTGCAGTCAACCTCTGTGGATGGATAGTGTGTGTTCTGTCTGCCTGTGAAGCGTGTTCTGTGTGTTCTGTCTGCCTGGGAAGAGTGTGTTCTGTCTGCCTGGGAAGAGTGTGTTCTGTGTGGAACTGTCTGCCTGGGAAGAGGTGTGGAACTGTCTGCCTGGGAAGAGTGTGTTCTGTGTGGAACTGTCTGCCTGGGAAGAGGTGTGTTCTGTCTGCCTGGGAAGAGGTGTGTTCTGTCTGCCTGGGAAGAGTGTGTTCTGTCTGCCTGGGAAGAGTGTGTTCTGTCTGCCTGGGAAGAGTGTGTTCTGTCTGCCTGGGAAGAGTGTGTTCTGTCTGCCTGGGAAGAGTGTGTTCTGTCTGCCTGGGAAGAGGTGTGGTCTGTCTGCCTGGGAAGAGTGTGGTCTGTCTGCCTGGGAAGAGTGTGGTCTGTCTGCCTGGGAAGAGTGTGTTCTGTCTGCCTGGGAAGAGTGTGTTCTGTCTGCCTGGGAAGAGTGTGTTCTGTCTGCCTGGGAAGAGTGTGTTCTGTCTGCCTGGGAAGAGTGTGTTCTGTCTGCCTGGGAAGAGTGTGTTCTGTCTGCCTGGGAAGAGTGTGTTCTGTCTGCCTGGGAAGAGTGTGTTCTGTCTGCCTGGGAAGAGTGTGTTCTGTCTGCCTGGGAAGAGTGTGTTCTGTCTGCCTGGGAAGAGTGTGTTCTGTCTGCCTGGGAAGAGTGTGTTCTGTCTGCCTGGGAAGAGTGTGTTCTGTCTGCCTGGGAAGAGTGTGTTCTGTCTGCCTGGGAAGAGTGTGTTCTGTCTGCCTGGGAAGAGTGTGTTCTGTCTGCCTGGGAAGAGGTGTGTTCTGTCTGCCTGGGAAGAGGTGTGTTCTGTCTGCCTGGGAAGAGGTGTGTTCTGTCTGCCTGGGAAGAGGTGTGTTCTGTCTGCCTGGGAAGAGTGTGTTCTGTGTGGAACTGTCTGCCTGGGAAGAGTGTGTTCTGTGTGTTCTGTGTGGAACTGTCTGCCTGTAATATGTTACAGTTCCGTCTGTTTTCTCCCATCCATCAGTGACATTATCCATTACCCCGTGTGTTTAACTGATTGTGTTTTCAGCAGAGGTAACGTTAATAACTTGTTTACCTTGTTGTTTTCTGTTTACACCAGGAGGTCCAGAAGGCGGCGTCTCTCTTCTCCCTCTACACCGAGCTCTTCTCCATGATCCCCTCTCTGGCCGTCACCTTCATCCTCGTCGCCTACAGCGACCAGCGCGGACGCAAGATCACCATCATCCTGCCTCTGATTGGCTCTCTGTTCTACGCGCTGTCCTTCCTGGCAGTCTCCTTCTTCGAGCTTAACCTCTACCTCCTCATCGTTGCGTCGTTCGTCAGCGCCCTGTTCGGGGGCTCGGGGACCTTCCTGGGTGGCTGTTTCTCCTACATCGCTGACCTGTGTGAGGACGGACAGCAGAAGACCCTGCGTATGGCCGGGGTGGACATGGTGATCGGCCTGCTGTCTGGAGTGGCCTCTCTCTCTACGGGATACTTCCTCCGAGCAGCAGGCTTCAACTGGCCCTTCTTCACCTCTGCTCTGTTCCTGTGTTTCAACCTGCTCTACGCCGTCTTCATCCTGGAGGAGACGCTCCAACGACCTCCAGACGACCCCCTGGACGGCTCCCTGCGTCGCACCGCCATGCGTCAGCTGGCCTACGGGGTCTACCAGCTGTTTGCAGGGGCCAGCAGGAGGCGCCAAGTCCTCCTGATCCTTCTCCTGCTCCTCTTCGGCTCTTTCTCCTTCGCCAACATGGGCGGGCTCTCCATGATCACGCTGTACGAGCTCAACCAGCCGCTGTGCTGGAACGAGATCCTGATTGGCTACGGCTCTGCGCTGTCCATGACGGTGTTCCTGACCAGCTTCGTGGGCGTGACGGTGTTCTCTCGCTGCGGCGTGCCCGACGTCGTCATCATTCTCATGGGGATACTGAGTGTCATGGCGGGTATGACCCTGGTGGCCTTCGCCAAGACTACGCTCATGATGTTCCTGGGTAAGGAATAAGGAGGGTATTCACATGGTAACATGGTCAGGACTAAGGAGGGTATTCACATGGTAACATGGTCAGGACTAAGGAGGGTATTCACATGGTCGGGACTAAGGAGGGTATTCACATGGTCGGGACTAAGGAGGGTATTCACATGGTCAGGACTAAGGAGGGTATTCACATGGTCGGGACTAAGTAGGGTATTCACATGGTCGGGACTAAGGAGGGTATTCACATGGTCGGGACTAAGGAGGGTATTCACATGGTCAGGACTAAGGAGGGTATTCACATGGTCAGGACTAAGGAGGGTATTCACATGGTCAGGACTAAGGAGGGTATTCACATGGTCAGGACTAAGGAGGGTATTCACATGGTCGGGACTAAGGAGGGTATTCACATGGTCGGGACTAAGGAGGGTATTCACATGGTCGGGACTAAGGAGGGTATTCACATGGTCAGGACTAAGGAGGGTATTCACATGGTCAGGACTAAGGAGGGTATTCACATGGTCAGGACTAAGGAGGGTATTCACATGGTAACATGGTTGGGAATAAGGAGGCTATTCACATGGTCAGGACTAAGGAGGGTATTCACATGGGTAACATTCTATCCTCTGACAGGTGTCTGGGTTCCAGCTCTGCTTGACCCAATTTTTGTTGGTGCGCATGTAACCGATGTGAAATGGCTAGTTAGTTAGCGGTGGTGTAACCGATGTGAAATGGCTAGTTAGTTAGCGGTGGTGCGCGCTAATAGCATTTCAATCAGTGACGTCACTCGCTCTGAGACCTGAAGTAGGGTTGCCCCTTGCGTTGCAAGGGCCGCGGCTTTTGTGGCGCGATGGGTAACGATGCTTCGTGGGGTGTCAGTTGTGTGCAGAGGGTCCCTGGTTCGAGCCCAGGTTGGGGCGAAGAGAGGGACGGAACCTACACTGTTACACGCACAGTACGATTTTGACAGTTCCTGGTTCTACTGGGGATGAGGTCTTCTATGATAGGGGTCGTTCTCCTGGGACTATAATTGCTGCGGCTGTTCCAGCGCTGGGTGCTAGCAAAGCGCTTGGATGGGAACAGACCCTCTGGCGCGCCAGTGGCACCGGACCCTCCTATACATGTTTCCGGCGGTGGTTCTGGTTCAGCCCACGGTGGCATGCGCCCCGGGAGGGATTACCGTTGATTCTTGTGGCTCCCCAGTGACACAGCAGCGTTTATTCGTGGGGATCATTTGTCTAATAGGCATGGACTCGTGGCTTCTCCCATTGGCAGGGACCCTTTGACCCCGCTGTGCAGGGACCTGTTGACCGCCGCTGTGCAGGAACCTGTTGTCCCAGGCACACGGGCAGGTTTGGCACGCGATGCTAGATATTCCTATGGGCCTGGCTACTGACAGGGACAATCTGATGGCTAGAGGTTTACCTCTGAATGTTATTGCTACCATCCAGTCTCCAGGGCCCCCTCAATCCCTCCAGTCTCCAGGGCCCCCTCAATCCCTCCAGTCTCCAGGGCCCCCTCAATCCCTCCAGTCTCCAGGGCCCCCTCAATCCCTCCAGTCTCCAGGGCTCCCTCAATCCCTCTCTGAGGCGGCCGTATAGGTGCCAAGATTAACTCCAGTAGAAACAAATGGAGTCCTTTATCGAACTGGGACGCACATTCTCCACGTTAAAAGTCTACCTGGCTGCGATCTCAGCATGTTATGGTAGAGTTGACGCAGCCTCACCGGGGCGTCCTGGGGGACGTGGTTCCTGAAAGGTGTACGTCTTGTCAGGGCCGGTTTCTAGAACCTATTGCGCCCACGTGGGTCTTGGTGCTGGTTTTGGAGGCACTGTGTGCGGCCACCTTTTGAGCCTCTGGAGTTAGTGGATCTGAAAAACCTCTCCTACAGAACCTCGCTGCTCATGGCTTTGGGCTCGGCTAAACTTGTTGGAGAACTCAACATGTTGCCTGTACACCCTTCCTGTAAGTCATGGTTAAGCAGTGTCTCTCCCATTGGATTGTGGAGGCCATATAGCAGCAGGGGTAAGGGTTACCTAGCGGTGAACCAGCCAGGGGTCTGGCAGCGTCTTGGGCATTGTTTAAAGGGTTGACTATAGGAGATATTTGGGCTATGGAGAGCTGGACATCACCACATACTGGTGTGAGGTTTTATTGGTTGGATGGTACCGCTCCCAGTTTAACCCACAGGATACTGATGGGTCAGGGGGAGGGTCTCCACGGGGTGGGTGTTGGCTTTGGGGATGACCAGTGGGTGTTGCTATGGTGACCAGTGAGATATACCAGCTGGAGCGTGTGCTACGAGCGGGTGTTGCTATGGTGACCAGTGAACTGAGATGAGGCTTATAGATGACCTGGAGCCAGTGGGTTTGGCGACGAGTATGAAGCGAATGCCAGCCAACGAGAGCGTACAGGTCGCAGTGGTGGGTAGTATATGGGGCTTTGGTGACAAAACGGATGGCCCTGTGATAGACTGCATCCAGTTTGCTGAGTAGAGTGTTGGAGGCTATTTAGTAAATGACATCGCCGAAGTCGAGGATCGGTAGGATGGTCAGTTTTACGAGGGTATGTTTGGCAGCATGAGTGAAGGATGCTTTGTTGCGAAATAGGAAGCCGACTCTAGATTTAATATTGGATTGGAGATGTTTAATGTGAGTCTGGAAGGAGAGTTTACAGTCTAACCAGACACCTAGGTATTTATAGTTGTCCACATATTCTAAGTCAGAACCGTCCAGAGTTATGATGCTGGACAGGCGGGCAGGTGCAGGCAGCGATCGGTTGAAGAGCGTGCATTTAGTTTTACTTGTATTTAAGAGCAGTTGGAGGCCACGGAAGGAGAGTTGTATGGCATTGAAGCTCGTCTGGAGGTTTGTTAACACAGTGTCCAAAGAAGGGCCAGATGTATACAGAATGGTGTCGTCTGCATAGAGGTGGATCAAGGAATCACCTACAGCGAGAGCGACATCATTGATGCATACAGAGAAAAGAGTTGGCCCGAGAATTGAACCCTGTGGTACCCCCATAGAGACTACCAGAGGTCCGGATTTGACACACTGAACTGAATGATGCGCAGCCTGAATAGGACGATTTACTTGGTAACGTTCTGAGGCTGTTTTATTTGATTACGGCTGTGAAATCTGATTTCATGACGTTAAGACACACATTCAGATAGACATTACATCATAATACAACAACTAGATTTCAATGATCTTTGTAAAACGTGAATTACCGCAAAGGTTTAGCCAATAGTTCTGTCAGTCAGGTCTCGATCTAGCTCCTTTCCAAAAGGGACAACAAACAAAAATGACATCACCTGATGCTGTTCAGATATGGATGGAGAACCTAGTGAGTCAATAATGTGATGTAAGCCCTCTCTGTCCCTGGCTCTGTCCCTGGCTCTGTCCCTCTCTCTCTCTGTCCCTCTCTCTCTCTGTCCCTCTCTCTCTCTGTCCCTCTCTCTCTCTGTCCCTCTCTCTCTCTGTCCCTCTCTCTCTCTGTCCCTCTCTCTCTCTGTCCCTCTGAATTCAATTCAATAAATTATTGACATGAATGGAGGGTTTGCCATGGTTTCCACTGTTGCCAAAGAGGAAATATTACAACAAATGAACAATATGTTTGAGCAACAATATTACTTAAAATCAACAACAAAACAATCATACAATGTTATAAACAATTAAAACTAACAAGTTACAATTCAGGAAATGAAACCTACAAGTAAATCTGTCCTGTTTGTTCTTCTCAGTCAGGCTTCCAATGCTTCTGGCCATCATGCCATTCCCCGTGTTGAGATCCATGATGTCGAAGATCGTGTCAAAGACCGAGCAGGGTGAGTTTTTAAGTTCAGTTTCTTTGACTAAACTAATGCTTTAAAACCCGATTTAACAAAGCACATCCGTTAATAAAATTATTGAGAATGAAACATACAGATTTATTTAGACTTATTTCCGTGCCTTTCAGCAGCTACTCTTCCCGGGGTTTATTATGGATCCCCATTAGTTCCTGCCAAAGCAGCAGCTACTCTTCCCGGGGTTTATTATGGATCCCCATTAGTTCCTGCCAAGGCAGCGGCTACTCTTCATGGGGTTTATTATGGATCCCCATTAGTTCCTGCCAAAGCAGCGGCTACTCTTCCCGGGGTTTATTATGGATCCCCATTAGTTCCTGTCAAGGCAGCAGCTACTCTTCCCGGGGTTTATTATGGATCCCCATTAGTTCCTGCCAAGGCAGCAGCTACTCTTCCTGGGGTTTATTATGGATCCCCATTAGTTCCTGTCAAGGCAGCAGCTACTCTTCCTGGGGTTTATTATGGATCCCCATTAGTTCCTGCCAAGGCAGCAGCTACTCTTCCTGGGGTTTATTATGGATCCCCATTAGTTCCTGCCAAGGCAGCAGCTACTCTTCCCGGGGTTTATTATGGATCCCCATTACTTCCTGCCAAGGCAGCAGCTACTCTTCCTGGGGTTTATTATGGATCCCCATTAGTTCCTGCCAAGGCAGCAGCTACTCTTCCTGGGGTTTATTATGGATCCCCATTAGTTCCTGCCCAGGCAGCAGCTACTCTTCCTGGGGTTTATTATGGATCCCCATTAGTTCCTGCCCAGGCAGCAGCTACTCTTCCTGGGGTTTATTATGGATCCCCATTAGTTCCTGCCCAGGCAGCAGCTACTCTTCCTGGGGTTTATTATGGATCCCCATTAGTTCCTGCCAAGGCAGCAGCTACTCTTCCTGGGGTTTATTATGGATCCCCATTAGGGTTTATTATGGATCCCCATTAGTTCCTGCCCAGGCAGCAGCTACTCTTCCTGGGGTTTATTATGGATCCCCATTAGTTCCTGCCCAGGCAGCAGCTACTCTTCCTGGGGTTTATTATGGATCCCCATTAGTTCCTGCCAAGGCAGCAGCTACTCTTCCTGGGGTTTATTATGGATCCCCATTAGTTCCTGCCAAGGCAGCAGCTACTCTTCCTGGGGTTTATTATGGATCCCCATTAGTTCCTGCCCAGGCAGCAGCTACTCTTCCTGGGGTTTATTATGGATCCCCATTAGTTCCTGCCCAGGCAGCAGCTACTCTTCCTGGGGTTTATTATGGATCCCCATTAGTTCCTGCCCAGGCAGCAGCTACTCTTCCTGGGGTTTATTATGGATCCCCATTAGTTCCTGCCAAGGCAGCAGCTACTCTTCCTGGGGTCCAGCAAAATTAAGTTAGTTATACAATTTAAAGTTACAATACATTAACATATTTCACATCATACTGTGTGCCCTCAGGCCCCTACTCCACCACTACCAGATATATACAGTACTAAATCCATGTGTATATGTCATCATGTTGCCATGTGTCTGCGCCTGTGTTTGTCCATTCCTGACCCGTGGTTTGTTTTTAAACGGAGAACGTTCTAGACCACGGAGTAGGACCCTTCTCCGACCAGAGAGCCATGTCTGAAGTGCTCTTCTTTTCAAAGCCGTCCTCTCCTACAGGGACACTTGACGAAACGATGTGGAATGCAAAGCAACCCTTCTGTCCTGGACCTAGATAACAGGAGATGTACCCTGCTCTTTCTGTCTCAACGTTAGGCTGCAGTGTTGTCATGGAGACCGTCTCAACGTTAGGCTGAAGTGTTGTCATGGAGACTCTTTCTGTCTCAACGTTAGGCTGCAGTGTTGTCATGGAGACTCTTTCTGTCAACATTAGGCTGAAGTGTTGTCATGTAGGAACTTTTTCAGCACTTCTGCGGGGCAGTGATGCTTAACCTACGGTATGTGGTTTTGAACCAATTTACCTGACCGTGTATTCTCTCTCGCTCTCTCTCTCTCTCGCTCTCTCGTGTAGGAGCATTGTTTGCGTGCTTGGCTTGCCTGGACAGTGTGAACAGCAGTGTGGCGATATCTGTGTTCAGTAGTCTCTACGCTGCCACCGTAACCTGGTACCCTGGATTCTGCTTCCTGTTGTCTGCTGGACTCTGTGTCATCCCATTGGCCCTGCTAGTGTGAGTATTATATACTACTAATAATATACATCTAATATACTTCCTACTACTACGACGACTCTGTCATCCCCTTGGCCCTGCTAGTGTGAGTAATATACACTACTAATAATATACTACTAATATACACTACTAATAATATACTACTAATAATATACCAGTGTGAGTACTCTACTTAGTCTCCTCCCTACGACCCAGTGTGAGTACTCTACATTGTCCTATGACCCAGTGTGAGTACTCTACGTAGTCTCGTCCCTACGACCCAGTGTGAGTACTCTACATTGTCCTACGACCCGGTGTGAGTACTCTACGTAGTCTCCTCCCTACGACCCAGTGTGAGTACTCTACGTAGTCTCATCCCTACGACCCGGTGTGAGTACTCTACGTAGTCTCATCCCTACGACCCGGTGTGAGTACTCTACGTAGTCTCCTCCCTACGACCCAGTGTGACTACTCCTGGGTGTGAAAAGGAGGTGAATATCTGCAGTGTGATATCAGTCCACGGGCCAACAAAGATTTTGTCCGTTGTGGCAAAGGTTTGATGTTATTAAATTGGGACCTTAACTCTTGGCCTACAATTTACATTCCCAAGTGGAAATCAAGTTAACGTCATAGAAACATCTCCATCAAAATGTATCTGTTTTTACTGGGCTGTGCCTCAATCCATCACAACCGCCGATATTGCCCTTCTCCATCTGGGGTGGAAGGAGACAGACCAGGAGACGTCCCATCTGGGGTGGAAGGGAGACAGACCAGGAGACGTCCCATCTGGGGTGGAAGGAGACAGACCAGGAGACGTCCCATCTGGGGTGGAAGGGAGACAGACCAGGAGACGTCCCATCTGGGGTGGAAGGAGACAGACAAGGAGACAGACCAGGAGACGTCCCATCTGGGGTGAAGGGAGACAGACCAGGAGACGTCCCATCTGGGGTGGAAGGAGACAGACAAGGAGACAGACCAGGAGACGTCCCATCTGGGGTGGAAGGAGACAGACCAGGAGACGTCCCATCTGGGGTGGAAGGAGACAGACCAGGAGACGTCCCATCTGGGGTGGAAGGGAGACAGACCAGGAGACGTCCCATCTGGGGTGGAAGGGAGACAGACCAGGAGACGTCCCATCTGGGGTGGAAGGGAGACAGACCAGGAGACGTCCCATCTGGGGTGGAAGGGAGACAGACCAGGAGACGCCCCATCTGGGGTGGAAGGGAGACAGACCAGGAGACGTCCCATCTGGGGTGGAAGGAGACAGACAAGGAGACAGACCAGGAGACGTCCCATCTGGGGTGGAAGGGAGACAGACCAGGAGACGTCCCATCTGGGGTGGAAGGGAGACAGACCAGGAGACGTCCCATCTGGGGTGGAAGGGAGACAGACCAGGAGACGTCCCATCTGGGGTGGAAGGGAGACAGACGCAGGAGACGTCCCATCTGGGGTGGAAGGGAGACAGACCAGGAGACGTCCCATCTGGGGTGGAAGGGAGACAGACCAGGAGACGTCCCATCTGGGGTGGAAGGGAGACAGACCAGGAGACGTCCCATCTGGGGTGGAAGGGAGACAGACCAGGAGACGTCCCATCTGGGGTGGAAGGGAGACAGACCAGGAGACGTCCCATCTGGGGTGGAAGGGAGACAGACCAGGAGACGTCCCATCTGGGGTGGAAGGGAGACAGACCAGGAGACGTCCCATCTGGGGTGGAAGGGAGACAGACCAGGAGACGTCCCATCTGGGGTGGAAGGGAGACAGACCAGGAGACGTCCCATCTGGGGTGGAAGGGAGACAGACCAGGAGACGTCCCATCTGGGGTGGAAGGGAGACAGACCAGGAGACGTCCCATCTGGGGTGGAAGGGAGACAGACCAGGAGACGTCCCATCTGGGGTGGAAGGGAGACAGACCAGGAGACGTCCCATCTGGGGTGGAAGGGAGACAGACCAGGAGACGTCCCATCTGGGGTGGAAGGGAGACAGACCAGGAGACGTCCCATCTGGGGTGGAAGGGAGACAGACCAGGAGACGTCCCATCTGGGGTGGAAGGGAGACAGACCAGGAGACGTCCCATCTGGGGTGGAAGGGAGACAGACCAGGAGACAGACCCATCTGGGGTGGAAGGGAGACAGACCAGGAGACGTCCCATCTGGGGTGGAAGGGAGACAGACCAGGAGACGTCCCATCTGGGGTGGAAGGAGACAGACAAGGAGACAGACCAGGAGACGTCCCATCTGGGGTGGAAGGGAGACAGACCAGGAGACGTCCCATCTGGGGTGGAAGGGAGACAGACCAGGAGACGTCCCATCTGGGGTGGAAGGGAGACAGACCAGGAGACGTCCCATCTGGGGTGGAAGGGAGACAGACCAGGAGACGTCCCATCTGGGGTGGAAGGGAGACAGACCAGGAGACGTCCCATCTGGGGTGGAAGGGAGACAGACCAGGAGACGTCCCATCTGGGGTGGAAGGGAGACAGACCAGGAGACGTCCCATCTGGGGTGGGAGGGAGACAGACCAGGAGACGTCCCATCTGGGGTGGGAGGGAGACAGACCAGGAGACGTCCCATCTGGGGTGGGAGGGAGACAGACCAGGAGACGTCCCATCTGGGGTGGAAGGGAGACAGACCAGGAGACGTCCCATCTGGGGTGGGAGGGAGACAGACCAGGAGACGTCCCATCTCGGGTGGAAGGAGACAGACCAGGAGACGTCCCATCTGGGGTGGAAGGGAGACAGACCAGGAGACGTCCCATCTGGGGTGGAAGGAGACAGACCAGGAGACGTCCCATCTGGGGTGGAAGGGAGACAGACCAGGAGACGTCCCATCTGGGGTGGAAGGAGACAGACCAGGAGACGTCCCATCTGGGGTGGAAGGAGACAGACCAGGAGACGTCCCATCTGGGGTGGAAGGAGACAGACCAGGAGACGTCCCATCTGGGGTGGAAGGAGACAGACCAGGAGACGTCCCATCTGGGGTGGAAGGAGACAGACCAGGAGACGTCCCATCTGGGGTGGAAGGAGACAGACCAGGAGACGTCCCATCTGGGGTGGAAGGAGACAGACCAGGAGACGTCCCATCTGGGGTGGAAGGAGACAGACCAGGAGACGTCCCATCTGGGGTGGAAGGAGACAGACCAGGAGACGTCCCATCTGGGGTGGAAGGGAGACAGACCAGGAGACGTCCCATCTGGGGTGGAAGGGAGACAGACCAGGAGACGTCCCATCTGGGGTGGAAGGGAGACAGACCAGGAGACGTCCCATCTGGGGTGGAAGGGAGACAGACCAGGAGACGTCCCATCTGGGGTGGAAGGGAGACAGACCAGGAGACGTCCCATCTGGGGTGGAAGGAGACAGACCAGGAGACGTCCCATCTGGGGTGGAAGGGAGACAGAGAGGTGTTGGACAGACCAGGAGACATCCCATGTGACTGCGTGCGTGTGTGAGAGTACTTGTGTGTTTGTGAGACAAAGAATGCATCTCAAACTTCTCTCCTCTCTTTCATCTGTACTGAAATAGGAAGGAAAAAAAACATGCCTGCTGAAAGCAGTGGCCTTGTGGTTGGTGTCCAACCTAAGATGGGAAGGTTAAGAGATCGATCTCCGGCCGAGTCACACCAAATACTGTTCAAATTAGACCTGATGCATCTCTGTTTGACACTCAGCATTAAGGCCCTGCGATAGACCAGCGTCCTGTCCAGAGAGTGTACTTTTACATCAAGCTGCCTCACGCTACAGAACCAGGAGATTCAGCCTGAACGCAGGTCCCAGTAGAGAACAAGAGGACGATACTGGACACGTGATGATGATGTCAGTCAAGAAGAGGAAGGACGATTCTGGAGACGTGGTGATGATGATGTCAGTCTAGAAGAGGAAGGACGATACTGGACACGTGATGATGATGATAGTCTAGAAGAGGAAGGAAGATACTGGACACGTGATGATGATGATGTCAGTCTAGAAGAGGAAGGACGATTCTGGAGACGTGATGAAGAGTTGTATCACATGACCTTTCCCTGGGTGATTTTTAAGATCACTTTATTTGTCAGCTGTAAACAAGGTCCAACCGAAATTGGTCTTCCTCTTAATCCCAACCCCTCCGAAAGGACGAACAGGCTGGAGAGGGGGGGGGCTGCCACAATGGAGGCCCGTGGAGCAGTTGCCCTGGGGGGGGGGTTTAAGTGCTTTGCTCAAGGACACAACGGTAGGCAACGTCCTCTAGGATTTCATACCAGCAACCCTACTGTTTCCAGCTCACTTCCCGACAGATTTTTTTTTTTTTTCTTCCCCGTCAGACCCAAGATTTTAAACTGGCATCCCAGCAATTGCTGACTCACCTCTCTTAACAACAAGGCCATCTTCTGCCCCATGTTACTCAGTCAACCACATGACTTCACGGACTCACTGACTCATATCCGCTTCTGTTTCCTTATCGAGGGCTGGCTGTTGTGAGTGGTTACACAGGTATGTCTTTGTATGCGTTTTCATTGGACGCGTATGTCTTTGTAGGCGTTTTCATTGGACGGGTATGTCTTTGTAGGCGTTTTCATTGGACGCGTATGTCTTTGTAGGCGTTTTCATTGGACGCGTATGTCTTTGTAGGCGTTTTCATTGGACGCGTATGTCTTTGTAGGCGTTTTCATTGGACGCGTATGTCTTTGTAGGCGTTTTCATTGGACGGGTATGTCTTTGTAGGCGTTTCATTGGACGGGTATGTCTTTGTAGGCGTTTCATTGGACGGGTATGTCTTTGTAGGCGTTTCATTGGACGGGTATGTCTTTGTAGGCGTTTCATTGGACGGGTATGTCTTTGTAGGCGTTTCATTGGACGGGTATGTCTTTGTAGGCGTTTCATTGGACGGGTATGTCTTTGTAGGCGTTTCATTGGACGGGTATGTCTATGTAGGCGTTTCATTGGACGGGTATGTCTATGTAGGCGTTTCATTGGACGGGTATGTCTTTGTAGGCGTTTCATTGGACGGGTA
Source organism: Salmo salar (assembly GCF_965601325.2). Classification (NCBI taxonomy): domain Eukaryota; kingdom Metazoa; phylum Chordata; class Actinopteri; order Salmoniformes; family Salmonidae; genus Salmo; species Salmo salar. The sequence goes on along the minus strand of NC_138294.1, from coordinate 93,576,119 downwards.
TGTCTTTGTAGGCGTTTCATTGGACGGGTATGTCTTTGTAGGCGTTTCATTGGACGGGTATGTCTTTGTAGGCGTTTCATTGGACGGGTATTTCTTTGTAGGCGTTTCATTGGACGGGTGTTTCTTTGTGGGCGTTTCATTGGACCGGTGTTCTGATACTGTTGTTTTGGTTACGGTTGTGGCTGGATGGAGTGGGCCGACAGCGCCATCTAGTGGTCGCGTCAGTTGACAACTGTAGCATTATAGCTAAGCCTAACTCTTTTCATAACCTTAACCTCGCTGTCCCGTCCTGCCGCGCTGGCTCTCCCGTCCTGCTGGCTCTCCCGTCCTGCTGGCTCTCCCGTCCGGCTGGCTGGCTCTCCCGTCCTGCTGGCTGGCTCTCCCGTCCTGCAGCGCTGGCTCTCCCGTCCTGCAGCGCTGGCTCTCCCGTCCTGCCGCGCTGGCTCTCCCGACCTGCCGCGCTGGCTCTCCCGACCTGCCGCGCTGGCTCTCCCGTCCTGCCGCGCTGGCTCTCCCGTCCTGCCGCGCTGGCTCTCCCGTCCTGCCGCGCTGGCTCTCCCGTCCCGCCGCGCTGGCTCTCCCGTTCTGCCGCGTAAACAAACCAACAGTTTCTCTGGCTGTCTGGAACCACTGCTGACTCACCTAGTGTGCATCTCTAACTTTTAAGAGGCTTCTCCTCCTTGTCTCCTTTCTTTTCATCTGCCCTGAATTAAAAGCCCCGGATAGGTGAAAACTGTAATCCACAGGGAATCTGCCTTTTCACCTGTCCAGTTTTATAATGTCAGACTCTGTGTAGGTCAAAGGATGTAGTGAGACTGGAGGCAGGACTCCCTGTTTCTCTCTCTCGCTCTCTGTCAATCTCTCCGTCTCGCTCTCTCTCTCTCCCTGTCTCTCTCAATCTCCCTGTCTCCCTCTCTCTCTGTCTCTCTCTCAATCTCTCTGTCTCCCTCTCGCTCTCTGTCTCTCCCTGTCTCCCTCTCGCTCTCTCTCTTTCAATCTCCCTGTCTCCCTCTCTCTCAATCTCCCTCTCGCTCTCTCTCAATCTCTCCCCGTCTCTCTGGCTCGTTCTCTTGCTCTTTCTGTGACCTACAGGAGTGTGGGGCTGCTGGGGGTGGATGAAAGTAAGGAGGCAGAGGTCCTCATCCCAGAAGAGGAAGTCCTGGCTGGAGATGATGACCCTCTTCTCACCTGAGGCTGGTGAGGCAAGACTAGAGACTTTGTCCTGGTGCTTTTTGATTTGTTCGTTCTCTCTCTCTCTTTCTCTTCCTCTGCGGGAGTCTGTTCTGGCGCCTACTGTAGATCTATACTTAATCTGTGTTTTGGGAAATCGGCCCATGGTGGCATATGGTTGGACGAACAGAGCTGGACTCGTAAACCAATCAGCAGACTAGGACTCTGAGAGATCGATTACCTCAGTTGAATTGTTCTGATATATAAAGTTAGATTTTCATTTCAGGGTAAATAGTGAACGGATGTTTTCAGTAACATAATATATAAAGAGGTTTTGTCAGAGCTCAGAACTGTTTCCTTCAAACTGGTCACGTTTTATCCATACATATGTTATATTTCTGCCGTTTAATAATAATAACAACGTAGGTTCCTGTGTGGCTCAGTTGGTAGAGCGTGGTGTTTGCAACGCCAGGGTTGTGGGTTCGTTTCCCACGGGGGACCAGTACGGAGAAAAAAAATGTATGAAATGTATGAATTCACTACTGTAAGTCGCTCTGGATAAGAGCGTCTGCTAAATGACGTAAATGTAAAAATGTATGTGTCAATGTGTGCTATGATTAAAGCAGTCAGTCCAATGCATCTTTTTTTATTTACAGGGTTGCAGGTAGCGGTCGGGCCAGTAACCAAAAGGTCCTTGGTTCAAATCATCGAGCCGACAAGGTGTAAAAATCTGTTTTTGAATGTGGCCTTGAGTTGCTCTGAATGAGACGGTCTGCTGAATGAGCTGTAGCCTCTAAACTCAGCGACAATTTCTCTGTAAAGTAAGACCGCGTTTTCTTAAAACACACAGCCCAATTTCTTCTGATCAATCACGGTTGGAATAATTAGTCGATTTTTTTTTTTATAACGTTGTACATGATTTAATTATTCACGTTGTTGTTGCAAAAAAAAAAAAAGGGGAAATAAACTAATTGATTTTCCAAAATGTTTTTAAGTAGCTAATGACTAGAAGTCTCTGAAGGGGAAATGAATTACTGGCTAGATATGGAACAGAGTGACTGTAATAGCAGACAGAGGTAGTCTACCTCATCACAGATGGGTACTGACTGTTTATCACGTCGTGTGTCCGTTTTTTATATTCCTGGTCTCGCGTCTGTAGGTGTTGTCGTTACATGACAAGGAGAGACGGCTCAAACTGACAGGCTACAACTCATTTAGCACTTTCTCAATGACTGCCTTACACAAACATGACAAGGAAATGCACTTTCTGTCTGAACTATGTCATTTCAATGGTAACTGGTTGGAAAGATGTCATTTCAATGGTAACTGGTTGGAAAGATGTCATTTCAATGGTAACTGGTTGGAATTACATGTTTTTTTCAACCAGTGTTGCTCTCTGGGCCCCAGACCAGTTCAGGGCTCTTGGTGTCGTTGTCGTCATGTCACAAACAGATCAGGATAACAACTTTATGTTGGTTGATACACTTCAACTACACTGTTACAGTAGGTTACCTCCACTTTAATGATTGATGAACCACAACGATCAATAACTCAGAACTGATCATGTAAAAAACCAGCATAGTCACATGAATGTGAAGGACAGTATTGGGAAAATACTACTTTAGAGGGAAATGTAAAAATAAAGTTGTATTTTGAACCATTGGATGGATGTGTGCTGTTATTTTTACAATCATTTACGACTGGCACAAATGTTTGTGGAATTGTAAAAAATATAAAATAGAAAAAATAAATTGGTATAACATGTGTGACGGATTCTATGAAACTCATCTTTTTTCCTACGTCTTCTGACAACTAAACATTGAAGTGGCTGGATTGTGTTATTTGCTGTCATTGGTTTTCTAGAAAAGCAAAAGCTGTGTAATTCCTATAGTGGCCACCAGGGGTCCCTATTGGTTTAGGATGAAACCCCAACCAAGTGATGTATTAAACCCCTAGATAGCAGAATGTTATGTATTGGGCATAGAGAGGCTTTTGTTGCCACTGGTCGGCCATATTGGCACTCCCCTGTAGGAGCAGTCTTCCATATAAAATGAATGGAATTAAACAGTATTTCAATTAAATGTTTCAAGGACAAAATTACATGTATTTTTGTTGTTTATATATTTTTAGATCACATAATATAATTTTAAAAGTATGCATTAAGATGTCTGTAATAGAATAAAACATGGCAAAAAAAGGAATGTACTGTAAACATAAAAGCAGTTCTATAGCTTCCAAAATATGTTTTAAAATGGAGGGGCGGTGGTTTCTATACGGTGCCCCTTATCAGTCATCGTGTGTGTGTGTGTGTAAATATATATATATATGTGTGTGTGTGTGTGTGTGTGTGTGTGTGTGTGTGTGTGTATGTGTATATATATATATGTATGTGTGTGTGATAATGGCCTTTACTGCCTAGTACAACTGATATTGGGCGCGTTCCTCTGCCCAGGTGTTGCTGGCGCCTGACGGCAGCGTTTCTTAATTGAGTTCACATGAATGGATACAACTGCTATTGATGACTTCCAATGGATACAACTGCTATTGATGACTTCCAATGGATACAACTGCTATTGATGACTTCCAATGGATACAACTGCTATTGATGACTTCCAATCGATACAACTGCTATTGATGACTTCCAATCGATACAACTGCTATTGATGACTTCCAATGGATTGATGACTTCCAATGGATACAACTGCTATTGATGACTTCCAATGGATACAACTGCTATTGATGACTTCCAATGGATTGATGACTTCCAATGGATACAACTGCTATTGATGACTTCCAATGGATACAACTGCTATTGATGACTTCCAATGGATACAACTGCTATTGATGACTTCCAATGGATTGATGACTTCCAATGGATACAACTGCTATTGATGACTTCCAATGGATACAACTGCTATTGATGACTTCCAATGGATACAACTGCTATTGATGACTTCCAATGGATACAACTGCTATTGATGACTTCCAAGCTGGAAAATTCCCATCTCCCACATGGTTACGAATGCAGCATAAGACTGTATCTATATATATCTATATATCTATCTCTATATATCTATATATCTATTGAATTGGAATTCAAATCAAAGTTTATTTGTCACGTTATTTCGAGACCAACAGTGACATTTAAAACCTCTTGAGGATACCCTAGGATAGGGGGCGCCACAGCGCATTTTGAAAAAAAATCGTTCCCATTTTCAACGGCCTACTAATCAAACTCAGAAGATAGGGCATGCATATACTTATTATATATGGATAGAAAACACTCTAAAGTTTCTAAAACTGTTTGAATGGTGTCTGTGAGTATAACAGAACTCAAATGGCAGTCAAAACCCCGAGACCGATTGAAACAAGAAGTGGAATTCTGAATTGTGGACTTGACTTCTCATCTTTCCTTATTAATCACACCGTTAACCATGGTTCAGTGAGCACTTCCTATTGCTTCCACTAGATGTCGCCAGTCCTTTCACAGTGGTTTGAGCCTTATAGAGTCAAAACTCAGTGAATGAGACGAGTTTGAAATTGGTCACAGGGGATGGGCCATCACCATTATGACGCCGGCGGCCATGTCTGCCCCCACCTTTGGAAACGGTTTTAAAGGCCATGACATCATCCCCCTCGAATCTTATTGGCTCTCTTGGTGTTAGAGTCCCTGAAGATTTATTTTATACAACGTTTGACATGTTTGAACGAACCTACATGCGCGAGGATTGCTTTCATTATGAACTTCAGAGCTGCGCTTGGAGAGAGCCATAGGACGCGCTACCAACATCAGGCTAATGGAACGTGAAGTATGGACTTTTTGACCGAAAATACATCTGTTGTGGACCTGGGATGCTTTCTGATGAAGACAACTAAAGGTAGGCGATTATTGACAATATTATAGAAGATGAGATGGTTCATGCTTTTGCGTCCAAGATGGCGCCGAGCACTGTATATTAGGTCATTTTCTGAGTATCGCATCTCCTTTTATCGCAAAGTGTGATTACCCAGTAAAGTTAATTTAAAATCTGGTATGACGGGTGTTCTCAAGAGATATTCATCTATAAATGTTAGATTGACAATATACATTTAAAAAATCGTTATAGTATAGCAATTTATTGAAACGTAGCATTGTTTACCGGGACGCTTTTGAGGGGAAATTAGGTAGTCAACGTCAGACAGAGATGTAAAATGCTGTTTTTATATATAAATATGACCTTTATTGAACAAAAGAATGCATGCATTGTATAACATGATGTCCTAGGGGTGCCATCTGATGAAGTTTGTAAAAGATTAGTGCTGCATTTAGCTGTTTAGTGTTTATATGTGATGCAAGTGGTTGGTCGGAAAATGGCTATGAAGCTGCTTTTTACGATGGACTCATCTAATATAATCTAATGATTTGCTTTTCCTGTAAAACCTTTTTGAAATCGGACGACGTGGGTCGATTCAGGAGAGGTGTATCTATAAAAAAAAAATATATATATTTTTTTTTTTGTAAAAAAATTATGATATTTTTTTAATGCTAATTGGCGATATGATTTTTCGCTGGATTTTGATCCCGCTAACGGGATCAGATGCTGAAGAGGTTTTAAGTAAAAAAATATATATTAGTTGAACTATAGATAAGTAAAAAGACAGTGAAAAATAACAGTAGAGAGGTTAAATACAGTAGAGAGGCTATATACAGTAGAGGCTATATACAGTAGAGGCTATATACAGTAGAGAGGCTATATACAGTAGAGGCTATATACAGTAGAGAGGTTAAATACAGTAGACAGGCTATATACAGTAGACAGGCTATATACAGTAGAGAGGCTAAATACAGTAGAGAGGCTATATACAGTAGAGAGGCTACATACAGTAGAGAGGCTATATACAGTAGAGGCTATAAACAGTAGCGAGGCTATATACAGTAGAGGCTATATACAGTAGAGAGGCTATATACAGACACCAGTTAGTCAGGCTGATTGAGGTAGTATGTACATGTAGATATGGTTAAAGTGACTATGCATATATGATAAACAGAGAGCAGCAGCAGCTTAAAAGCTTAAAAAAGGGGTTGGTGGGTGGTGGGACACAATGCAGATAGCCCGGTTAGCCAATGTGCGGGAGCACCGGTTAGTCAGGCTTATTGAGGTAGTATGTACATGAATGTATAGTTAAAGTGACTATGCATATATGATAAACAGAGAGTAGCAGTAGTGTAAAGACGGGTCTGATTAGCTGTTCAGGAGTCTTATGGCTTGGGGGTAAAAACAGTTTAGAAGCCTCTTGAACCCAGACTTGGCACTCCGGTACCGCTTGCCGTGCGGTAGCAGAGAGAACTGTCTCACTAGGGTGGCTGGAGTCTTTGACAATTATATGGGCCTTCCTCTGACACCGCCTGGTGTAGAGGTCCTGGATGGCAGGAAGCTTAGCCCCAGTGATGTACTGAGCAGTACGCACTACCCTCTGTAGTGCCTTGGTGTTGGAGCAGAGCAGTTGCCATACCAGGCAGCGATGCAACCAGTCAGGATGCTCTCGATGGTGCAGCTGTAGAACCTTTTGAAATGTTTAAAACATTTCCTCAGCCTAATTCCCCTCAGTGTTTAAGAAAGAGTTGCTGTGGCGTCTGTATCTGACAGAACAGCTCACAACATGAAGATCTCTCTGTCTCCTAAACCTCATTAGCCTCTCTGTTCTGTTCTAACCACAATGCACTCTGTTCTGTTCTTATACACACTCCCACTCCTTCATACCAGGAAGCTATGCTGGGGTTTGATGATGTCCTATCTGACAGTATGACTCTCTGAAGAGTTGCAGTTATACACCTGTGGAGGTGATCTAATAGCTACTTCGTAAAGATGGCTGCTTAAATCGTCCCACCATCAGGTTACCTGGAGCCACGGTCAGTACGGAAACGTTCTCACAGAATTACCGCAAATACAGACGATGTGATTCCTTATCCTACATGTCATAGATGCACGTTTATTTCTACGTAGAAATATTTCTATCTGAGCGTTCCAGTCCCGTTGTGTCTTGAAGGAACGCGCCCCTGGAAGATAAGCCAGAGATATTACAGAAAGGAGACGCCACTCCCTCATTTCGGTCTGATGAGGGGGCGGGGCCACTCTGGTCTGCTTAATGAGGGAGTGGGTCTATGAGGGGTGTCTCGCTTTCTCAACTCTCTCTGGATAGGCTACCAAAGGTAGGTAAGTCACACCCTCGTCCTCCCCTCCTGCCTCCTGTATCTCCTCCTGCCTCCTCTCCTCCTGTATCTCCTCCTGCCTCCTCTCCTCCTGCCCCCTGTCCTCTCCTCCTGCCTCCTGTATCTCCTCCTCTGCTCCTGCGTCCTGTATCTCCTCCTGCCTCCTCTCCTCCTGCCTCCTCTCCTCCTTCCTCCTGTATCGCCTCCTCTCCTCCTGCCCCCTGTATCTCCTCCTGCCCCCTGTCCTCTCCTCGTATCGCCTCCTCTCCTCCTGACCCCTGTCCTCTCCTCGTATCGCCTCCTCTCCCAGCATGCTCTATTGCAGGGAGATTGTCAGAATTGTTTGTTTGACTGTGATATCTGTGTTTTTGCATGTACATTTCATTGATTGATTTTAATTTTATGCTACACAAAGATAAATAACATACCATTTTCTAAACTCATCCAATCTGTTGGATTTATAGCGCCTGTTACTGAGATGGTTGTTCCAGTTTAGATCATTAGTCTCAGTATTACATCTTCTCTACCCTGGCTGTCATTCTGAATGCAGGTGATTAACTATTTCACTTGTTGGATAGCCTAACTCTAGCTGGATTCCAATAGGAATGAACTATTCCACTTGTTGGATAGCCTAACTCTAGCTGGATTCCAATAGGAATGAACTATTCCACTTGTTGGATAGCCTAACTCTGGCTGGATTCCAATAGGAATGAACTATTCCACTTGTTGGATAGCCTAACTCTAGCTGGATTCCAATAGGAATGAACTATTCCACTTGTTGGATAGCCTAACTCTGGCTGGATTCCAATAGGAATGAACTATTCCACTTGTTGGATAGCCTAACTCTGGCTGGATTCCAATAGGAATGAACTATTCCACTTGTTGGATAGCCTAACTCTGGCTGGATTCCAATAGGAATGAACTATTCCACTTGTTGGATAGCCTAACTCTGGCTGGATTCCAATAGGAATGAACTATTCCACTTGTTGGATAGCCTAACTCTAGCTGGATTCCAATAGGAATGAACTATTCCACTTGTTGGATAGCCTAACTCTGGCTGGATTCCAATAGGAATGAACTATTCCACTTGTTGGATAGCCTAACTCTGGCTGGATTCCAATAGGAATGAACTATTCCACTTGTTGGATAGCCTAACTCTAGCAGGATTCCAATAGGAATGAACTATTCCACTTGTTGGATAGCCTAACTCTGGCTGGATTCCAATAGGAATGAACTATTCCACTTGTTGGATAGCCTAACTCTGGCTGGATTCCAATAGGAATGAACTATTCCACTTGTTGGATAGCCTAACTCTGGCTGGATTCCAATAGGAATTACACATCACTTTGCAAACCAGCATAATGTGACTTGCAGGTCTGATGTGGCCTGTAAACCAGGAGTTTCCTAACACCACTGTGTTAGGGTATAACTAGGTCCTCAACAAAAGGCCTTATGATATACAGTATGCAATGTATTTACATAAATAGTTATGTTTTAAAGGTTAATAAGGCTGGTGGAACCATTTCATAGAGGGTTCTAGGAAGAACCCTCCAAAGATAAAAAGGTTCTAGGTAGAACCATATACAGGGGTTCTATGAAGAACCCTACAAAGAGGGTTATAGGTGGAAACCTCTGCAAAGGGTTCTACCCAGCACCAAAATGGTTCCCCTATGGGGACAAACTGAAGAACCCTGCATGGTTCTACTGACCGACCCTGTATGGTTCTACTGACCGACCCCTGTATGGTTCTACTGACCGACCCCTGTATGGTTATACTGACCGACCCTGTATGGTTCTACTGACCGACCCTGTATGGTTCTACTGACCGACCCTGTATGGTTCTACTGACCGACCCTGTATGGTTCTACTGACCGACCCTGTATGGTTCTACTGACCGACCCTGTATGGTTCTACTGACCGACCCTTTACGGTTCTACTGACCGACCCTGTATGGTTCTACTGACCGACCCCTGTATGGTTCCATGTACGTGTGTGTCCAGCCCCTGCTCTGTTCTGCCAACCAGTCAGCCAGCTTGGTTTAAATCAGATTCTCACTGGGTTATACATAACTATTTTCCTTTATACTTTATTAACATGGGTTTACTCTGTGCTTTTGCATTCTGGCTGTATTAAGTTAGGGTTGCATTTCTAATGACACCCTATTCCCTATATAGTGCATTACTTTTGACTAGAGCCCTATGGAACCCTATTCCCTATATAGTGCACTACTTTAGACCAGAGCCCTATGGAACCCTATTCCCTATATAGTGCACTACTTTAGACCAGAGCCCTATGGCACCCTATTCCCTATATAGTGCATTACTTTTGACTAGAGCCCTATGGAACCCTATTCCCTATATAGTGCACTACTTTAGACCAGAACCCTATGGAACCCTATTCCCTATATAGTGCACTACTTTAGACCAGAACCCTATGGAACCCTATTCCCTATATAGTGGACTACTTTAGACCAGAACCCTATGGCACCCTATTCCCTATATAGTGCACTACTTTAGTCCAGAGCCCTATGGAACCCTATTCCCTATATAGTGCACTACTTTAGACCAGAGCCCTATGGCACCCTATTCCCTATATAGTGGACTACTTTAGACCAGAACCCTATGGCACCCTATTCCCTATATAGTGCACTACTTTAGACCAGAGCCCTATGGAACCCTATTCCCTATATAGTGCACTACTTTAGACCAGAGCCCTATGGAACCCTATTCCCTATATAGTGCACTACTTTAGACCAGAGCCCTATGGAACCCTATTCCCTATATAGTGCACTACTTTAGACCAGAGCCCTATGGAACCCTATTCCCTATATAGTGCACTACTTTAGACCAGAGCCCTATGGAACCCTATTCCCTATATAGTGCACTACTTTAGACCAGAGCCCTATGGCACCCTATTCCCTATATAGTGGACTACTTTAGACCAGAACCCTATGGCACCCTATTCCCTATATAGTGGACTACTTTAGACCAGAACCCTATGGAACCCTATTCCCTATATAGTGCACTACTTTAGACCAGAGCCCTATGGAACCCTATTCCCTATATAGTGCACTACTTTAGACCAGAGTCCTATGGAACCCTATTCCCTATATAGTGGACTACTTTAGACCAGAACCCTATGGCACCCTATTCCCTATATAGTGCACTACTTTAGTCCAGAGCCCTATGGAACCCTATTCCCTATATAGTGCACTACTTTAGACCAGAACCCTATGGCACCCTATTCCCTATATAGTGCACTACTTTAGACCAGAACCCTATGGCACCCTATTCCCTATATAGTGGACTACTTTAGACCAGAGCCCTATGGCACCCTATTCCCTATATAGTGCACTACTTTAGACCAGAGCCCTATGGAACCCTATTCCCTATATAGTGCACTACTTTAGACCAGAGCCCTATGGCACCCTATTCCCTATATAGTGCACTACTTTAGACCAGAACCCTATGGAACCCTATTCCCTATATAGTGCACTACTTTAGACCAGAACCCTATGAGCACCCTGTTCCCTATATAGTACACTACTTTAGACCAGAACCCTATGGAACCCTATTCCCTATATAGTGGACTACTATAGACCAGAACCCTATGACACCCTATTCCCTATATAGTGCACTACTTTAGACCAGAGCCCTATGGCACCCTATTCCCTATATAGTGCACTACTTTAGACCAGAACCCTATGGAACCCTATTCCCTATATAGTGCACTACTTTAGACCAGAGCCCTATGGCACCCTATTCCCTATATAGTGCACTACTTTAGACCAGAGCCCTATGGAACCCTATTCCCTATATAGTGCACTACTTTAGACCAGAGCCCTATGGCACCCTATTCCCTATATAGTGCACTACTTTAGACCAGAACCCTATGGAACCCTATTCCCTATATAGTGCACTACTTTAGACCAGAACCCTATGAGCACCCTGTTCCCTATATAGTACACTACTTTAGACCAGAACCCTATGGAACCCTATTCCCTATATAGTGGACTACTATAGACCAGAACCCTATGACACCCTATTCCCTATATAGTGCACTACTTTAGACCAGAGCCCTATGGCACCCTATTCCCTATATAGTGCACTACTTTAGACCAGAACCCTATGGAACCCTATTCCCTATATAGTGCACTACTTTAGACCAGAGCCCTATGGCACCCTATTCCCTATATAGTGCACTACTTTAGACCAGAGCCCTATGGCACCCTATTCCCTATATAGTGCACTACTTTAGACCAGAGCCCTATGGAACCCTATTCCCTATATAGTACACTACTTTAGACCAGAGCCCTATGGCACCCTATTCCCTATATAGTGCACTACTTTAGACCAGAGCCCTATGGAACCCTATTCCCTATATAGTGGACTACTTTAGTCCAGAGCCCTATGAGCACCCTATTCCCTATATAGTGCACTACTTTAGACCAGGGCCCTATGGAACCCTATTCCCTATATAGTGCACTACTTTAGACCAGAACCCTATGAGCACCCTGTTCCCTATATAGTACACTACTTTAGACCAGAACCCTATGGAACCCTATTCCCTATATAGTGGACTACTATAGACCAGAACCCTATGACACCCTATTCCCTATATAGTGCACTACTTTAGACCAGAGCCCTATGGCACCCTATTCCCTATATAGTGCACTACTTTAGACCAGAACCCTTTGGAACCCTATTCCCTATATAGTGCACTACTTTAGACCAGAGCCCTATGGCACCCTATTCCCTATATAGTGCACTACTTTAGACCAGAGCCCTATGGCACCCTATTCCCTATATAGTGCACTACTTTAGACCAGAGCCCTATGGAACCCTATTCCCTATATAGTACACTACTTTAGACCAGAGCCCTATGGCACCCTATTCCCTATATAGTGCACTACTTTAGACCAGAGCCCTATGGAACCCTATTCCCTATATAGTGGACTACTTTAGTCCAGAGCCCTATGAGCACCCTATTCCCTATATAGTGCACTACTTTAGACCAGGGCCCTATGGAACCCTATTCCCTATATAGTGCACTACTTTAGACCAGAACCCTATGAGCACCCTGTTCCCTATATAGTACACTACTTTAGACCAGAACCCTATGGAACCCTATTCCCTATATAGTGGACTACTATAGACCAGAACCCTATGACACCCTATTCCCTATATAGTGCACTACTTTAGACCAGAGCCCTATGGCACCCTATTCCCTATATAGTGCACTACTTTAGACCAGAACCCTATGGAACCCTATTCCCTATATAGTGCACTACTTTAGACCAGAGCCCTATGGCACCCTATTCCCTATATAGTGCACTACTTTAGACCAGAGCCCTATGGCACCCTATTCCCTATATAGTGCACTACTTTAGACCAGAGCCCTATGGAACCCTATTCCCTATATAGTACACTACTTTAGACCAGAGCCCTATGGCACCCTATTCCCTATATAGTGCACTACTTTAGACCAGAGCCCTATGGAACCCTATTCCCTATATAGTGGACTACTTTAGTCCAGAGCCCTATGAGCACCCTATTCCCTATATAGTGCACTACTTTAGACCAGGGCCCTATGGAACCCTATTCCCTATATAGTGCACTACTTTAGACCAGAACCCTATGAGCACCCTGTTCCCTATATAGTACACTACTTTAGACCAGAACCCTATGAGCATTGTGAATCTGGTACCACTTGTGACTCAGAAGGGTTTGGTAACCGTTCTGTTTTAGAAGGATTTAAACAATATAAAAACAAAACAAAATAATAATAATAATTGATAAGTGGTGTGTTCATATGTATGTATTCACCCCCTTTGCTATGAAGCCCCTAAATAAGATCTGGTGCAACCAATTACCTTCTGAAGTCACATAATTAAATTAAGTCCACCTGTGTGCAATCTAAGTGTCACATGATCTGTCACATGATCTCAGTATATGTACACCTGTTCTGAAAGGCCCCAGAGTCTGCAACACCACCAAGCAAGCGGCACTATGAAGACCAAGGAGCTCTCCAAACAGGTCAGGGACAAAGCTGTGGAGAAGTACAGATCAGGGTTGGGTTATAAAAAATATCCAAAATTTGAACATCCCACGGAGCTCCATTAAATCCATTATTAAAAAAATTGAAAGAATATGGCACCACAACAAACCTGCCAAGAGAGGGCCGCCCACCAAAACTCATGGACCAGGCAAGGAGGGCATTAATCAGAGAGGCAACAAAGAGATCAAAGATAACCCTGAAGGAGCTGCAAAGCTCCACAGCGGAGATTGGAGTATCTGTCCATAGGACCACTTTAAGCCGTACACTCCACAGAGCTGGGCTTTACGGAAGAGTGGCCAGAAAAAAAGCCATTGCTTAAAGCAAAAAAAATAAGCAAACATGTTTTCTGTTCACCAAAAGGCATGTTGGAGACTCCCCAAACATATGGAAGAAGGTACTCTGGTCAGATGAGACTAAAATTTAGCTTTTTGGCCATCAAGGAAAACGCTATGTCTGGCGCAAACCCAACACCTCTCATCATCCCGAGAACATCATCCCCACAGTGAAGCATAGTGGTGGCAGCATCATGCTGTGGGGATGTTTTTCATTGGCAGGGACTGGGAAACTGGTCAGAATTGAAGGAATGATGGATGGTGCTGAATACAGGGAAATTCTTGAGGGAAACCTGTTTTAGTCTTCCAGAGATTTGGGACTGGGACGGAGGTCCACCTTCCAGCAAGACAATGACCCTAAGCATACTGCTAAAGCAACACTCAAGTGGTTTAAGGGGAAACATTTAAATGTCTTGGAATGGCCTAGTTAAAGCCCAGGCCTCAATCCAATTGAGAATCTGTGGTATGACATAAAGATCGCTGTACACCAGCGAAACCCATCCAACTTGAAGGAGCTGGAGCAGTTTTGCCTTAAAGAATGGGCAGAAATCCCAGTGGCTAGATGTGCCAAGCTTATAGAGACATACCCCAAGAGACTTGCAGCTGTAATTGCTGCAAAATATTGATTTTGGTGGGAGGGTGAATAGTTTTGCGCGCTCAAGTTTTCAGTTTGTTTTGTCTTATTTCTTGTTTGTTTCACAAGAAAAAATATTTTTCATCTTAAAAGTGGTAGCTAGGTTAGAATTGTCAAACGTTTTCCCTGAGAACAGTGTTGGCAGTCTATCTCTTTTTGTTTTCACGCAGCAAAGACCTTGGAAGTCGTCAGCCCCCTCAGTCTTGTTAAAATACTCCAAACCAGCAGGTGGCAGTAGCGTCGTTTTGACAACGCATATCCGAAACATGTTGCTTATGGTCTGGATTCCAAGCTGTCTGCGCTAATGGTGTTATTTTGTAGAAAGCCCTTGTCGACCTAGATGGTCACACCTCGATATCTACCTAGCAAGATGACGAATAAACTGTTTAATTCACTCTCTGTAATCAAATAACATGTGAAACGGCTTGATAATGTATGTGATATCAACAGAGAGGTATATTTTCTGGGTGATTTACATATTGACTGTCTTTCATCAGGCTGCCTACTCAAGAAAAAGCTTCAAAACTGTGACTAGTGCCTGCTACTTGGTTCAGGATATCAGTCAATCTACCAGGGTAGTTAGAAACAGCACAGGAATGAAATCATCAACATGTATTGATCACATCTTTACTAACGCTGCAGAAATTTGCTTGAAAGCAGTATCCAGATCCATCAGATGTAGTGATCACAATATAGTAGCCATATCTAGGAAAACCAAAGTTCCAAAGGCTGGGACTAATATAGTGTATAAGAGGTCATACAAGAAGTTCTGTAGTGATTCATATGTTGATGATGTAAAGAATATTTGTTGGTGTGTGGCTGCTAAAGCCACTTTCTACCTCTCTAAATGTCAAGCTTCTGCCTCTAACCCTAGGAAACTATTTTCCACCTTCTCCTCCTTCCTTAATCCTCCACCCCCTCCCTCCTCCCTCTCTGCGGACGATTTTGACTGCTTTGAGAAAAAAAATAAAAAAAGGTTGATGACATCCGCTACTCATTCACTCAGCCTATTGAGTCCACTGGTCCCACTCATTCACTCAGCCTATTGAGTCCACTGGTCCCACTCATTCACTCAGCCTATTGAGTCCACTGGTCCCACTCATTCACTCAGCCTATTGAGTCCACTGGTCCCACTCATTCACTCAGCCTATTGAGTCCACTGGTCCCACTCATTCACTCAGCCTATTGAGTCCACTGGTCCCACTCATTCACTCAGCCTATTGAGTCCACTGGTCCCACTCATTCACTCAGCCTATTGAGTCCACTGGTCCCACTCATTCACTCAGCCTATTGAGTCCACTGGTCCCACTCCTTCACTCAGCCTATTGAGTCCACTGGTCCCACTCATTCACTCAGCCTATTGAGTCCACTGGTCCCACTCATTCACTCAGCCTATTGAGTCCACTGGTCCCACTCATTCACTCAGCCTATTGAGTCCACTGGTCCCACTCCTTCACTCAGCCTATTGAGTCCACTGGTCCCACTCATTCACTCAGCCTATTGAGTCCACTGGTCCCACTCATTCACTCAGCCTATTGAGTCCACTGGTCCCACTCATTCACTCAGCCTATTGAGTCCACTGGTCCCACTCATTCACTCAGCCTATTGAGTCCACTGGTCCCACTCATTCACTCAGCCTATTGAGTCCACTGGTCCCACTCCTTCACTCAGCCTATTGAGTCCACTGGTCCCACTCATTCACTCAGCCTATTGAGTCCACTGGTCCCACTCATTCACTCAGCCTATTGAGTCCACTGGTCCCACTCATTCACTCAGCCTATTGAGTCCACTGGTCCCACTCATTCACTCAGCCTATTGAGTCCACTGGTCCCACTCATTCACTCAGCCTATTGAGTCCACTGGTCTCACTCACACAGAACTACCCTACGCCTTGACCTCTTTCTCCCCTCTCTCTCCAGAACTAACCTACGTCTTGACCTCTTATGAAATTGCTTATTCCAGTTACTAATAAGCATACACCCATTAAGAAAATTACTGTAAAAACGATTAAATCCCCGTGGATTGATGAGGAATTGAAAAATTGTATGGTTGAGAGGGATGAGGAAAAATGTATGGCAAATGAGTCTGGCTACACAACCAACTGGCAAACATATTTGCCGTGGCGGCAGGTAGACTAGTGGTTAGAGTGTAGGGGGGGCAGGTAGACTAGTGGTTAGAGTGTAGGGGGGGCAGGTAGCCTAGTGGTTAGAGTGTAGGGGGGGCAGGTAGACTAGTGGTTAGAGTGTAGGGGGGGCAGGTAGCCTAGTGGTTAGAGTGTAGGGGGGGCAGGTAGCCTAGTGGTTAGAGTGTATGGGCGGCAGGTAGCCTAGTGGTTAGAGTGTAGGGGCGGCAGGTAGTCTAGTGGTAAGAGTGTAGGGGGGGCAGGTAGCCTAGTGGTTAGAGTGTATGGGCGGCAGGTAGCCTAGTGGTTAGAGTGTATGGGCGGCAGGTAGCCTAGTGGTTAGAGTGTAGAGGCGGCAGGTAGCCTAGTGGTTAGAGTGTAAGGGGGGCAGGTAGCCTAGTGGTTAGAGTGTAGGGGCGGCAGGTAGCCTAGTGGTTAGAGTGTAGGGGCGGCAGGTAGCCTAGTGGTTAGAGTGTAGGGGCGGCAGGTAGCCTAGTGGTTAGAGTGTAGCGGGGGGGCAGGTAGCCTAGTGGTTAGAGTGTAGGGGCGGCAGGTAGCCTAGTGGTTAGAGTGTAGGGGCGGCAGGTAGCCTAGTGGTTAGAGTGTGGGGGGGGGGCAGGTAGCCTAGTGGTTAGAGTGTAGGGGCGGCAGGTAGTCTAGTGGTAAGAGTGTAGGGGGGGCAGGTAGCCTAGTGGTTAGAGTGTAGGGGGGGCAGGTAGCCTAGTGGTTAGAGTGTATGGGCGGCAGGTAGCCTAGTGGTTAGAGTGTAGGGGCGGCAGGTAGTCTAGTGGTAAGAGTGTAGGGGGGGCAGGTAGCCTACTGGTTAGAGTGTAGGGGGGGGGCAGGTAGCCTAGTGGTTAGAGTGTAGGGGCGGCAGGTAGTCTAGTGGTAAGAGTGTAGGGGGGGCAGGTAGCCTAGTGGTTAGAGTGTATGGGCGGCAGGTAGCCTAGTGGTTAGAGTGTAGGGGCGGCAGGTAGTCTAGTGGTAAGAGTGTAAGGGGGGCAGGTAGCCTAGTGGTTAGAGTGTAGGGGCGGCAGGTAGCCTAGTGGTTAGAGTGTAGAGGTGGCAGGTAGCCTAGTGGTTAGAGTGTAGGGGGGGCAGGTAGCCTAGTGGTTAGAGTGTAGGGGGGCAGGTAGCCTAGTGGTTAGAGTGTAGGGGTGGCAGGTAGTCTAGTGGTTAGAGTGTAGGGACGGCAGGTAGCCTAGTGGTTAGAGTGTAGGGGGGGCAGGTAGCCTAGTGGTTAGAGTGTAGGGGCGGCAGGTAGCCTAGTGGTTAGAGTGTAGGGGGGGGCAGGTAGCCTAGTGGTTAGAGTGTAGGGGCGGCAGGTAGCCTAGTGGTTAGAGTGTAGGGGGGGGCAGGTAGCCTAGTGGTTAGAGTGTAGGGGGAGCAGGTAGCCTAGTGGTTAGAGTGTAGAGGGGGGGCAGGTAGCCTAGTGGTTAGAGTGTTGGGGGGGGGGGGCAGGTAGCCTAGTGGTTAGAGTGTAGGGGCGGCAGGTAGCCTAGTGGTTAGAGTGTAGAGGAGGCAGGTAGCCTAGTGGTTAGAGTGTAGAGGGAGGCAGGTAGCCTAGTGGTTAGAGTGGAGGGGGGCAGGTAGCCTAGTGGTTAGAGTGTAGGGGGAGGCAGGTAGCCTAGTGGTTAGAGTGTAGGGGGGGGGGGGGGCAGGTAGCCTAGTGGTTAGAGTGTAGGGGCGGCAGGTAGCCTAGTGGTTAGAGTGTAGGGGGGGGCAGGTAGCCTAGTGGTTAGAGTGTAGGGGGGGGGGTAGGTAGCCTAGTGGTTAGAGTGTAGGGGCGGCAGGTAGCCTAGTGGTTAGAGTGTAGGGGGGGGGGGGGGGGGGCAGGTAGCCTAGTGGTTAGAGTGTAGGGGCGGCAGGTAGCCTAGTGGTTAGAGTGTAGGGGGGGGCAGGTAGCCTAGTGGTTAGAGTGTAGAGGGGGGGCAGGTAGCCTAGTGGTTAGAGTGTAGGGGCGGCAGGTAGCCTAGTGGTTAGAGTGTAGGGGCGGCAGGTAGCCTAGTGGTTAGAGTGTAGAGGAGGCAGGTAGCCTAGTGGTTAGAGTGTAGGGGGGGGGGGGGCAGGTAGCCTAGTGGTTAGAGCATTGGACTAGTAACCGAAAGCTTGCGAGTTCGTAATCCCCAAGCTGACAAGGTACAAATCTGTCTGTCCATAATAAATACAAATTATCCCATACTGCCAGTGCAAGCCCATAGCCAAATGTTTCGCTAGCTAGCTAACGTTAGCATATTTGCTAGCTAGCACAACATAGCTAACTAAGGACACTGCACTAACTCGGCAGCTAACACAGGCAGCGGTTTCATAAAAACTAGTTGATCCATTGTGATTTAATCATAATGTCAATACTAGCTACAATGGTTAGCTAGTTTGGAGGAAGTACTTTATTTAGTGTTGTGTGACTGTGTGTTGCATCCGTGGACTTAGCTAGCTACCATCCCATAGCCTATAGGATGGGCTCATCCCGTGGACTTAGCTAGCTACCATCCCATAGCCTATAGGATGGGCTCATCCCGTGGACTTAGCTAGCTACCATCCCATAGCCTACACGATGGGCTGATCTGATTTAGACCGTACACACGTTTCCTCTCCAAATGACATTTTCATTCTTCCTTCCTCTCCTCTCTACTTTCCCCTAAACTACCATTCCTCCAGCCTTCTCTCCCCTCTTTCAATTCCTCTCCTCTCCCAACCTCCATCGACACACACACACACAAAGATTTGCATGTCCTTTTTATCAGAAGATTCTAGATTAACTCTGGTCCTAATCAGAGTGCTCTCTTTATTGAGCCAAACTCCCGCTCCGTTGAGGGAGAGAGAGGGGGAGAGAGAGAGAGAGGGCAGCTTAGTCAGGACAGGAAGAGAAAGAAAAAACCCTCTAATGCTTTCGCTTTTTCCACTCTCCCTCCGTCTTTCTTTCTAATGGCTTCCTAATCAAGGCACTTCATCTTTAGGCAAATCATTACATTTCAGGAGCAGCCAACATTCCGGCTGCGTTGCCAGGTTTGGACACATCTACAGCAGACAGAGAGCACAGTGCGATTGTTCTACCTGATATATATATATATATATATATATATATATATATATATATTTATATATTTCAATCATATATTTTATCGTGTGGTCCAGCCCAAATGTTTCCACATTGAAAAAAAACGTATTATTACGTCTGGGGCCTAATAGTTGAATAAACCTGTACTTAATTACTCTAAACTATTATTAATGTGTTATTAACTGCCCTTCGTGAGTAGCATTTATATTAGGTATACATTTTATAGTGTGTTTGTTTGATCTCAAATGCTTCCTCTGTCCATATTTAAGGGTTGAGGTGGCTAATAGAAAGGGATATTTCGGGATGGATTAGAGGGGGGGGGGTCTTCCAGGGGGGGGGGTCTTCCAGGGGGGAGGGGTCTTCCAGAGGGGGGGGGGGGGGGGGTCTTCCAGAGGGGAGGGGGGGTCTTCCAGGGGGGGGGGTCTTCCAGAGGGGAGGGGTCTTCCAGGGGGGAGGGGTCTTCCAGGGGGGGGGGGGGGGGTTCTAGAATGTAGTTTTCCGTTGTTTGTCCTTATTTGGAGTACTTCATTGTCTTTCTCTTCGTGCTGATGTCTTGTTGTATCCATTTAGTGAACAAGGAGCCCATTATACAAATCTGTATGTTTCATATCATATATAATCTGTGTTTCATATCATATATAATCTGTGTTTCATATCATATATAATCTGTATGTTTCATATCATATATAATCTGTATGTTTCATATCATATATAATCTGTGTTTCATATCATATATAATCTGTGTTTCATATCATATATAATCTGTATGTTTCATATCATATATAATCTGTTGCTCCCGAGTGCCCACGCTGTTATCCAGCGACACCCTAAGTGAGAGACTGATCAACCACTACAGGAAGTGAGAGACTGATCAACCACTACAGGAAGTGAGAGACTGATCAACCACTACAGGAAGTGAGAGACTGATCAACCACTACAGGAAGTGAGAGACTGATCAACCACTACAGGAAGTGAGAGACTGATCAACCACTACAGGAAGTGAGAGACTGATCAACCACTACAGGAAGTGAGAGACTGATCAACCACTACAGGAAGTGAGAGACTGATCAACCACTACAGGAAGTGAGAGACTGATCAACCACTACAGGAAGTGAGAGACTGCTCAACCACTACAGGAAGTGAGAGACTGCTCAACCACTACAGGAAGTGAGAGACTGATCAACCACTACAGGAAGTGAGAGACTGATCAACCACTACAGGAAGTGAGAGACTGCTCAACCACTACAGGAAGTGAGAGACTGCTCAACAGCCACAAGTAAGTCATTGCAGCTAAATGTGGCACAACCAGTTATTGAGTGTAAAGAGGGCAATTACTTTTTCACACAGGGGCATAAGGTGTTACATAACTTAGTTTATTAAATAAATGTAATAAGTTATGAAAATGTTGTGTTATTTGTTTCAGTCCCTTTTATCTAATATTAGGTTTTGCTTGAAGATCTGATAACATTCAGTGTAAAAAAAAATATGCGCACACACACACACACACACACACACACACACACACACACACACACACACACACACACACACACACATTGGCAATCACTGATACAGCATTCAGAAAAACTCCACTTGAGTGAGTTGGTCCATATCTCTCCTCCTGGGTTGGGTTCAGTGAGGTGGTCCATATCTCTCCTCCTGGGTCGGGTTTAGTGAGGTGGTCCATATCTCTCCTCCTGGGTCGGGTTCAGTGAGGTGGTCCATATCTCTCCTCCTGGGTCGGGTTTAGTGAGGTGGTCCATATCTCTCCTCCTGGGTCGGGTTTAGTGAGGTGGTCCATATCTCTCCTCCTGGGTTGGGTTCAGTGAGGTGGTCCATATCTCTCCTCCTGGGTCGGGGTTAGTGAGGTGGTCCATATCTCTCCTCCTGAGTCGGGTTTAGTGAGGTGGTCCATATCTCTCCTCCTGGGTCGGGTTCAGTGAGGTGGTCCATATCTCTCCTCCTGGGTCGGGTTCAGTGAGGTGGACCACCTCTCCTCCTGGGTCGGGTTCAGTGAGGTGGTCCATATCTCTCCTCCTGGGTTGGGTTCAGTGAGTTGGTCCATCATATCTCTCCTCCTGGGTTTGGTTCAGTGAGTTGGTCCATATCTCTCCTCCTGGGTTGGGTTCAGTGAGGTGGACCACCTCTCCTCCTGGGTCGGGTTCAGTGAGGTGGTCCATATCTCTCCTCCTGGGTCGGGTTCAGTGAGGTGGTCCATATCTCTCCTCCTGGGTCGGGTTCAGTGAGGTGGTCCAAAACTCCTCCTGGGTTGGGTTTAGTGAGGTGGTCCATATCTCTCCTGTTGGGTTCAGTGAGGTGGTCCATATCTCTCCTCCTGGGTCGGGTTCAGTGAGGTGGTCCATATCTCTCCTCCTGGATTGGGTTTAGTGAGGTGGTCCATATCTCTCCTCCTGCTAGAGCTGGTTTGGGTTAAACTGGGCATGAAATAGCAGGAAATTATTTATATAATCCATGTTCCTTTTTTTGTTGTTGGTGTTTTGCAGTTTCTCATGCAGTCGTGGGTCTCTCATGGGACAGGGAACATGCTGTGGCCAAAGACAGACTCCAGTGTTAGGAGATTGTTGCGACCTTAGAACTTATTCCTCTTCATCCTGGGTGGGACAAAAGACTTAGTCCTCTTCGTCCTGGGTAGGACATAATACTTAGTCCTCTTCGTCCTGGGTGGGACATAAGACTTAGTCCTCTTCGTCCTGGGTGGGACATAAGACTTAGTCCTCTTCGTCCTGGGTGGGACATAAGACTTAGTCCTCTTCGTCCTGGGTGGGACATAAGACTTAGTCCTCTTCGTCCTGGGTGGGACATTAGACTTAGTCCTCTTCATCCTGGGTGGGACATAAGACTTAGTCCTCTTCGTCCTGGGTGGGACATAAGACTTAGTCCTCTTCGTCCTGGGTGGGACATAAGACTTAGTCCTCTTCGTCCTGGGTGGGACATTAGACTTAGTCCTCTTCATCCTGGGTGGGACATTAGACTTAGTCCTCTTCGTCTAGCTATAGCTAGACTTGGCCTATTGGTTGACTACTGGTGGTGATGTATTGGTTGTTCTAACTATAACTAGACTAGTCATGGTGATGTATTGGTTGATCTAACTATAACTAGACTACTAGTGGTGATGTATTGGTTGATCTAACTATAACTAGACTACTAGTGATGTATTGGTTGATCTAACTATAACTAGACTACTAGTGGTGATGTATTGGTTGATCTAACTATAACTAGACTACTAGTGATGTATTGGTTGATCTAACTATAACTAGACTACTAGTGATGATGTATTGGTTGATCTAACTATAACTAGACTACTAGTGATGATGTATTGGTTGATCTAACTATAACTAGACTACTAGTGGTGATGTATTGGTTGATCTAACTATAACTAGACTACTAGTGATGTATTGGTTGATCTAACAATAACTAGACTACTAGTGGTGATGTATTGGTTGATCTAACAATAACTAGACTACTAGTGGTGATGTATTGGTTGATCTAACTATAACTAGACTACTAGTGATATATTGGTTGATCTAACTATAACTAGACTACTAGTGATGATGTATTGGTTGATCTAACAATAACTAGACTACTAGTGATGATGTATTGGTTGATCTAACAATAACTAGACTACTAGTGATGATGTATTGGTTGATCTAACTATAACTAGACTACTAGTGATGATGTATTGGTTGATCTAACTATATCTAGACTACTAGTGATGTATTGGTTGATCTAACTATAACTAGACTACTAGTGATGTATTGGTTGATCTAACTATAACTAGACTACTAGTGATGTATTGGTTGATCTAACTATAACTAGACTACTAGTGATGTATTGGTTGATCTAACTATAACTAGACTACTAGTGATGTATTGGTTGATCTAACTATAACTAGACTACTAGTGATGTATTGGTTGATTTTATTTATTTATTTTGATGCTCTTTGAGATTATGAAACGTGCCATAAATCAAATCAAATCAAATGTATTTATATGGCCCTTCGTACATCAGCTGATATCTCAAAGTGCTGTACAGAAACCCAGCCTAAAACCCCAAACAGCAAGCAATGCATGTGAAAGAAGCACTGTGGCTAGGAAAAACTCCCTAGGAAAAACTCCCTAGAAAGGACAAAAACCTAGGAAGAAACCTAGAGAGGAACCAGGCTATGAGGGGTGGCCAGTCCTCTTCTGGCTGTGCCGGGTGGAGATTATAACAGCACATGGCCTAGAAGTTCAAATGTTCATAAATGACCAGCATGGTCAAATAATAATAATCATAGTAGTTGTCGAGGGTGCAACAAGCACGTCCGGTGAACAGGTCAGGGTTCCATAGCCGCAGGCAGAACAGTTGAAACTGGAGCAGCAGCACGGCCAGGTGGACTGGGGACAGCACGGAGTCATCATGCCAGGTAGTCCTGAGGCATGGTCCTAGGGCTCAGGTCCTCCGAGAGAAAGAGAGAAAGAGAGAATTAGAGAGAGCATATTTAAATTCACACAGGACACCGGATAAGACAAGAGAAATACTCCAGATGTAACAGACTGACCCTAGCCCCCCGACACATAAACTACTGCAGCATAAATACTGGAGGCTGAGACAGGAGGGATCAGGAGACACTGTGGCCCCATCCGATGAAACCCCCGGACAGGGCCAAACAGGCAGGATATAACCCCACCCACTTTGCCAAAGCACAGCCCCCACACCACTAGAGGGATGTCTCCAACCACCAACTTACCATCCTAAGACAGGGCCGAGTATAGCCCACAAAGATCTCCGCCACGGCACAACCCAAGGGGGGGGCGCCAACCCAGACAGGAAGACCACGTCAGTGACTCAGCCCACTCAAGTGATGCACCCCTCCCATGGACGGCATGGAAGAACACCAGTACGGCCAGTGACTCAGCCCCTGTAAAAGGGTTAGAGGCAGAGAATCCCAGTGGAAAGAGGGGAACCGGCAAGGCAGAGACAGCAAGGGCGGTTCATTGCTCCAGCCTTTCCGTTCACCTTCACACTCCTGGGCCAGACTATACTTAATCATAGGACCTACTGAAGAGATAAGTCTTCAGTAAAGACTTAAAGGTTGAGACTGAGTCTGCGTCTCTCACATGGGTAGGCAGACCATTCCATAAAAATGGAGCTCTATAGGAGAAAGCCCTACCTCCAGCCGTTTGCTTAGAAATTATAGGGACAATTAGGAGGCCTGCGTCTTGTGACCGTAGCGTACGTGTAGGTATGTACGGCAGGACCAAATCGGAAAGATAGGTAGGAGCAAGCCCATGTAATGCTTTGTAGGTTAGCAGTAAAACCTTGAAAATCAGCCCTTGCCTTAACAGGAAGCCAGTTACTGGAGTAAAATGATCAAATTTTTTGGTTCTAGTCAGGATTCTAGCAGCCGTATTTAGCACTAACTGAAGTTTGTTTAGTGCTTTATCCGGGTAGCCAGAAAGTAGAGCATTGCAGTAGTCCAGCCTAGAAGTAACAAAAGCATGGATTAATTTTTCTGCGTCATTTTTGGACAGAAAGTTTCTGATTTTTTGCAATGTTATGTAGATGGAAAAAAGCTGGGTTTGAAACAGTCTTGATATGTTCTTCAAAAGAGAGATCAGGGTCCAGAGTAACGCCGAGGTCCTTCACAGTTTTATTTGAGACGACTGTACAACCATCCAGATTAATTGTCAGATTCAACAGAAGATCTCTTTGTTTCTTAGGACCTTGTACATTTGTATAAGCAAGTCAGCCATATCAGCTTTGGTGGCATGCATCCCACATAAAACATTTTTTACCCCACCAAGATTTACATGCTAAAATCGCCAATTAGTTTTGCATGGCCCGGTGCCCAGATTGGGTGGAGATGTTGTTTAAGGACCAATGGAATGGTCTAAAATGGGTAAACTCTGCTAGCCCGGGGTACCGGACCATGCAAAACGAACTCGCCTAATGCTTCGTGGAACTGACAACTTTTCAGCACTTTTTTTTTTCTGGACAGCGTAATGCGTTTTCGAAGACTTCCACTGTGTGCGTGCTTCAATTGTTATGGTGCACTACGGTGAATGAACAGCGAGGGGCACTGCAGACCGTGTTTGAGGAATGAACAGCTAGGGGCACTGCAGTCCGTGTTTGAGGGATGAGGAATGAACAGCTAGGGGCACTGCAGTCCGTGTTTTGAGGGATGAGGAATGAACAGCTAGGGGCACTGCAGTCCGTGTTTTGAGGGATGAGGGATGAACAGCTAGGGGCACTGCAGTCCGTGTTTGAGGAATGAACAGCTAGGGGCACTGCAGTCCGTGTTTGAGGAATGAACAGCTAGGGACACTGCAGTCCATGTTTGAGGAATGAACAGCTAGGTTTCACTGCAGTCCGTGTTTTGAGGGACTTGGACGAAAAAAGTCTAATTCAATCAATCAAGAGAGGAGGTGATTGATTGTAGGCCATACACACACAGGACATGGGACAGTACAGTAGTACAGTGTGGCTATACGTTATTTTCTACAGTGTTAATGTAGAAATGAGGTAGCTATCATAGCTATTAAACAACCTGGTCTCAGACCGTTTTGTATTACAACCTCTCTTTCGTATCATCTGAGATCCCTAAAGATTGGAAAGCTGCCGCGGTCATCCCCCTCTTCAAAGGGGGTGACACTCTAGACCCAAATTGTTACAGACCTATATCTATCCTACCCTGCCTTTCTAAGGTCTTCGAAAGCCAAGTTAACAAACAGATCACCGACCATTTCGAATGCCACCGTACCTTCTTCGTTATGCAATCTGGTTTCCGAGCTGGCCATAGGTGCACCTCAGCCACGCTCAAGGTCCTAAACGACATCGTAACCACCATCGATAAGAAACAATACTGTGCTGCCGTATTCATTGACCTGGCCAAAGCTTTTGACTCTTTCAATCGCTGCATTCTTAATGGCAGACTCAACAGCCTTGGTTTCTCAAATGACTGCCTCGCCTGGTTGACCAACTACTTCTCAGACAGAGTTCAGTGTGTCAAATTGGAGGGCCTGTTGTCTGCATCTATGGCAGTCTCTCTACGGGGGTGCCACAGGGTTCAATTCTCGGGCCGACTCTCTTCTCTGTATATATCAATGATGTCGCTCTTGCTGCTGGTGATTCTGTGATCCACCTCTACGCAGACTACACCATTCTGAATACATCTGGCCCTTCTTTGGACACTGTGTTAACCTCTCTAGGGTAGGTGGGACGAAATCGTCCCACCTGCTCAACAGCCAGTGGAATCCCGTGGCGCGTTATTCAAATACCTTAGAAATGCTATTACTTCAATTTCTCAAACATATTTTACACCATTTTAAAGACAAGACGCTCGTTAATCTAACCACACTGTCCGATTTCAAAAAGGCTTTACAACGAAAGCAAAACATTAGATTATGTCAGCAGAGTACCCAGCCAGAAATAATCAATTTTTCAAGCTAGCATATAATGTCACATAAACCCAAACCACAGCTAAATGCAGCACTAACCTTTGATGATCTTCATCAGATGACAATCCTAGGACATTATGTTATACAATACATGCATGTTTTGTTCAATCAAGTTCATATTTATATCAAAAACCAGCTTTTTACATTAGCATGTGACGTTCAGAACTAGCATACCCACCACAAACTTCCGGTGAATTTACTAAATTACTCACGATAAACGTTCACAAAAAACATAACAATTATTTAAAGAATTATAGATACAGAACTCCTTTATGCAATCGCTATGTCCGATTTTAAAATAGCTTTTCGGTGAAAGCACATTTTGCAATATTCTGAGTAGATAGCCCAGCAATCACGGGCTAGCTATTTTGACACCCACCAAGTTTAGCCCTGACCAAAGTCAGATTTACCATAAGAAAAATTGGATTACCTTTGCTGTTCTTCGTCAGAATGCACTCCCAGGACTTCTACTTCAATAACAAATGTTGGTTTGGTTCAAAATAATCCATAGTTATGTTCAAATATCCTCTTTTGTTCGTGCGTTCAAGACACTATCTGAAGGGTGACGAAGGGTGACGCGCCCGACGCGTTTCGTGTCAAAAGAATTCTAAATATTCCATTACCGTACTTCGAAGCATGTCAACCGCTGTTTAAAATCAATTTTTATGCTATTTTTCTCGTAAAAAAGCGATAATATTCCGACCGGGAAACCCTGTTTACGTTCAAAGAAAATAAAAACATGGTGTCGCCTCGTGCATGCGCCTCAGTCTCATTGTCCTCTGATCGACCACTTACCAAATGCGCTAATGTTTTTCAGCCAGGGGCTGCAAAGACATCATTCAGCTTTTTGCCGCCTTCTGAGAGCCTATGGGAACGTTAGAAAATGTCACGTTACAGCAGAGATCCCCTGTTTTGGATAGAGATGATCAACAAGGCCAAGAAATGTTCAGAGAGGGCGCTTCCTGTTTGGAATCTTCTCAGGTTTTGGCCTGCCAAATGAGTTCTGTTATACTCACAGACACCATTCAAACAGTTTTAGAAACTTTAGGGTGTTTTCTATCCAAAGCCAATAATTATATGCATATTCTAGTTTCTGGGCAGTAGTAATAACCAGATTAAATCGGGTACATTTTTTATCCGGCCGTGCAAATACTGCCCCCTACCCTAGAGAGGTTAATCTCTCTTGGGTGCCTGTTACTCAGGCCCAGAAGCTAGGATATGCATATAATTGGTAGATTTGGATAGAAAACACTCTAAACTTTCTAAAACTGTTCATATGATATCTGTGAGTATAACAGAACTGATATGGCAGGCGTAACCCCGAGGACAAACCATCCCAAAATATAATAATTTCAGCCTTCCACTGTTTCCAATGGCTTTCATGTTTATTATGAGGCGAAGTCCTCCCAGATTGCAGTTCCTAGGGCTTCCACTAGATGTCAACAGTCTTTAGAAAGAGTTTCAGGCTGGTTTTTGATAAATGAGCCAGAAATTGTAGTTTTTCTAAGTGGCTCCCATTTTGGCTGTAGTGTTTCCATGCGCGTGGGTGAAAGCGCGTTCTTTGTTATTTATCTCCGGTAATGAACATACTATTCTCCGTCTTAAATTTGATTGTTTATTTATTTCTGCTGGTGATTTTGCATTTGTGTGGGCTAATCTTTTTTATAAATATCTTTTTGGGACACTATAATGATGATCTCAAATTTGTCATTGACTTTGTATCCAATTTTGAATCATTAGCAACTGTCATGCTGATTTGTCGATTTTCGTTTGTTACAGTTATTATTTTTTTTACCATCTCAAGCGGTACTTGAGGAACACTCAGTGAAACCATTAACTCATGTACCTAATCTTCAGACCAAGTCTGCAAAACTGCAAGCACATTCTACTGCTTTACACTCAGTTTGCAATTGTAAAAACACACGTTTTGCTAAACACAGTTCACTAAACACAGTTCACTAAACACAGTTCACTAAACACAGTTCTCTAAACACAGTTCACTAAACACAGTTCACTAAACACAGTTCACTAAACACAGTTCACTAAACACAGTTCTCTAAACACAGTTCTCTAAACACAGTTCACTAAACACAGTTCATTAAACACAGTTCACTAAACACAGTTCTCTAAACACAGTTCACTAAACACAGTTCACTAAACACAGTTCACTAAACACAGTTCACTAAACACAGTTCTCTACATTAGACACATAATTTGAAAACTAACAGGTCTTGTGTTTGGTTTGGAAAACACTGCCATTCCAAATGCCACACTCATTTACCCATTACCTTCACCCAGTGCTCACGTGTGAAAACACTTAGAAAGCAGTGCTATAAATAGGCTTCAGGTTGTCTTTCTTGATTTGGACAACAAAGGAGGCCAATTTTGGAGAGTTAGAGGAAGAGGAGGAAGGGGAGGAGGAAGAGGAGGAGGAAGAGGAGGAGGAGGAGTAGGACGAAGAGAAGGAATAGGAGGAGGCCTGTGGGGACATAGACGAGGGGGCATGCCAGGGCTGGATACGCCACTCCAGATGCTACTTCCCCCCGCTGTTTAGCCAGAGAGCACATCGCTTGTGATGTTGATGAGGTGCTGTGGCCAGATCCAAATAGGAGACAGGATGCACCCTAATTGTATTTTTCTTTATAGTAACAAGCCTATTTGTTTATCTTCTACTGTATTTGTTTAGTCTGTTACTGTTCATCCTGAAATCTGGATGAAAATACAATGTTTTGTTTTCCCACCTTGCATTTCTGTTTATAGTGTAAATATGTACTGAATATGCATACATACTGTATATATTTGTGCACATACATGTACGTGTGAGTGCTATGACAATCTGCCGTGGACTCCACTGAACATGCAAAAGACACAAGATAGTAGTATTTTACATTTGTCACATCCGTGTGTAGTTGGCATTTATAAGAGCTAATCCTTTGATGGTTTGTGTGTAGAGTTTTGATGCAAAAACACAATTTTGAGAAGAGTTCAAATAGTTTTTAAATAAAGTGTTTGGTTTTGCAAGAGATGTGTGACGTTTTTGCATGTTTTGGGGGGGTTTTGTGTGTAGAGTCAAGAGAAAAGAAGCCATAGCTTCAGAAATCATGTGGAAATCAACTGTAAACAACTAGCTAGCTAGAGAAAAGATTCCGCCGGAGCTCTGTGAAAAAGTCTCGCCTCAAACTGCTCGTCTCTCGGTTCGCGGCGTGGTACGAGTTAACTCCGAACCGCGGCCCTGTCTAGCGGTCTTCCTCTCTGATGCGCGTTTACTTCACCACCGGAAAACGTCCAAACTCTGACCAATCAGTGCGGCTTTGAGTGTTGCTAGGTTACTCGTGGGATTAAAAACCACACAGCGGGATATCAAAGGTAAACGGTTTATCCCGAATAATAAGACCTGAAGCGATATATGAGCTACTAACCAGAATACTGTACGCATGTAAACGTGGTTAGTGATTCCTGACTGCATTTTTTATACATTTATTTCACCTTTATTTAACCAGGTAGGCAAAGTTGAGAACAAGTTGTCATTTACAATGGAGACCTGGCCAAGATAAAGCAAAGCAGTTCGACAACATACAACAACACAGAGTTACACATGGAATACAACAAACATACAGTCAATAATACAGTAGAAAAATAAGTCTATATACAATGTGAGCAAATGAGGTAAGATACGGGAGGTAATGTAAACGTGGTCAGTGATGCCTGACTGCTCAGTTTATTATATATATATATATATATATATATAGCATTGGATTTGTGTGATAACAGGAATTCGTGTTATGGGTTAGGAACTGAACCCATTGCTTTCCTAATGACAAACAATGTCAATGGCAAGTTCAGCACAATGCCTTCTGAAGAGTACCAATATCGTGGACGGTGACTTCAGAGCCTCTCATTGGCCAAAATACAGTGTGGAGAACAAGTATTTGATACACTGACGAAATTAAATTACTTAAAAATCATACAATGCGATTTTCTGGATTTTTGTTTTAGATTCCGTCTCTCACAGTTGAAGTGCACCTATGATAAAAATTACAGACCTCTACATGCTTTGTAAGTAGGAAAACCTGCAAAATCGGCGGTGTATCAAATACTTGTTCTCCCCACTGCATAGCATATGCAATCTAGTCTTTAGATACATCATTGGGCTGGACAGTACATGTTATCGGGTACTGCAATATGAAGTTATGTTCGAGAATGATGATGTAAACCCAGTGTTACTGGTGATTGCAGGAGCACTACCTCGTGAGAAATACACTACGTTATATATACTACATTATAACATACACCTGATGCACAGAAGGACGCTGACGACAAAATCACGGATCTCTATACCATAAAACCACAATACCTGTCACCATCTCACGTCATTGACAAGTGGCAGATCAGTAACTCATTTAACCCTTTTACACTCCGTGTTTGTTTGTACAAGGACCACTGACACGCACGCACACACACACGCAAGGCGCGTGTTATGATACCGATAATTTATCGCCACAGATGGTTTGTTTACGTTTCTACCGTTGTGGCTAGATGGAGTAGGTCTACAGCTCCATCTAGTGGTGACGTCAGCTCTTTTTCCCAACCTGCCACGTTAATACACCCAACCTGCCACGTTAATACACCCAACCTGCCACGTTAATACACCCAACCTGCCACGTTAATACACCCAACCTGCCACGTTAATACACCCAACCTGCCACGTTAATACACCCAACCTGCCACGTTAATACACCCAACCTGCCACGTTAATACACCCAACCTGCCACGTTAATACACCCAACCTGCCACGTTAATACACCCAACCTGCCACGTTAATACACCCAACCTGCCACGTTAATACACCCAACCTGCCACGTTAATACACCCAACCTGCCACGTTAATACACCCAACCTGCCACGTTAATACACCCAACCTGCCACGTTAATACACCCAACCTGCCACGTTAATACACCCAACCTGCCACGTTAATACACCCAACCTGCCACGTTAATACACCCAACCTGCCACGTTAATACACCCAACCTGCCACGTTAATACACCCAACCTGCCACGTTAATACACCCAACCTGCCACGTTAATACACCCAACCTGCCACGTTAATACACCCAACTGCCACGTTAATACACCCAACCTGCCACGTTAATACACCCAACCTGCCACGTTAATACACCCAACCTGCCACGTTAATACACCCAACCTACCACGTTAATTATCCTAATCTACCACGTTAATTATCCTACTCTAACAACCAGATAATCTCACTGCAACACAGCTCATATCGCTTGACAGGTTTGTGTAGGTAGTGTAGGTAGAGAGAGAGAGAGAGAGAGAGAGAGAGAGAGAGAGAGAGAGAGAGAGAGAGAGAGAGAGAGAGAGAGAGAGAGAGAGAGAGAGAGCGAGAGAGAGAGAGAGAGAGAGAGAGAGAGAGAGAGAGAGAGAGAGAGAGAGAGAGGAGAGAGAGAGAGAGAGAGAGAGAGAGGAGAGAGAGAGAGAGAGAGAGAGAGAGAGAGAAGAGAGAGGAGAGAGAGAGAGAGAGAGAGAGAGAGAGAGAGAGGAGAGAGAGAGAGAGAGGATCCAGGGTGGTAACCATAGAAACCAGAGCTGTTTAACCATTGAGCTATGCTAATTGATTTGGGTCGAGGTATCTCTGTTTACTTGTTGTAGACACACACGTCTGTATGGTGCACAACCCCCCCCCCCCCCCCCCCCGTTACTTGTAATGTTACAGATGACCACTAGATGGTGACATTAACCCACTGTTATGAAATAAAAAGTGAGTCCAATCTTGCAGAGGTTAAAGATCATGAACAGTCAAAAATCATGTTTTTTTTTCATGAAATGTTATGATATTTGAAGGATACTAGATTCAAAGTATGAAAAATGACTGTTGCTTCTACATTGCTGAAGTTTTGATCGTAAAGTTACTGATCTCCACCCACATGTCAAACACTATTATTAAGAGGACAAGGTGACATCACCATAACGGTCGTTTCAATCCACCAATGATAACATGATATTCTCCATTGTTTTTGTTTCTGTTTTTTTTCTGTAGATGCCTTGGTGGGAGGGAGGGAGAGAGAGGGAGGGAGAGAGGGAGGGAGGGAGAGAGGGAGGGAGGGAGGGAGAGAGGGAGGGAGGGAGGGAGAGAGGGAGGGAGGGAGGGAGGGAGGGAGGGAGGGAGGGAGGGAGGGAGGGAGGGAGAGAGAGGGAGAGGGAGAGAGAGAGAGGGAGGGAGGGAGGGAGGGAGGGAGGGAGAGAGAGAGGGAGGGAGAGAGAGAGGGAGGGGAGAGAGGGAGAGAGAGAGGGAGGGAGAGAGGGAGGGAGGGAGGGTGGGAGAGAGGAGGGAGAGAGAGAGAGAGGGAGGGAGAATGAGGAGTTGGGGTTGTACTGTTTTTGTACTGTTGTACTGTTTTTGTTGTTATATCTGAAAATCTATAAATAAAGTTAAAATAATAATAATAATAATAATAATTCTACAAGCACCTAAAAGGGAAGCGATTCTCAAACCTTCCATAACAAAGCCATCACGACAGAGAGATGAACCTAAAGAAGAGTCCCCTAAGCAAGCTGTGTTGAGGATCAGCGTGGCAGATGTGTTATTGCCTACCCTTACCACATGGGGGAGGACCGTCAGGAAGTCCAGGATCCAGTTGCAGAGGGAGGTGTTTAGTCCCAGGGTCCTTAGCTTAGTGATGAGCTTTGTGGCCACTATGGTGTTGAACGCTGAGCTGTAGTCAATGAATAGCATTCTCACATAGGTGTTCCTTTTGTCCAGGTGGGAAAAAGGCAGTGTGGAGTGCAATAGAGATTGCATCATCTGTGGATTTGTTAGGGCGGTATGCAAATTGAAGTGGGTCTAGGGTTTCTGGGATAATGGTGTTGATGTGAGCCATGACCAGCTTTTCAAAGCATTTCATGGTTACCGACGTGAGTGTTACAGAGCGGTGGTCATTTCGGCAGGTGACCTTCACTTTCTTGGGCACACGTTTCCATTCATGGTATAAAAACATTGGTTTCATTTACATGGTGGATCACAAGAATACTAGCCTGGTTACCAATCTGTTTGTGCCATCATGCTACTCCTTGCCACACTCCATGCCATACGAGATGACGGCGAAAATAGTGTCAGGCTACAAGAATGCTCCAGAAAAAAATGAAAATCTAAAAAACTCACTGCAAATAGCAGGTTATACTTTTTAGTGTATCAATCTGAAAGAGATCTGTAGAGTTGATCAAAGATGATATTTCTGTACATGTGATGAGGACAACAACACAAGACAACAAAAAAAAGTAAGGATTGCTTGATTGATTTTATCAGTTAAAATTATTCACATATACACACAGTGCAAAGAATTTTTTATTTTTTTTAAACGTGATCAGGATTGTACAATAAAGTTGGGTATTTATTTCATTTTTACATAAATACATATATAGTTACATAGATAGACAAATTACAGAGATACAGACAAAAAAAAATAAGGTTTTGCTGTTTCAAGCATTTACCAGCGTTTGAAAGGAGATGCAGAATAGTATACAGTATTTCCTTCCAGAGCAAAATACCCACTGGGCGCAGACATCACTTCAACTTCTATTCCATGATGGTTAAACATAACTGATGCAAACAGTAGAATCAGATTTAAAAAATGGATTAATAAAAAACCTTCTGGAACAGCGGGGTTAAAAGGCACACTTTGTTGTATAGTGGTGTTATACATTTTGTATTGTAGGTATGTAGTGGTTTATGATGTACTGCTTTATGTGTGATGTAAGTGCATTAATGTGTTTGGACCCCAGGAAGAGTAGCTGCTGCCTTGGCAGGAACTAATGGGGATCCATAATAAACCCCAGGAAGAGTAGCTGCTGCCTTGGCAGGAACTAATGGGGATCCATAATAAACCCCAGGAAGAGTAGCTGCTGCCTTGGCAGGAACTAATGGGGATCCATAATAAACCCCAGGAAGAGTAGCTGCTGCCTTGGCAGGAACTAATAGGGATCCATAATAAACCCCAGGAAGAGTAGCTGCTGCCTTGGCAGGAACTAATGGGGATCCATAATAAACCCCAGGAAGAGTAGCTGCTGCCTTGGCAGGAACTAATGGGGATCCATAATAAACCCCAGGAAGAGTAGCTGCTGCCTTGGCAGGAACTAATGGGGATCCATAATAAACCCCAGGAAGAGTAGCTGCTGCCTTGGCAGGAACTAATGGGGATCCATAATAAACCCCAGGAAGAGTAGCTGCTGCCTTGGCAGGAACTAATGGGGATCCATAATAAACCCCAGGAAGAGTAGCTGCTGCCTTGGCAGGAACTAATGGGGATCCATAATAAACCCCAGGAAGAGTAGCTGCTGCCTTGGCAGGAACTAATAGGGATCCATAATAAACCCCAGGAAGAGTAGCTGCTGCCTTGGCAGGAACTAATGGGGATCCATAATAAACCCCAGGAAGAGTAGCTGCTGCCTTGGCAGGAACTAATGGGGATCCATAATAAACCCCAGGAAGAGTAGCTGCTGCCTTGGCAGGAACTAATGGGGATCCATAATAAACCCCAGGAAGAGTAGCTGCTGCCTTGGCAGGAACTAATGGGGATCCATAATAAACCCCAGGAAGAGTAGCTGCTGCCTTGGCAGGAACTAATGGGGATCCATAATAAACCCCAGGAAGAGTAGCTGCTGCCTTGGCAGGAACTAATGGGGATCCATAATAAACCCCAGGAAGAGTAGCTGCTGC
Organism: Salmo salar; assembly: GCF_965601325.2. Classification (NCBI taxonomy): domain Eukaryota; kingdom Metazoa; phylum Chordata; class Actinopteri; order Salmoniformes; family Salmonidae; genus Salmo; species Salmo salar. The sequence continues at coordinate 93,540,361 of NC_138294.1, read as the reverse complement.
CTTGGCAGGAACTAATGGGGATCCATAATAAAGCCCAGGAAGAGTAGCTGCTGCCTTGGCAGGAACTAATGGGGATCCATAATAAACCCCAGGAAGAGTAGCTGCTGCCTTGGCAGGAACTAATGGGGATCCATAATAAACCCCAGGAAGAGTAGCTGCTGCCTTGGCAGGAACTAATGGGGATCCATAATAAACCCCAGGAAGAGTAGCTGCTGCCTTGGCAGGAACTAATGGGGATCCATAATAAACCCCAGGAAGAGTAGCTGCTGCCTTGGCAGGAACTAATAGGGATCCATAATAAACCCCAGGAAGAGTAGCTGCTGCCTTGGCAGTGGATAGGGTTTACCTGACGAACCAAGCTGAATTATTTTACATTAGCAATCAGGGTTAAGTGCCTTGCTCAATATTCTTCGCCTAGTCAGCTCTGATATTCAAACCAGCAACCTTTTGGTTACTGGTCCAATGTTCTTAACCGCTAGTCTACCTGCCACCCCATTTACATTCTTGAAATCATCGGGGAGGTACTCAGATCCAGACTCATTCTGTAGCGCTTGGCCAGAACAAGGAGTTTGGGTAGCCAGGCAAAAATAAGGTTTGAGTATTGGATAAACATTATTCCTCTGTCTCCACCCACTGTGTCATATCCTGGGCCTCAATCTCTCTATTATAAACTTGTTTGGATTTTATTCTACATTGTTTTTTTAAAAATAATTCCAGAGTTTAAAAATACAGCGTTACATTCACAGAAAGCAAAACAAACAAAGTCTCCATTGTGTCCCTCCTGGGCTCTGGGGACAATCAGCCAGTCAGATAGGATTCCGTAGCATGCCATTGGTCCAGGTTCTAGAGTCCTTAGTTGCCCATTATTTTCCTGCGCCCCTCCCACCCTCCCTGCCACTTCATGACCACGTCATTCATTCTCACTCCGGCTTTTGTCTTACTAGGACGTTAAGACACAATTCCCAAGCTCCGAATCCGCCTCCACCTCTTCCTCCACTGGCTGTCGTCCTTTGATGCTGGCCTCTCTCCCCCTTCTCTCTCCTGTCTCCCCCTCCTCATTGTCTCCCCTTCCCTTCTTTGTCCCCCTCCCTACTAACCCATACTCCCCTACTCTCTACACAGTTAAACCAAGTGTTTATGATCTGAACACATAGCTAAACACTTTTCTGGAACACTTTTTAAACTCTTCAAGGCATTTAGAAGTTCAACAAAAACATGTCACAGTGTTTAAATCATAACAACAGTGTTTAAATCGTAACAACTGTGTTCAGATCAAAAATTTCTTCAACCTCAGGAGGCTGAAGAAATTTGGCCTGTCACCCAAAACCCTGACAAACTTTTACAGATGCACAATCGAGAGCATCCTGTCGGGCTGTATCACCGCCTGGTACGGCAACTGCTCTGCCCACAACCGTAAGGCTCTCCAGAGGGTAGTGAGGTCTGCACAACACATCACCGGGAGCAAACTACCTGCCCTACAGGACACCTACACCACCTGATGTCACAGGAAGGCCAAAAAGATCATCAAGGACAACAACCACCCGAGCCACTGCCTGTTCACCCCGCTATCATCCAGAAGGCGAGGTCAGTACAGGTGCATCAAAGCTGGGACCGAGAGACTGAAAAACAGCTTCTATCTCAAGGCCATCAGACTGTTAAACAGCCATCACTAACTCAGAGAGACTGCTGCCTATGCTGAGACCCAATCACTGGCCACTTTAATAAATAGATTACTAGTCACTTTAAACAATGCCACTTTAATAATGTTTACCTATCTTACATTACTCATATCACATGTATATACTGTATTTTATACCATCTATTGCACCTTGCCTATGCCGCTCGGCCATCGCTCATCCATATATTTATATGTACATATTCTCATTCACCCCTTTAGATTGGTATTAGGTAGTTGTTGGGGAATTTGTTAGATATTACTTGTTAGATATTTACTGCACTGTCGGAACTAGAAGCACAAGCAATTCGCTACACTCACATTAACCTCTGCTAACCATGTCTATGTGACCAAAAACATTTTGATTTGATTTGAACAGCGTTCAGCTCATAACAAGATAGTAAACACCAGAACATGTTTAACCTTTTTTTAAAAACACATGAACACATTTAGATCTGTATTTGCAAATTTCCCAGAATGCATTTCCAGTGAATGTGAGAGATGCCCGTCCATTACTGTGTTTGTTAGTGACAGAGACATGGTTGTTGCATTCAATGACTTCTATTCCTGAAGCCTATGAGAATGATATGAGAATGATGGCATGATGGCACCTCCCATGTATTTTTCAGTCTTAGAGTTAACATAAATTAAATCAACAACAACATCACGTGATTGAAAAGATTTCCTGAATCAAATGTCCTGTTCAGTTGTGCTGAAATATAGGTAAGGTGACAGGTGTTCTGGTTGGAAACTGATTTATAGGTGTTCTCCTGGTTGGAAACTGATTTACAGGTGTTCTCCTGGTTGGAAACTGATTTATAGGTGTTCTCCTGGTTGGAAACTGTCACCCTTTCTCTCCATGATGTCACCATGTCTCACCCGTGATGTCACCCCTGATGTCACCTGTGTTGTCAACCCCTGATGTCACCCCTGATGTCATCCCTGATGTCACCCCTGATGTCACCCTCTCTGTTCCCGTTTACTTCTCCTCCTCCCTACCTCCCCCGTTCCCTACTCCTCTATCCCGGTCGTGGTGGTGTCCAGGCTGGAGTGCTGGAGGGGTACATGATCACTGTTAGGGGGGCCTATGGGTGGGGGTTTGTAGTGTAGACCTCCAGGAGAGTCTGTGGGTTGGGGCCCATGGAGGTCTGGATTGACCCCTCTGGTCCCTTTCCCATTGGCCCCGTTGGCTCCCGGGTGTCCGGTCAGTGTGGTTTTACTGGCGTAGAGAGAGTCCTTTTCCTGACAGAGAGTCTAGAAGATAGAAGACACACTAAACAATCTGTACGGAAAAATTTTAAAAACAATGTGCTGGCGCGCACAAATTGTAGAAAGGTGTGGAGAGAGTTGGTATAAGGTGTGGAGAGTTGGTATAAGGTGGAGACAGTTGGTATAAGGTGGAGAGAGTTGGTATAAGGTGGAGAGTTGGTATAAAGTGGAGAGAGAGTTGGTATAAGGTGTGGAGAGAGTTGGTATAAGGTGTGGAGAGAGTTGGTATAAGGTGTGGAGAGAGTTGGTATAAGGTGTGGAGAGAGTTGGTATAAGGTGGAGAGAGTTGGTATAAGGTGTGGAGAGAGTTGGTATAAGGTGTGGAGAGAGTTGGTATAAGGTGGAGAGAGTTGGTATAAGGTGTGGAGAGAGTTGGTATGAGGTGGAGTTAGAGTTGGTATAAGGTGGAGAGAGTTGGTATAAGGTGTGGAGAGAGTTGGTATAAGGTGTGGAGAGAGTTGGTATAAGGTGTGGAGAGAGTTGGTATAAGGTGTGGAGAGAGTTGGTATAAGGTGGAGAGAGTTGGTATAAGGTGGAGAGATTGTTGGTATAAGGTGGAGAGAGTTGGTATAAGGTGTGTAGAGAGTTGGTATAAGGTGTAGAGAGTTGGTATAAGGTGGAGAGAGAGTTGGTATAAGGTGTGGAGAGTTGGTATAAGGTGTGGAGAGAGTTGGTATACGGTGGGGAGAGAGTTGGTATAAGGTGGAGAGAGTTGGTATAAGGTGTGGAGAGAGTTGGTATAAGGTGTGGAGAGAGTTGGTTTAAGGTGGGGAGTGAGTTGGTATAAGGTGGAGAGAGTTGGTGTAAGGTGGAGAGAGTTGGTACAAGGTGGAGAGAGTTGGTACAAGGTGGAGAGAGTTGGTACAAGGTGGAGAGAGTTGGTACAAGTTGGAGAGTGTTGGTATAAGGTGTGTAGAGTTGGTATAAGGTGGGGAGAGAGTTGGTATAACGTGTGGAGAGAGAGTTGGTATAAGGTGGAGAGAGAGTTGGTACAAGGTGGAGAGAGTTGGTATAAGGTGTGGAGAGAGATGGTATAAGGTGTGGAGAGAGTTGGTATAAGGTGTGTAGAGAGTTGGTATAAGGTGGAGAGAGAGTTGGTATAAGGTGTGGAGAGAGTTGGTATAAGGTGTGGAGAGAGTTGGTATAAGGTGTGGAGAGAGTTGGTATACGGTGTGGAGAGTTGGTATAAGGTGGAGAGAGAGTTGGTATAAGGTGGGGAGAGAGTTGGTATAAGGTGTGGAGAGAGTAGGTATAAGGTGTGGAGAGAGTTGGTATAAGGTGTGTGGAGAGTTGGTATAAGGTGTGGAGAGTTGGTATAAGGTGTGGAGAGAGTTGGTATAAGGTAGGGAGAGAGTTGGTATAAGGTGGAGAGAGAGTTGGTATAAGGTGTGGAGAGAGTTGTTATAAGGTGGGGAGAGAGTTGGTTTAAGGTGGAGAGAATTGGTATAAGGTGGAGAGTTGGTATAAGGTGGGGAGTGAGCTGGTATAAGGTGGAGAGAGTTGGTATAAGGTGTGGAGAGAGTTGGTATAAGGTGTGGAGAGAGTTGGTATAAGGTGGAGAGTTGGTATAAGGTGGGGAGTGAGTTGGTATAAGGTGGAGAGAGTTGGTGTAAGGTGGAGAGAGTTTGTACAAGGTGGAGAGAGTTGGTACAAGGTGGAGAGAGTTGGTACAAGGTGGAGAGAGTTGGTACAAGGTGGAGAGAGTTGGTATAAGGTGTCTAGAGTTGGTATAAGGTGTGGAGAGAGTTGGTATGAGGTGGAGAGAGTTGGTATGAGGTGGAGAGAGTTGGTATAAGGTGGAGAGAGTTGGTATAAGGTGGAGAGTGAGTTGGTATAAGGTGGAGAGTTGGTAAAGGTGTGGAGAGAGTTGGTATAAGGTGGAGAGTTGATATAAGGTGGGGAGAGAGTTGGTATAAGGTGGAGAGAGAGTTGGTATAAGGTGGAGAGAGTTTGTACAAGGTGGAGAGAGTTGGTATACGGTGTGGAGAGAGTTGGTATAAGGTGTGGAGAGATTTGGTATAAGGTGTGGAGAGAGTTGGTATAAGGTGGAGAGAGTTGGTGTAAGGTGGAGAGAGTTGGTACAAGGTGGAGAGAGTTGGTACAAGGTGGAGAGAGTTGGTACAAGGTGGAGAGAGTTGGTACAAGTTGGAGAGTGTTGGTATAAGGTGTGTAGAGTTGGTATAAGGTGGGGAGAGAGTTGGTATAACGTAAGGAGAGAGAGTTGGTATAAGGTGGAGAGACAGTTGGTACAAGGTGGAGAGAGTTGGTATAAGGTGTGGAGAGAGATGGTATAAGGTGTGGAGAGAGTTGGTATAAGGTGTGTAGAGAGTTGGTATAAGGTTTAGAGAGAGTTGGTATAAGGTGTGGAGAGAGTTGGTATAAGGTGTGGAGAGAGTTGGTATAAGGTGTGGAGAGAGTTGGTATACGGTGTGGAGAGTTGGTATAAGGTGGAGAGAGAGTTGGTATAAGGTGGGGAGAGAGTTGGTATAAGGTGTGGAGAGAGTAGGTATAAGGTGTGGAGAGAGTTGGTATAAGGTGTGTGGAGAGTTGGTATAAGGTGTGGAGAGTTGGTATAAGGTGGAGAGTTGGTATAAGGTGGGGAGTGAGTTGGTATAAGGTGGAGAGAGTTGGTGTAAGGTGGAGAGAGTTTGTACAAGGTGGAGAGAGTTGGTACAAGGTGGAGAGAGTTGGTACAAGGTGGAGAGAGTTGGTACAAGGTGGAGAGAGTTGGTACAAGGTGGAGAGAGTTGGTATAAGGTGGAGAGAGTTGGTATAAGGTGTGGAGAGAGTTGGTATGAGGTGGAGAGAGTTGGTATAAGGTGGAGAGAGTTGGTATAAGGTGGAGAGTGAGTTGGTATAAGGTGGAGAGTTGGTAAAGGTGTGGAGAGAGTTGGTATAAGGTGGAGAGTTGATATAAGGTGGGGAGAGAGTTGGTATAAGGTGGAGAGAGAGTTGGTATAAGGTGGAGAGAGTTTGTACAAGGTGGAGAGAGTTGGTGTACGGTGTGGAGAGAGTTGGTATAAGGTGTGGAGAGATTTGGTATAAGGTGTGGAGAGAGCTGGTATAAGGTGTGGAGAGAGTTGGTATAAGGTGTGGAGAGAGTTGGTATAAGGTGGAGAGAGTTGGTATAAGGTGGAGAGTGAGTTGGTATAAGGTGGAGAGTTGGTAAAGGTGTGGAGAGAGTTGGTATAAGGTGGAGTGTTGGTATAAGGTGGGGAGTGAGTTTGTATCCGGTGGAGAGAGTTGGTGTAAGGTGGAGAGAGTTGGTACAAGGTGGAGAGAGTTGGTACAAGGTGGAGAGAGTTGGTACAAGGTGGAGAGAGTTGGTATAAGGTGTGGAGAGAGTTGGTATAAGGTGGAGAGTGTTGGTATAAGGTGTGGAGAGAGTTGGTATAAGGTGTGGAGAGTTGGTATAAGGTGTGTATAGCGTTGGTATAAGGTGTGGAGAGAGAGTTGGTATAAGTTGGAGAGAGTAGGTATAAGTTGGAGAGAGTTGGTATAAGGTGTGGAGAGAGTTGGTATAAGGTGTGGAGAGAGTTGGTATAAGGTGTGGAGAGAGTTGGTATAAGGTGTGGAGAGTTGGTATAAAGTGGAGAGAGAGTTGGTATAAGGTGTGGAGAGTTGGTATAAGGTGAGGAGAGTTGGTATTAGGTGTGGAGAGTTGGTATAAGGTGTGGAGAGAGTTGGTATAAGGTGGGGAGAGAGTTGTTATACGGTGGACAGAGAGTTGGTATAAGGTGTGGAGAGAGTTGGTATAAGGTGGGGAGTGAGTTGGTATAAGGTGGAGAGTGAGTTGGTATAAGGTGGAGAGTTGGTATAAGGTGGAGAGTTGGTATACGGTGGGGAGAGAGTTGGTATAAGGTGGAGAGAGAGTTGGTATAAGGTGGAGAGAGTTGGTACAAGGTGGAGAGAGTTGGTACAAGGTGGAGAGAGTTGGTACAAGGTGGAGAGAGTTGGTATAAGTTGGAGAGTTGGTATAAGGTGTCTAGAGTTGGTATAAGGTGTGGAGAGAGTTGGTATAAGGTGGAGAGTGTTGGTATAAGGTGTGGAAAGAGTTGGTATAAGGTGGAAATGTGTTGGTATAAGGTGTGTATAGAGTTGGTATAAGGTGTGGAGAGTTGGTATAAGGTGGAGAGAGAGTTGGTATAAGGTGGAGAGAGAGTTGGTATAAGGTGTGGAGAGAGTTGGTATAAGGTGTGGAGAGAGTTGGTATAAGGTGTGGAGAGAGTTGGTATAAGGTGGGGAGAGAGTTGGTATCAGGTGTGGAGAGTTGGTATCAGGTGTGGAGAGTTGGTATAAGGTGTGGAGAGAGTTGGTATAAGGTGTGGAGAGAGTTGGTAGAAGGTGTGGAGAGTTGGTAGAAGGTGTGGAGAGTTGGTATAAGGTGTGGAGAGAGTTGGTATAAGGTGTGGAGAGTTGGTATAAAGTGGAGAGAGAGTTGGTATAAGGTGTGGAGAGTTGGTATAAGGTGGGGAGAGTTGGTATAAGGTGGGGAGAGTTGGTATAAGGTGTGGAGAGAGTTGGTATAAGGTGGGGAGAGAGTTGTTATAAGGTGGAGAGAGAGTTGGTATAAGGTGGAGAGAGAGTTGGTATAAGGTGTGGAGAGAGTTGGTATAAGGTGGGGAGTGAATTGGTATAAGGTGGAGAGTGAGTTTGTATAAGGTGGAGAGTTGGTATAGGGTGGAGAGTTGGTATAAGGTGGGGAGAGAGTTGGTATAAGGTGGAGAGAGAGTTGGTATAAGGTGGAGAGAGTTTGTACAAGGTGGAGAGAGTTGGTATACGGTGTGGAGAGAGTTGGTATAAGGTGTGGAGAGATTTGGTATAAGGTGTGGAGAGAGTTGGTATAAGGTGTGGAGAGAGTTGGTATAAGTTGTGGAGAGATTTGGTATAAGGTGTGGAGAGAGTTGGTATAAGGTGTGGAGAGAGTTGGTATAAGGTGTGGAGAGAGTTGGTATAAGGTGGAGAGAGTTGGTATAAGTTGGAGAGTGAGTTGGTATAAGGTGGAGAGTTGGTAAAGGTGTGGAGAGAGTTGGTATAAGGTGGAGAGTTGGTATAAGGTGGGGAGTGAGTTTGTATACGGTGGAGAGAGTTGGTGTAAGGTGGAGAGAGTTGGTACAAGGTGGAGAGAGTTGGTACAAGGTGGAGAGAGTTGGTACAAGTTTGAGAGAGTTGGTATAAGTTGGAGATTGTTGGTATAAGGTGTGGAGAGAGTTGGTATAAGGTGGAGAGTGTTGGTATAAGGTGTGGAGAGAGTTGGTATAAGGTGTGTATAGAGTTGGTATAAGGTGTGGAGAGTTTGTATAAGGTGGAGAGAGAGTTGGTATAAGTTGGAGAGAGTTGGTATAAGGTGTGGAGAGAGTTGGTATAAGGTGTGGAGAGATTTGGTATAAGGTGTGGAGAGAGTTGGTATAAGGTGTGGAGAGAGTTGGTATAAGGTGTGGAGAGAGTTGGTATAAGGTGTGGAGAGAGTTGGTATAAGGTGTGGAGAGAGTTGGTATAAGGTGGAGAGAGTTGGTATAAGGTGGAGAGTGAGTTGGTATAAGGTGGAGAGTTGGTAAAGGTGTGGAGAGAGTTGGTATAAGGTGGAGAGTTGGTATAAGGTGGGGAGTGAGTTTGTATACGGTGGAGAGAGTTGGTGTAAGGTGGAGAGAGTTGGTACAAGGTGGAGAGAGTTGGTACAAGGTGGAGAGAGTTGGTACAAGTTGGAGAGAGTTGGTATAAGTTGGAGAGTGTTGGTATAAGGTGTGGAGAGAGTTGGTATATAAGGTGGAGAGTGTTGGTATAAGGTGTGGAGAGAGTTGGTATAAGGTGTGTATAGAGTTGGTATAAGGTGTGGAGAGTTGGTATAAGGTGGAGAGAGAGTTGGTATAAGTTGGAGAGAGTTAGTATAAGGTGTGGAGAGAGTTGGTATAAGGTGTGGAGAGAGTTGGTATAAGGTGTGGAGAGAGTTGGTATAAGGTGTGGAGAGTTGGTATAAGGTGTGGAGAGAGAGTTGGTATAAGGTGTGGAGAGTTGGTATAAGGTGAGGAGAGTTGGTATTAGGTGTGGAGAGTTGGTATAAGGTGTGGAGAGAGTTGGTATAAGGTGGGGACAGAGTTGTTATAAGGTGGAGAGAGAGTTGGTATAAGGTGTGGAGAGAGTTGGTATAAGGTGGGGAGTGAGTTGGTATAAGGTGGAGAGTGAGTTGGTATAAGGTGGAGAGTTGGTATAAGGTGGAGAGTTGGTATAAGGTGGAGAGTTGGTATAAGGTGGGGAGGTTGTTGGTATAAGGTGGAGAGAGAGTTGGTATAAGGTGGAGAGAGTTGGTACAAGGTGGAGAGAGTTGGTATACGGTGTGGAGAGAGTTGGTATACGGTGTGGAGAGATTTGGTATAAGGTGTGGAGAGAGTTGGTATAAGGTGTGGAGAGAGTTGGTATAAGGTGTGGAGAGAGTTGGTATAAGGTGGATAGTTGGTATAAGGTGGGGAGTGAGTTTGTATACGGTGGAGAGAGTTGGTGTAAGGTGGAGAGAGTTGGTACAAGGTGGAGAGAGTTGGTACAAGGTGGAGAGAGTTGGTACAAGTTGGAGAGAGTTGGTATAAGGTGGAGAGTTGGTATAAGGTGTCTAGAGTTGGTATAAGGTGTGGAGAGAGTTAGTATAAGGTGTGGAGAGTTGGTATAAGGTGGACAGAGAGTTGGTATAAGGTGGAGAGAGAGTTGGTATAAGGTGTGGAGAGAGTTGGTATAAGGTGTGGAGAGAGTTGGTATAAGGTGGGGAGAGAGTTGGTATAAAGTGGAGAGAGAGTTGGTATAAGTTGTGGAGAGTTGGTATAAGGTGGGGAGAGTTGGTATTAGGTGTGGAGAGTTGGTATAAGGTGTGGAGAGAGTTGGTATAAGGTGGGGAGAGAGTTGTTATAAGGTGGAGAGAGAGTTTGTATAAGGTGTGGAGAGAGTTGGTATAAGGTGGGGAGTGAGTTGGTATAAGGTGGAGAGTGAGTTGGTATAAGGTGGAGAGTTGGTATCAGGTGGAGAGTTGGTATAAGGTGGGGAGTGAGTTTGTATACGGTGGATTGAGTTGGTACAAGGTGGAGAGAGTTGGTACAAGGTGGAGAGAGTTGGTACAAGGTGGAGAGAGTTGGTACAAGGTGGAGAGAGTTGGTATAAGTTGGAGAGTTGGTATAAGGTGTCTAGAGTTGGTATAAGGTGTGGAGAGAGTTGGTATAAGGTGGAGAGTGTTGGTATAAGGTGTGGAGAGAGTTAGTATAAGGTGGAGAGTGTTGGTATAAGGTGTGGAGACAGTTGGTATAAGGTATGTATAGAGTTGGTATAAGGTGTGGAGAGTTGGTATAAGGTGGAGAGAGAGTTGGTATAAGGTGGAGAGAGAGTTGGTATAAGGTGTGGAGAGAGTTGGTATAAGGTGTGGAGAGAGTTGGTATAAGGTGGGAAGAGAGTTGTTATAAGGTGGAGAGAGAGTTGGTATAAGGTGTGGAGAGAGTTGGTATAAGGTGGGGAGTGAGTTGGTATAAGGTGGAGAGTGAGTTGGTATAAGGTGGAGAGTTGGTATAAGGTGGAGAGTTGGTATAAGGTGGGAAGAGAGTTGGTATAAGGTGGAGAGAGAGTTGGTATAAGGTGGAGAGAGTTGGTATACGGTGCGGAGAGAGTTGGTATACGGTGTGGAGAGAGTTGGTATAAGGTGTGGAGAGATTTGGTATAAGGTGTGGAGAGAGTTGGTATAAGGTGTGGAGAGAGTTGGTATAAGGTGTTGAAAGAGTTGGTATAAGGTGGAGAGTTGGTATAAGGTGGGGAGTGAGTTTGTATACGGTGGAGAGAGTTGGTGTAAGGTGGAGAGAGTTGGTACAAGGTGGAGAGAGTTGGTACAAGGTGGAGAGAGTTGGTATAAGTTGGAGAGTTGGTATAAGGTGTGGAGAGAGTTTGTATAAGGTGGAGAGTGTTGGTATAAGGTGTGGAGAGAGTTGGTATGAGGTGGAAAGATTGTTGGTATAAGGTGGAGAAAGTTGGCATAAGGTGTGTAGAGAGTTGGTATAAGGTGTGGAGAGTTGGTATCAGGTGGAGAGAGTTGGTATAAGGTGGAGAGAGTTGGTATACGGTGTGGAGAGAGTTGGTATAAGGTGGAGAGAGTTGGTATACGGTGTGGAGAGAGTTGGTATAAGGTGTGGAGAGTTGGTATAAGGTGTGGAGAGTTGGTATAAGGTGTGGAGAGTTGGTATAAGGGGTGGAGAGAGTTGGTATAAGGTGTGGAGAGAGTTGGTATAAGGTGGAGAGAGTTGGTATACGGTGTGGAGAGAGTTGGTATAAGGTGTGGAGAGTTGGTATAAGGGGTGGAGAGAGTTGGTATAAGGTGTGGAGAGTTGGTATAAGGTGTGGAGAGTTGGTATAAGGTGTGGAGAGTTGGTATAAGGGGTGGAGAGAGTTGGTATAAGGTGTGGAGAGTTGGTATAAGGTGTGGAGAGATTGTTGGTATAAGGTGTAGAGAGCGTTGGTATAAGGTGGAGAGAGTTGGTATAAGGTGGAGAGAGTTGGTATCAGGTGGAGAGAGTTGGTACAAGGTGGAGAGAGTTGGTATAAGTTGGAGAGTTGGTATAAGGTGTCTAGAGTTGGTATAAGGTGTGGAGACAGTTGGTATAAGGTATGTATAGAGTTGGTATAAGGTGTGGAGAGTTGGTATAAGGTGGAGACAGAGTTGGTATAAGGTGGAGACAGAGTTGGTATAAGGTGTGGAGAGAGTTGGTATAAGGTGTGGAGAGAGTTGGTATAAGGTGTGGAGAGAGTTGGTATAAGGTGGGAAGAGAGTTGTTATAAGGTGGAGAGAGAGTTGGTATAAGGTGTGGAGAGAGTTGGTACAAGGTGGGGAGTGAGTTGGTATAAGGTGGAGAGTGAGTTGGTATAAGGTGGAGAGTTGGTATAAGGTGGGAAGAGAGTTGGTATAAGGTGGGAAGAGAGTTGGTATAAGGTGGAGAGAGTTGGTATAAGGTGGAGAGAGTTGGTATACGGTGCGGAGAGAGTTGGTATACGGTGTGGAGAGAGTTGGTATAAGGTGTGGAGAGATTTGGTATAAGGTGTGGAGAGAGTTGATATAAGGTGTGGAGAGAGTTGGTATAAGGTGTGGAGAGAGTTGGTATAAGGTGTTGAAAGAGTTGGTATAAGGTGGAGAGTTGGTATAAGGTGGGGAGTGAGTTTGTATACGGTGGAGAGAGTTGGTGTAAGGTGGAGAGAGTTGGTACAAGGTGGAGAGAGTTGGTACAAGGTGGAGAGAGTTGGTACAAGTTGGAGAGAGTTGGTATAAGTTGGAGAGTTGGTATAAGGTGTGGAGAGAGTTGGTATAAGGTGGAGAGTGTTGGTATAAGGTGTGGAGAGAGTTGGTATGAGGTGGAAAGATTGTTGGTATAAGGTGGAGAAAGTTGGTATAAGGTGTGTAGAGAGTTGGTATAAGGTGTGGAGAGAGTTTGTACAAGGTGGAGAGAGTTGGTATCAGGTGGAGAGAGTTGGTATAAGGTGGAGAGAGTTGGTATACGGTGTGGAGAGAGTTGGTATAAGGTGGAGAGAGTTGGTATAAGTTGTGGAGAGAGTTGGTATACGGTGTGGAGAGATTGTTGGTATAAGGTGTGGAGAGATTGTTGGTATAAGGGGTGGAGAGCGTTGGTATAAGGTGTGGAGAGAGTTGGTATAAGGTGTGGAGAGTTTGTATAAGGTGGAGAGAGTTGGTATCAGGTGTGGAGAGTTGGTATAAGGTGTGTAGAGAGTTGGTATAAGGTGTGTAGAGTTGGTATAAGGTGTGGAGAGTTGGTATAAGGTGTGGAGAGAGTTGGTATAAGGTGGAGAGAGTTGGTATAAGGTGTGGAGAGTTGGTATAAGGTGTGGAGAGTTGGTATAAGGTGTGGAGAGTTGGTATAAGGTGTGGAGAGAGTTGGTATAAGGTGTGGAGAGTTGGTATAAGGTGTGGAGAGATTGTTGGTATAAGGTGTGGAGAGCGTTGGTATAAGGTGGAGAGAGTTGGTATAAGGTGGAGAGAGTTGGTATCAGGTGTGGAGAGAGTTGGTATAAGGTGGAGAGAGTTGGTATAAGGTGGAGAGAGTTGGTATAAGGTGGAGAGAGTTGGTATAAGGTGGAGAGAGTTGCTATAAGGTGGAGAGAGTTGGTATAAGGTGTGGAGAGAGTTGGTATAAGGTGTGGAGAGAGTTGGTATAAGGTGTGGAGAGAGATGGTATAAGGTGGGGAGTGAGTTGGTATAAGGTGGAGAGTGAGTTGGTATAAGGTGGAGAGTGAGTTGGTATAAGGTGGAGAGTGAGTTGGTATAAGGTGGAGAGTTGGTATAAGGTGGAGAGAGTTGGTATAAGGTGGAGAGAGTTGGTATACGGTGTGGAGAGAGTTGGTATACGGTGTGGAGAGAGTTGGTATAAGGTGTGGAGAGAGTTGGTATAAGGTGGAAAGATTGTTGGTATAAGGTGGAGAAAGTTGGTATAAGGTGTGGAGAGAGTTTGTACAAGGTGGAGAGAGTTGGTATCAGGTGGAGAGAGTTGGTATAAGGTGGAGAGAGTTGGTATACGGTGTGGAGAGAGTTGGTATAAGGTGGAGAGAGTTGGTATACGGTGTGGAGAGAGTTGGTATAAGGTGTGGAGAGAGTTGGTATACGGTGTGGAGAGATTGTTGGTATAAGGTGTGGAGAGAGTTGGTATAAGGTGGAGAGTGTTGGTATAAGGTGTGGAGAGAGTTGGTATAAGGTGTGGAGAGTTTGTATAAGGTGGAGAGAGTTGGTATCAGGTGTGGAGAGTTGGTATAATGTGTGGAGAGAGTTGGTATAAGGTGTGGAGAGTTGGTATAAAGTGTGGAGAGTTGGTATAAGGTGTGGAGAGAGTTGGTATAAGGTGGAGAGAGTTGGTATAAGGTGTGGAGAGTTGGTATAAGGTGGAGAGAGTTGGTATAAGGTGGAGAGAGTTGGTATAAGGTGGAGAGAGTTGGTATAAGGTGGACAGAGTTGGTATAAGGTGGATAGAGTTGGTATAAGGTGTGGAGAGAGTTGGTATAAGGTGTTGAGAGAGTTGGTGTAAGGTGTGGAGAGAGTTGGTATAAGGTGGGGAGAGAGTTGGTATAAGGTGGAGAGAGTTGGTATAAGGTGTGGAGAGAGTTGGTATAAGGTGTGGAGAGAGTTGGTATAAGGTGTGGAGAGAGATGGTATAAGGTGGGGAGTGAGGTTGTATAAGGTGGAGAGTGAGTTGGTATAAGGTGGAGAGTGAGTTGGTATAAGGTGGAGAGTTGGTATAAGGTGGAGAGAGTTGGTATAAGGTGGAGAGAGTTGGTATACGGTGTGGAGAGAGTTGGTATACGGTGTGGAGAGAGTTGGTATACGGTGTGGAGAGAGTTGGTATAAGGTGTGGAGAGAGTTGGTATAAGGTGGAAAGATTGTTGGTATAAGGTGGAGAAAGTTGGTATAAGGTGTGGAGAGAGTTTGTACAAGGTGGAGAGAGTTGGTATCAGGTGGAGAGAGTTGGTATAAGGTGGAGAGAGTTGGTATACGGTGTGGAGAGAGTTGGTATAAGGTGGAGAGAGTTGGTATACGGTGTGGAGAGAGTTGGTATAAGGTGTGGAGAGAGTTGGTATACGGTGTGGAGAGAGTTGGTATACGGTGTGGAGAGATTGTTGGTATAAGGTGTGGAGAGAGTTGGTATAAGGTGGAGAGCGTTGGTATAAGGTGTGGAGAGAGTTGGTATAAGGTGTGGAGAGTTTGTATAAGGTGGAGAGAGTTGGTATCAGGTGTGGAGAGTTGGTATAAGGTGTGGAGAGAGTTGGTATAAGGTGTGGAGAGTTGGTATAAGGTGTGGAGAGTTGGTATAAGGTGTGGAGAGAGTTGGTATAAGGTGGAGAGAGTTGGTATAAGGTGTGGAGAGTTGGTATAAGGTGGAGAGAGTTGGTATAAGGTGGAGAGAGTTGGTATAAGGTGGAGAGAGTTGGTATAAGGTGGATAGAGTTGGTATAAGGTGGATAGAGTTGGTATAAGGTGTGGAGAGAGTTGGTATAAGGTGTGGAGAGAGTTGGTGTAAGGTGTGGAGAGAGTTGGTATAAGGTGTGGAGAGAGTTGGTATAAGGTGGAGAGAGTTGGTATAAGGTGTGGAGAGAGTTGGTATAAGGTGTGGAGAGAGTTGGTATAAGGTGTGGAGAGAGATGGTATAAGGTGGGGAGTGAGTTGGTATAAGGTGGAGAGTGAGTTGGTATAAGGTGGAGAGTGAGTTGGTATAAGGTGGAGAGTTGGTATAAGGTGGAGAGAGTTGGTATAAGGTGGAGAGAGTTGGTATACGGTGTGGAGAGAGTTGGTATACGGTGTGGAGAGAGTTGGTATACGGTGTGGAGAGAGTTGGTATAAGGTGTGGAGAGAGTTGGTATAAGGTGGAAAGATTGTTGGTATAAGGTGGAGAAAGTTGGTATAAGGTGTGGAGAGAGTTTGTACAAGGTGGAGAGAGTTGGTATCAGGTGGAGAGAGTTGGTATAAGGTGGAGAGAGTTGGTATACGGTGTGGAGAGAGTTGGTATAAGGTGGAGAGAGTTGGTATACGGTGTGGAGAGAGTTGGTATAAGGTGTGGAGAGAGTTGGTATACGGTGTGGAGAGAGTTGGTATACGGTGTGGAGAGATTGTTGGTATAAGGTGTGGAGAGAGTTGGTATAAAGGTGGAGAGCGTTGGTATAAGGTGTGGAGAGAGTTGGTATAAGGTGTGGAGAGTTTGTATAAGGTGGAGAGAGTTGGTATCAGGTGTGGAGAGTTGGTATAAGGTGTGGAGAGAGTTGGTATAAGGTGTGGAGAGTTGGTATAAGGTGTGGAGAGTTGGTATAGGTGTGGAGAGAGTTGGTATAAGGTGGAGAGGTTGGATAGGTGTGGAGAGTTGGTATAAGGTGGAGAGAGTTGGTATAAGGTGGAGAGAGTTGGTATAAGGTGGAGAGAGTTGGTATAAGGTGGATAGAGTTGGTATAAGGTGGATAGAGTTGGTATAAGGTGTGGAGAGAGTTGGTATAAGGTGTGGAGAGAGTTGGTGTAAGGTGTGGAGAGAGTTGGTATAAGGTGGGGAGAGAGTTGGTATAAGGTGGAGAGAGTTGGTATAAGGTGTGGAGAGAGTTGGTATAAGGTGTGGAGAGAGTTGGTATAAGGTGTGGAGAGAGATGGTATAAGGTGGGGAGTGAGTTGGTATAAGGTGGAGAGTGAGTTGGTATAAGGTGGAGAGTGAGTTGGTATAAGGTGGAGAGTTGGTATAAGGTGGAGAGAGTTGGTATAAGGTGGAGAGAGTTGGTATACGGTGTGGAGAGAGTTGGTATACGGTGTGGAGAGAGTTGGTATACGGTGTGGAGAGAGTTGGTATAAGGTGTGGAGAGAGTTGGTATAAGGTGGAAAGATTGTTGGTATAAGGTGGAGAAAGTTGGTATAAGGTGTGGAGAGAGTTTGTACAAGGTGGAGAGAGTTGGTATCAGGTGGAGAGAGTTGGTATAAGGTGGAGAGAGTTGGTATACGGTGTGGAGAGAGTTGGTATAAGGTGGAGAGAGTTGGTATACGGTGTGGAGAGAGTTGGTATAAGGTGTGGAGAGAGTTGGTATACGGTGTGGAGAGATTGTTGGTATAAGGTGTGGAGAGAGTTGGTATAAGGTGGAGAGCGTTGGTATAAGGTGTGGAGAGAGTTGGTATAAGGTGTGGAGAGTTTGTATAAGGTGGAGAGAGTTGGTATCAGGTGTGGAGAGTTGGTATAAGGTGTGGAGAGAGTTGGTATAAGGTGTGGAGAGTTGGTATAAGGTGGAGAGAGTTGGTATCAGGTGGAGAGAGTTGGTATACGGTGTGGAGAGAGTTGGTATAAGGTGTGGAGGTAGTTGGTATAAGGTGTCGAGAGAGTTTGTATAAGGTGCTGAGAGAGTTGGTATAAGGTGTGGAGAGAGTTGGTACAAGGTGGGGAGTGAGTTGGTATAAGGTGGAGAGTGAGTTGGTATAAGGTGGAGAGTTGGTATAAGGTGGAGAGTTGGTATAAGGTGGGAAGAGAGTTGGTATAAGGTGGAGAGAGAGTTGGTATAAGGTGGAGAGAGTTGGTATAAGGTGGAGAGAGTTGGTATACGGTGCGGAGAGAGTTGGTATACGGTGTGGAGAGAGTTGGTATAAGGTGTGGAGAGATTTGGTATAAGGTGTGGAGAGAGTTGATATAAGGTGTGGAGAGAGTTGGTATAAGGTGTGGAGAGAGTTGGTATAAGGTGTTGAAAGAGTTGGTATAAGGTGGAGAGTTGGTATAAGGTGGGGAGTGAGTTTGTATACGGTGGAGAGAGTTGGTGTAAGGTGGAGAGAGTTGGTACAAGGTGGAGAGAGTTGGTACAAGGTGGAGAGAGTTGGTACAAGTTGGAGAGAGTTGGTATAAGTTGGAGAGTTGGTATAAGGTGTGGAGAGAGTTGGTATAAGGTGGAGAGTGTTGGTATAAGGTGTGGAGAGAGTTGGTATGAGGTGGAAAGATTGTTGGTATAAGGTGGAGAAAGTTGGTATAAGGTGTGTAGAGAGTTGGTATAAGGTGTGGAGAGAGTTTGTACAAGGTGGAGAGAGTTGGTATCAGGTGGAGAGAGTTGGTATAAGGTGGAGAGAGTTGGTATACGGTGTGGAGAGAGTTGGTATAAGGTGGAGAGAGTTGGTATAAGTTGTGGAGAGAGTTGGTATACGGTGTGGAGAGATTGTTGGTATAAGGTGTGGAGAGATTGTTGGTATAAGGGGTGGAGAGCGTTGGTATAAGGTGTGGAGAGAGTTGGTATAAGGTGTGGAGAGTTTGTATAAGGTGGAGAGAGTTGGTATCAGGTGTGGAGAGTTGGTATAAGGTGTGGAGAGAGTTGGTATAAGGTGTGTAGAGTTGGTAGAAGGTGTGTAGAGTTGGTATAAGGTGTGGAGAGAGTTGGTATAAGGTGGAGAGAGTTGGTATAAGGTGTGGAGAGTTGGTATAAGGTGTGGAGAGTTGGTATAAGGTGTGGAGAGTTGGTATAAGGTGTGGAGAGTTGGTATAAGGTGTGGAGAGAGTTGGTATAAGGTGTGGAGAGTTGGTATAAGGTGTGGAGAGATTGTTGGTATAAGGTGTGGAGAGCGTTGGTATAAGGTGGAGAGAGTTGGTATAAGGTGGAGAGAGTTGGTATCAGGTGTAGAGAGAGTTGGTATAAGGTGGAGAGAGTTGGTATAAGGTGGAGAGAGTTGGTATAAGGTGGAGAGAGTTGGTATAAGGTGGAGAGAGTTGCTATAAGGTGGAGAGAGTTGGTATAAGGTGTGGAGAGAGTTGGTATAAGGTGTGGAGAGAGTTGGTATAAGGTGTGGAGAGAGATGGTATAAGGTGGGGAGTGAGTTGGTATAAGGTGGAGAGTGAGTTGGTATAAGGTGGAGAGTGAGTTGGTATAAGGTGGAGAGTGAGTTGGTATAAGGTGGAGAGTTGGTATAAGGTGGAGAGAGTTGGTATAAGGTGGAGAGAGTTGGTATACGGTGTGGAGAGAGTTGGTATACGGTGTGGAGAGAGTTGGTATAAGGTGTGGAGAGAGTTGGTATAAGGTGGAAAGATTGTTGGTATAAGGTGGAGAAAGTTGGTATAAGGTGTGGAGAGAGTTTGTACAAGGTGGAGAGAGTTGGTATCAGGTGGAGAGAGTTGGTATAAGGTGGAGAGAGTTGGTATACGGTGTGGAGAGAGTTGGTATAAGGTGGAGAGAGTTGGTATACGGTGTGGAGAGAGTTGGTATAAGGTGTGGAGAGAGTTGGTATACGGTGTGGAGAGATTGTTGGTATAAGGTGTGGAGAGAGTTGGTATAAGGTGGAGAGCGTTGGTATAAGGTGTGGAGAGAGTTGGTATAAGGTGTGGAGAGTTTGTATAAGGTGGAGAGAGTTGGTATCAGGTGTGGAGAGTTGGTATAAGGTGTGGAGAGAGTTGGTATAAGGTGTGGAGAGTTGGTATAAGGTGTGGAGAGTTGGTATAAGGTGTGGAGAGAGTTGGTATAAGGTGTGGAGAGAGTTGGTATAAGGTGTGGAGAGTTGGTATAAGGTGGAGAGAGTTGGTATAAGGTGGAGAGAGTTGGTATAAGGTGGAGAGAGTTGGTATAAGGTGGAGAGAGTTGGTATAAGGTGGATAGAGTTGGTATAAGGTGTGGAGAGAGTTGGTATAAGGTGTGGAGAGAGTTGGTATAAGGTGTGGAGAGAGTTGGTATAAGGTGGGGAGAGAGTTGGTATAAGGTGGGGAGAGAGTTGGTATAAGGTGTGGAGAGAGTTGGTATAAGGTGTGGAGAGAGTTGGTATAAGGTGTGGAGAGAGATGGTATAAGGTGGGGAGTGAGTTGGTATAAGGTGGAGAGTGAGTTGGTATAAGGTGGAGAGTGAGTTGGTATAAGGTGGAGAGTTGGTATAAGGTGGAGAGAGTTGGTATACGGTGTGGAGAGAGTTGGTATACGGTGTGGAGAGAGTTGGTATAAGGTGTGGAGAGAGTTGGTATAAGGTGGAAAGATTGTTGGTATAAGGTGGAGAAAGTTGGTATAAGGTGTGGAGAGAGTTTGTACAAGGTGGAGAGAGTTGGTATCAGGTGGAGAGAGTTGGTATAAGGTGGAGAGAGTTGGTATACGGTGTGGAGAGAGTTGGTATAAGGTGGAGAGAGTTGGTATACGGTGTGGAGAGAGTTGGTATAAGGTGTGGAGAGAGTTGGTATACGGTGTGGAGAGATTGTTGGTATAAGGTGTGGAGAGAGTTGGTATAAGGTGGAGAGCGTTGGTATAAGGTGTGGAGAGAGTTGGTATAAGGTGTGGAGAGTTTGTATAAGGTGGAGAGAGTTGGTATCAGGTGTGGAGAGTTGGTATAAGGTGTGGAGAGAGTTGGTATAAGGTGTGGAGAGTTGGTATAAGGTGTGGAGAGTTGGTATAAGGTGTGGAGAGAGTTGGTATAAGGTGGAGAGAGTTGGTATAAGGTGTGGAGAGAGTTGGTATAAGGTGGAGAGAGTTTGTATAAGGTGGAGAGAGTTGGTATAAGGTGGAGAGAGTTGGTATAAGGTGGAGAGAGTTGGTATAAGGTGGAGACAGTTGGTATAAGGTGTGGAGAGAGTTGGTGTGGAGAGAGTTGGTATAAGGTGTGGAGAGAGTTGGTATAAGGTGGAGAGAGTTGGTATAAGGTGTGGTGAGAGAGTTGGGATAAGGTGTGGATAGAGTTGGTATAAGGTGTGGAGAGAGTTGGTATAAGGTGTGTAGAGAGTTGGTATCAGGTGGAGAGAGTTGGTATAAGGTGGAGAGAGTTGGTATCAGGTGGAGAGAGTTGGTATACGGTGTGGAGAGAGTTGGTATAAGGTGTGGAGAGAGTTGGTATAAGGTGTGGAGAGAGTTGGTATAAGGTGCGGAGAGAGTTGGTATAAGGTGTGGAGAGAGTTTGTATAAGGTGTGGAGAGAGTTGGTATAAGGTGTGGAGAGAGTTGGTATAATGTGTGGAGAGAGTTGGTATACGGTGTGGAGAGTTGGTATAAGGTGGAGAGAGAGTTGGTATGAGGTGGAGAGCGTTGGTATAAGGTGTGGAGAGAGTTGGTATAAGGTGTGGAGAGTTGGTATAAGGTGGAGAGAGTTGGTATCAGGTGTGGAGAGAGTTGGTATAAGGTGGGGAGAGAGTTGGTATAAGGTGGAGAGAGTTGGTATAAGGTGGAGAGAGAGTTGGTATAAGGTGGAGAGAGAGTTGGTATAAGGTGGGGAGAGAGTTGGTGTGGAGAGAGTTGGTATAAGGTGTGGAGAGAGTTGGTATACGGTGTGGAGAGAGTTGGTATAAGGTGTGGAGAGTTGGTATAAGGTGTGGAGAGTTGGTATAAGGTGTGGAGAGAGTTGGTATAAGGTGGAGAGAGTTGGTATAAGGTGTGGAGAGAGTTGGTATAAGGTGGAGAGAGTTTGTATAAGGTGGAGAGAGTTGGTATAAGGTGGAGAGAGTTGGTATAAGGTGGAGAGAGTTGGTATAAGGTGGAGACAGTTGGTATAAGGTGTGGAGAGAGTTGGTGTGGAGAGAGTTGGTATAAGGTGTGGAGAGAGTTGGTATAAGGTGAAGAGAGTTGGTATAAGGTGTGGTGAGAGAGTTGGGATAAGGTGTGGATAGAGTTGGTATAAGGTGTGGAGAGAGTTGGTATAAGGTGTGTAGAGAGTTGGTATCAGGTGGAGAGAGTTGGTATAAGGTGGAGAGAGTTGGTATCAGGTGGAGAGAGTTGGTATACGGTGTGGAGAGAGTTGGTATAAGGTGTGGAGAGAGTTGGTATAAGGTGTGGAGAGAGTTGGTATAAGGTGCGGAGAGAGTTGGTATAAGGTGTGGAGAGAGTTTGTATAAGGTGTGGAGAGAGTTGGTATAAGGTGTGGAGAGAGTTGGTATAATGTGTGGAGAGAGTTGGTATACGGTGTGGAGAGTTGGTATAAGGTGGAGAGAGAGTTGGTATGAGGTGGAGAGCGTTGGTATAAGGTGTGGAGAGAGTTGGTATAAGGTGTGGAGAGTTGGTATAAGGTGGAGAGAGTTGGTATCAGGTGTGGAGAGAGTTGGTATAAGGTGGGGAGAGAGTTGGTATAAGGTGGAGAGAGTTGGTATAAGGTGGAGAGAGAGTTGGTATAAGGTGGAGAGAGAGTTGGTATAAGGTGGGGAGAGAGTTGGTGTGGAGAGAGTTGGTATAAGGTGTGGAGAGAGTTGGTATACGGTGTGGAGAGAGTTGGTATAAGGTGGAGAGAGTTGGTGTGGAGAGAGTTGGTATAAGGTGTGGAGAGAGTTGGTATACGGTGTGGAGAGAGTTGGTATAATGTGCGGAGAGAGTTGGTATAAGGTGTGGAGAGAGTTGGTGTGGAGAGAGTTGGTTTAAGGTGTGGAGAGAGTTGGTATACGGTGTGGAGAGATTTGGTATAAGGTGGAGAGAGTTGGTGTGGAGAGAGTTGGTATAAGGTGTGGAGAGAGTTGGTATAAGGTGTGGAGAGAGTTGATATAAGGTGGAGAGAGTTGGTATAAGGTGTGGTGAGAGAGTTGGGATAAGGTGTGGATAGAGTTGGTATAAGGTGTGGAGAGAGTTGGTATAAGGTGTGTAGAGAGTTGGTATCAGGTGGAGAGAGTTGGTATAAGGTGGAGAGAGTTGGTATCAGGTGGAGAGAGTTGGTATACGGTGTGGAGAGAGTTGGTATAAGGTGTGGAGGTAGTTGGTATAAGGTGTCGAGAGAGTTGGTATAAGGTGCTGAGAGAGTTGGTATAAGGTGTGGAGAGAGTTGGTATAAGGTGTGGAGAGAGTTGGTATAAGGTGTGGAGAGAGTTGGTATACGGTGTGGAGAGAGTTGGAATTAGGTGGAGAGCGTTGGTATAAGGTGTGGAGAGAGTTGGTACAAGTTGTGGAGAGTTGGTATAAGGTGGAGAGAGTTGGTATCAGGTGTGGAGAGAGTTGGTATAAGGTGTGTTAGAGAGTTGGTATAAGGTGGAGAGAGTTGGTATAAGGTGGAGAGAGAGTTGGTATAAGGTGGGGAGAGAGTTGGTGTGGAGAGAGTTGGTATAAGGTGTGGAGAGAGTTGGTATACGGTGTGGAGAGAGTTGGTATAAGGTGGAGAGAGTTGGTGTGGAGAGAGTTGGTATAAGGTGTGGAGAGAGTTGGTATACGGTGGAGAGCGTTGGTATAAGGTGTGGAGAGAGTTGGTATAAGGTGTGGAGAGTTTGTATAAGGTGGAAAGAGTTGGTATCAGGTGTGGAGAGTGGGTATAAGGTGTGGAGAGAGTTGGTATAAGGTGTGGAGAGTTGGTATAAGGTGTGGAGAGTTGGTATAAGGTGTGGAGAGAGTTGGTATAAGGTGTGGAGAGAGTTGGTATAAGGTGTGGAGAGTTGGTATAAGGTGGAGAGAGTTGGTATAAGGTGGAGAGAGTTGGTATAAGGTGGAGAGAGTTGGTATAAGGTGGAGAGAGTTGGTATAAGGTGGATAGAGTTGGTATAAGGTGTGGAGAAAGTTGGTATAAGGTGTGGAGAGAGTTGGTATAAGGTGTGGAGAGAGTTGGTATAAGGTGGGGAGAGAGTTGGTATAAGGTGGGGAGAGAGTTGGTATAAGGTGTGGAGAGAGTTGGTATAAGGTGTGGAGAGAGTTGGTATAAGGTGTGGAGAGAGATGGTATAAGGTGGGGAGTGAGTTGGTATAAGGTGGAGAGTGAGTTGGTATAAGGTGGAGAGTGAGTTGGTATAAGGTGGAGAGTTGGTATAAGGTGGAGAGAGTTGGTATACGGTGTGGAGAGAGTTGGTATACGGTGTGGAGAGAGTTGGTATAAGGTGTGGAGAGAGTTGGTATAAGGTGGAAAGATTGTTGGTATAAGGTGGAGAAAGTTGGTATAAGGTGTGGAGAGAGTTTGTACAAGGTGGAGAGAGTTGGTATCAGGTGGAGAGAGTTGGTATAAGGTGGAGAGAGTTGGTATACGGTGTGGAGAGAGTTGGTATAAGGTGGAGAGAGTTGGTATACGGTGTGGAGAGAGTTGGTATAAGGTGTGGAGAGAGTTGGTATACGGTGTGGAGAGATTGTTGGTATAAGGTGTGGAGAGAGTTGGTATAAGGTGGAGAGCGTTGGTATAAGGTGTGGAGAGAGTTGGTATAAGGTGTGGAGAGTTTGTATAAGGTGGAGAGAGTTGGTATCAGGTGTGGAGAGTTGGTATAAGGTGTGGAGAGAGTTGGTATAAGGTGTGGAGAGTTGGTATAAGGTGTGGAGAGTTGGTATAAGGTGTGGAGAGAGTTGGTATAAGGTGGAGAGAGTTGGTATAAGGTGTGGAGAGAGTTGGTATAAGGTGGAGAGAGTTTGTATAAGGTGGAGAGAGTTGGTATAAGGTGGAGAGAGTTGGTATAAGGTGGAGAGAGTTGGTATAAGGTGGAGACAGTTGGTATAAGGTGTGGAGAGAGTTGGTGTGGAGAGAGTTGGTATAAGGTGTGGAGAGAGTTGGTATAAGGTGGAGAGAGTTGGTATAAGGTGTGGTGAGAGAGTTGGGATAAGGTGTGGATAGAGTTGGTATAAGGTGTGGAGAGAGTTGGGATAAGGTGTGTAGAGAGTTGGTATCAGGTGGAGAGAGTTGGTATAAGGTGGAGAGAGTTGGTATCAGGTGGAGAGAGTTGGTATACGGTGTGGAGAGAGTTGGTATAAGGTGTGGAGAGAGTTGGTATAAGGTGTGGAGAGAGTTGGTATAAGGTGCGGAGAGAGTTGGTATAAGGTGTGGAGAGAGTTTGTATAAGGTGTGGAGAGAGTTGGTATAAGGTGTGGAGAGAGTTGGTATAATGTGTGGAGAGAGTTGGTATACGGTGTGGAGAGTTGGTATAAGGTGGAGAGAGAGTTGGTATGAGGTGGAGAGCGTTGGTATAAGGTGTGGAGAGAGTTGGTATAAGGTGTGGAGAGTTGGTATAAGGTGGAGAGAGTTGGTATCAGGTGTGGAGAGAGTTGGTATAAGGTGGGGAGAGAGTTGGTATAAGGTGGAGAGAGTTGGTATAAGGTGGAGAGAGAGTTGGTATAAGGTGGAGAGAGAGTTGGTATAAGGTGGGGAGAGAGTTGGTGTGGAGAGAGTTGGTATAAGGTGTGGAGAGAGTTGGTATACGGTGTGGAGAGAGTTGGTATAAGGTGGAGAGAGTTGGTGTGGAGAGAGTTGGTATAAGGTGTGGAGAGAGTTGGTATACGGTGTGGAGAGAGTTGGTATAATGTGCGGAGAGAGTTGGTATAAGGTGTGGAGAGAGTTGGTGTGGAGAGAGTTGGTTTAAGGTGTGGAGAGAGTTGGTATACGGTGTGGAGAGATTTGGTATAAGGTGGAGAGAGTTGGTGTGGAGAGAGTTGGTATAAGGTGTGGAGAGAGTTGGTATAAGGTGTGGAGAGAGTTGATATAAGGTGGAGAGAGTTGGTATAAGGTGTGGTGAGAGAGTTGGGATAAGGTGTGGATAGAGTTGGTATAAGGTGTGGAGAGAGTTGGTATAAGGTGTGTAGAGAGTTGGTATCAGGTGGAGAGAGTTGGTATAAGGTGGAGAGAGTTGGTATCAGGTGTGGAGGTAGTTGGTATAAGGTGTCGAGAGAGTTTGTATAAGGTGCTGAGAGAGTTGGTATAAGGTGTGGAGAGAGTTGGTATAAGGTGTGGAGAGAGTTGGTATAAGGTGTGGAGAGAGTTGGTATACGGTGTGGAGAGAGTTGGAATAAGGTGGAGAGCGTTGGTATAAGGTGTGGAGAGAGTTGGTACAAGTTGTGGAGAGTTGGTATAAGGTGGAGAGAGTTGGTATAAGGTGGAGAGAGAGTTGGTATAAGGTGGGGAGAGAGTTGGTGTGGAGAGAGTTGGTATAAGGTGTGGAGAGAGTTGGTATACGGTGTGGAGAGAGTTGGTATAAGGTGGAGAGAGTTGGTGTGGAGAGAGTTGGTATAAGGTGTGGAGAGAGTTGGTATACGGTGTGTAGAGAGTTGGTATAATGTGTGGAGAGAGTTGGTATAAGGTGTGGAGAGAGTTGGTGTGGAGAGAGTTGGTATAAGGTGTGGAGAGAGTTGGTATAAGGTGTTGAAAGAGTTGGTATAAGGTGGAGAGTTGGTATAAGGTGGGGAGTGAGTTTGTATACGGTGGAGAGAGTTGGTGTAAGGTGGAGAGAGTTGGTACAAGGTGGAGAGAGTTGGTACAAGGTGGAGAGAGTTGGTACAAGGTGGAGAGAGTTGGTACAAGGTGGAGAGAGTTGGTACAAGTTGGAGAGAGTTGGTATAAGTTGGAGAGTTGGTATAAGGTGTGGAGAGAGTTGGTATAAGGTGGAGAGTGTTGGTATAAGGTGTGGAGAGAGTTGGTATAAGGTGGAAAGATTGTTGATATAAGGTGGAGAAAGTTGGTATAAGGTGTGTAGAGAGTTGGTATAAGGTGTGGAGAGAGTTTGTACAAGGTGGAGAGAGTTGGTATCAGGTGGAGAGAGTTGGTATACGGTGTGGAGAGAGTTGGTATAAGGTGGAGAGAGTTGGTATACGGTGTGGAGAGAGTTGGTATAAGGTGTGGAGAGAGTTGTTATACGGTGTGGAGAGAGTTGTTATACGGTGTGGAGAGATTGTTGGTATAAGGTGTGGAGAGAGTTGGTATAAGGTGGAGAGCGTTGGTATAACGTCTGGAGAGAGTTGGTATAAGGTGTGGAGAGTTTGTATAAGTGGAGAGAGTTGGTATCAGGTGTGGAGAGTTGGTATAAGGTGTGGAGAGAGTTGGTATAAGGTGTGGAGAGAGTTGGTATAAGGTGTGGAGAGTTGGTATAAGGTGTGGAGAGTTGGTATAAGGTGTGGAGAGAGTTGGTATAAGGTGGAGAGAGTTGGTATAAGGTGTGGAGAGTTGGTATAAGGTGTGGAGAGTTGGTATAAGGTGTGGAGAGTTGGTATAAGGTGTGGAGAGAGTTGGTATAAGGTATGGAGAGTTGGTATAAGGTGTGGAGAGAGTTGGTATAAGGTATGGAGAGTTGGTATAAGGTGTGGAGAGAGTTGGTATAAGGTATGGAGAGTTGGTATAAGGTGTGGAGAGCGTTGGTATAAGGTGGAGAGAGTTGGTGTAAGGTGGAGAGAGTTGGTATCAGGTGTGGAGAGAGTTGGTATAAGGTGGAGAGAGTTGGTATAAGGTGGAGAGAGTTGGTATAAGGTGGAGAGAGTTGGTATAAGCTGGAGAGAGTTGGTATAAGTTGTGGAGAGAGTTGGTATAAGGTGTGGAGAGAGTTGGTATAAGGTGTGGAGAGAGTTGGTATAAGGTGGGGAGAGAGTTGGTATAAGGTGGAGAGAGTTGGTATAAGGTGTGGAGAGAGTTGGTATAAGGTGTGGAGAGAGTTGGTATAAGGTGTGGAGAGAGTTGGTATAAGGTGGGGAGTGAGTTGGTATAAGGTGGAGAGTGAGTTGGTATAAGGTGGAGAGTGAGTTGGTATAAGGTGGAGAGTTGGTATAAGGTGGAGAGAGAGTTGGTATAAGGTGGAGAGAGTTGGTATAAGGTGGAGAGAGTTGGTATACGGTGTGGAGAGAGTTGGTATACGGTGTGGAGAGAGTTGGTATACGGTGGAGAGAGTTGGTATACGGTGTGGAGAGAGTTGGTATACGGTGTGGAGAGAGTTGGTATACGGTGTGGAGAGAGTTGGTATAAGGTGTGGAGAGAGTTGGTATAAGGTGTGGAGAGAGTTGGTATAAGGTGGAGAGTTGGTATAAGGTGGGGAGTGAGTTTGTATACGGTGGAGAGAGTTGGTGTTAGGTGGAGAGAGTTGGTACAAGGTGGAGAGAGTTGGTACAAGGTGGAGAGAGTTGGTACAAGCTGGAGAGAGTTGGTACAAGTTGGAGAGAGTTGGTATAAGTTGGAGAGTTGGTATAAGGTGTCTAGAGTTGGTATAAGGTGTGGAGAGACTTGGTATAAGGTGGAGAGTGTTGGTATAAGGTGTGGAGAGAGTTGGTATAAGGTGGAAAGATTGTTGGTATAAGGTGGAGAAAGTTGGTATAAGGTGGAGAGAGTTGGTATACGGTGTGGAGAGAGTTGGTATAAGGTGGAGAGAGTTGGTATACGGTGTGGAGAGAGTTGGTATAAGGTGTGGAGAGAGTTGGTATACGGTTGTGGAGAGATTGTTGGTATAAGGTGTGGAGAGAGTTGGTATAAGGTGGAGAGCGTTGGTATAAGGTGTGGAGAGAGTTGGTATAAGGTGTGGAGAGTTTGTATAAGGTGGAGAGAGTTGGTATCAGGTGTGGAGAGTTGGTATAAGGTGTGGAGAGAGTTGGTATAAAGTGTGTAGAGTTGGTATAAGGTGTGGAGAGTTGGTATAAGGTGTGGAGTGAGTTGGTATAAGGTGGAGAGAGTTGGTATAAGGTGTGGAGAGTTGGTATAAGGTGTGGAGAGTTGGTATAAGGTGTGGAGAGAGTTTGTATAAGGTGGAGAGAGTTGGTATAAGGTGGAGAGAGTTGGTATAAGGTGGAGAGAGTTGGTATAAGGTGGAGAGAGTTGGTATAAGGTGTGGAGAGAGTTGGTGTGGAGAGAGTTGGTATAAGGTGTGGAGAGAGTTGGTATAAGGTGTGGAGAGAGTTGGTATAAGGTGTGGAGAGAGAGTTGGTATAAGGTGGAGAGAGTTGGTATAAGGTGTGGATAGAGTTGGTATAAGGTGTGGAGAGAGTTGGTATAAGGTGTGTAGAGAGTTGGTATCAGGTGGAGAGAGTTGGTATAAGGTGGAGAGAGTTGGTATCAGGTGGAGAGAGTTGGTATACGGTGTGGAGAGAGTTGGTATAAGGTGTGGAGAGAGTTGGTATAAGGTGTGGAGAGAGTTGGTATAAGGTGCGGAGAGAGTTGGTATAAGGTGCGGAGAGAGTTGGTATAAGGTGTGGAGAGAGTTGGTATA
The DNA here is from genome assembly GCF_965601325.2 of Salmo salar. Lineage (NCBI taxonomy): Eukaryota > Metazoa > Chordata > Actinopteri > Salmoniformes > Salmonidae > Salmo > Salmo salar. The sequence goes on along the minus strand of NC_138294.1, from coordinate 93,512,113 downwards.
ATGTGTGGAGAGAGTTGGTATAAGGTGTGGAGAGAGTTGGTATACGGTGTGGAGAGTTGGTATAAGGTGGAGAGAGAGTTGGTATAAGGTGGAGAGCGTTGGTATAAGGTGTGGAGAGAGTTGGTATAAGGTGTGGAGAGTTGGTATAAGGTGGAGAGAGTTGGTATCAGGTGTGGAGAGAGTTGGTATAAGGTGGGGAGAGAGTTGGTATAAGGTGGAGAGAGTTGGTATAAGGTGGAGAGAGAGTTGGTATAAGGTGGGGAGAGAGTTGGTGTGGAGAGAGTTGGTATAAGGTGTGGAGAGAGTTGGTATACGGTGTGGAGAGAGTTGGTATAAGGTGGAGAGAGTTGGTGTGGAGAGAGTTGGTATAAGGTGTGGAGAGAGTTGGTATACGGTGTGGAGAGAGTTGGTATAATGTGTGGAGAGAGTTGGTATAAGGTGTGGAGAGAGTTGGTGTGGAGAGAGTTGGTTTAAGGTGTGGAGAGAGTTGGTATACGGTGTGGAGAGATTTGGTATAAGGTGGAGAGAGTTGGTGTGGAGAGAGTTGGTATAAGGTGTGGAGAGAGTTGGTATAAGGTGTGGAGAGAGTTGGTATAAGTTGTGGAGAGTTGGTATAAAGTGGAGAGAGAGTTGGTATAAGGTGGAGTCAGTATAAGGTGTGGAGAGTGTTGGTATAAGGTGGAGAGAGAGTTGGTATAAGGTGGAGTCAGTATAAGGTGTGGAGAGAGTTTGTATAAGGTGGAGAGAGAGTTGGTATAAGGTGGAGTCAGTATAAGGTGTGGAGAGAGTTGGTATAAGGTAGAGAGAGTTGGTATAAGGTGTGGAGAGAGAGTTGGTATAAGGTGTGGAGAGAGAGTTGGTATAAGGTGTGGAGAGAGTTGGTATAAGGTGGAGAGAGTTGGTATAAGGTGATCTTTGAACAAAGGGTAGTCTATGGACTGGAAGAAAAACAAAGCAGGTGATGGACACCACTCCGTGTGGTGAATGCACCAATTTGTAAGTCGCTCTGGATAAGAGCGTCTGCTAAATGACGTAAATGTAAATGTAAACGGAACAAGTAGAACAATGGGATCCACTTTTCTCATCAAGTCACCCACTGTTAATGTTTCTCCATCTTTCGTTTCCTGTGTGGTGTCCATTACTCGTTATGCTTCCAAGGCAGCCTGTATGTGAGAGAGTTTACGCAACTATATACAAATACAGGTGCTGTACTTCTACAACCAGACAAAGTCAATCAGATCAGGCTGTGTTGAGAGAGGTACCAGACAAAGAGAGAGACATAAAACAGGGTGGTAAACAGGATAGGTTGGGGATAGGTTGGGGAGGAAACAGGAAGTGTGTGTGTGTGTGTGTGTGTGTGTGTGTGTGTGTGTGTGTGTGTGTGTGTGTGTGTGTGTGTGTGTGTGTGTGTGTGTGTGTGTGTGTGTGTGTGTGTGTGTGTACTGACACTTACCCAGTCAGTTAGCATGAGCTCTGTTTTGTCCTCCGGTTTCAGATCCCAGGTTGTCTTGGCATGCAGTCTCCTGTGTTTACAACCATAGATCATCTCCTGTGTTTACAACCATAGATCATCTCCTGTGTTTACAACCATAGATCATCTCCTGTGTTTACAACCATAGATCATCTCCTGTGTTTACAACCATAGATCATCTCCTGTGTTTACAACCATAGATCATCTCCTGTGTTTACAACCAACTATCATTCACGTCTGGATAACCACAAAACCACAAAAACAACTTACAAAACCATCTGAAATACTGACTCATGTTGGACAGATGTCCGCCAAATACTGAACAGGATAATGTTATGTACAGTGTTAATATTTAGCAGCACCGTATGAGGGATGTATGACTGACCTGACAATGACACATGTTATGACGCAGAGCAACAACATCCCAGCAGCACCTGCCACAGCACCAATCAACAGAGACAGCATCTGGTAACCTATGGTCAGAAGGATGAGACATGAAAGAGACCGGGAGAACAGCTCTCTCACTTGTTTCTGTCTGTTCCTCTTCAGCTCTTTTCCCCTGTCCCCATCTCTCTCCCTCGTTACCTGTCCAGGTGTGTCTTACCTGTTGATGTGGACCTGTCTAATCTATCCTTCCTCAGAGGTTTCTGTTCCTCTTCGCCTCACACCTGTCCAGGTGTGTCTTACCTGTTGATGTGGAACTGTCTAATCTATCCTTCCTCAGAGGTTTCTGTTCCTCTTCGCCTCACACCTGTCCAGGTGTGTCTTACCTGTTGATGTGGAACTGTCTAATCTATCCTTCCTCAGAGGTTTCTGTTCCTCTTCGCCTCACACCTGTCCAGGTGTGTCTTACCTGTTGATGTGGAACTGTCTAATCTATCCTTCCTCAGAGGTTTCTGTTCCTCTTCGCCTCACACCTGTCCAGGTGTGTCTTACCTGTTGATGTGGAACTGTCTAATCTATCCTTCCTCAGAGGTTTCTGTTCCTCTTCGCCTCACACCTGTCCAGGTGTGTCTTACCTGTTGATGTGGAACTGTCTAATCTATCCTTCCTCAGAGGTTTCTGTTCCTCTTCGCCTCACACCTGTCCAGGTGTGTCTTACCTGTTGATGTGGAACTGTCTAATCTATCCTTCCTCAGAGGTTTCTGTTCCTCTTCGCCTCACACCTGTCCAGGTGTGTCTTACCTGTTGATGTGGAACTGTCTAATCTATCCTTCCTCAGAGGTTTCTGTTCCTCTTCGCCTCACACCTGTCCAGGTGTGTCTTACCTGTTGATGTGGAACTGTCTAATCTATCCTTCCTCAGAGGTTTCTGTTCCTCTTCGCCTCACACCTGTCCAGGTGTGTCTTACCTGTTGATGTGGACCTGTCTAATCTATCCTTCCTCAGAGGTTTCTGTTCCTCTTCGCCTCACACCTGTCCAGGTGTGTCTTACCTGTTGATGTGGAACTGTCTAATCTATCCTTCCTCAGAGGTTTCTGTTCCTCTTCGCCTCACACCTGTCCAGGTGTGTCTTACCTGTTGATGTGGAACTGTC
>NC_138294.1:93341606-93504106 GCF_965601325.2 Salmo salar | reverse complement strand
CAACTACTGCAACAACTACAGCTACTACTACAACTACTATAACAACTACAACTACTATAACTACTACAACTACTATAACTACTACAACTTTACTACTACAACTACTACTACTACAACTACTACAACTATTATGACTACTATAACTACTACAACTACTATAACTACTACTACTATTACAACTACTATAACTATTATGACTACTATAACTACTACAACTACTACAACTACTATAACCATTATGACTACTATAACTATAACTACTACTATAACTACTATAACTATTATGACTACTATAACTATGACTACTACTATAACTATTATAACTATTATGACTACTATAACTATAACTACTAATACAACTATTGTGACTACTATAACTACTACTATAACTATTATAACTACTATAACTATTATGACTACTATAACTATCACTACTACTATAACTACTATAACTATTACAACTCCTACTACTACTACTACTACTATAACTACTATAACTACTACATCTACTATAAGTATTACAACTACTACTACTATAACTATTATGACTATTATAACTACTATAACTATTCTGACTACTATAACTATCACTACTACCATAACTACTATAACTATTTCAACTCCTACTACTACTATACCTACTATAACTACTATAACTACTGTAACTACTACATCTACTATAACTATTATAAGTACTACTACTACTATAACTACTACTACTACTACTACTACTATAACTACTACATCTACTATAACTATTATAACTACTACTACTATAACTACTACAACTACTACAACAACTACTACTACTACTACTACTACTACTACTACTACAACTAATACAACTACTATAACTATTACTACTACTACTACAACTACTATAACTACTATGACTACTATAACTATTATGACTACTATAACTACTACAACTACTATAACTACTACTACTACTACAACTACTATAACTACTATAACTATTATGACTACTATAACTACTATAACTACTACAACTATTATAACTATTATGACTACTATAACTACTACTACTATAACTATTATAACTATTATGACTACTATAACTATTACTACTAATACTACTACAACTATTGTGACTACTATAACTATCACTACTACTATAACTACTATAACTATTACAACTCCTACTACTACTATACCTATTATGACTACTATAACTACAATAACTACTACATCTACTATAACTATTATAAGTACTACTACTACTGTTATAACTACTACTACTACTATAACTACTACTATAACTACTCCCTGTAGCTCAGTTGGTAGAGCATGGTGTTTGCAACGCCAGGGTTGTGGGTTCGATTCCCACGGGGGGCCAGCACAAAAAAAAAATGTATGAAATGAAATGTATGCATTCACTACTGTAAGTCGCTCTGGATAAGAGCGTCTGCTAAATGACGAAAATGTAAATGTACTATAACTATTATAACTACTACTACTATAACTACTACATCTACTATAACTACTATAACTATTATGACTATTATAACTCCTACTACTACTATACCTACTATAACTACTGTAACTACTACATCTACTATAACTATTATAACTATTATAACTACTACTACTATAACTACTACATCTACTATAACTATTATAAGTACTACTACTACTATAACTACTATAACTACTACTACTGCTACCATAACTTCTACATCTACTATAACTATTATAACTACTATCACTACTATAACTGTTATGACTATTATAAATACTATAACTATGACTACTATAACTATTACTACTACTATAACTACTACTACTATAACTATTATGACTACTATAAATATTATGACTACTATAACTACTATAACTATTACAACTACTATAACAACTATAACTATTACTACTACTATAAATATTACAACTACTATAACTACAACTATAACTACTATAACTATTATGACTACTATAACTACTACTACTACTATAACTACTATAACTATTATGACTACTATAACTGCTGCTATAACTATTAGTGCTACTATAAATACTATAACTATTACAACTACTACTACTACTATAACTATTATAACTACTATAACTAGTATAACAACTATAACTACTATAACTATTATAAATACTATAACTACTATAACTACTATAAATACTATAACTATTATACATATTATGACTACGTTAACTACTATAACTATTATAACTACTATGACTACTATAACTACTATAACTACTACTACTACTACTACTACTACAACTACTATAACTACTATAACTACTATAACTACTATAACTATTACTACTACAACTACTACTACAACTACTACTACTACAACTACTACAACTACTATAACTACTATGACTACTATAACTATTATGACTACTATAACTACTACAACTACTACTACTACTACTACTACTACTACAACTGCTATAACTACTATAACTATTATGACTACTATAACTACTATAACTACTACAACTACTATAACTATTATGACTACTATAACTACTATAACTACTACAACTATTATAACTATTATGACTACTATAACTACTACTACTATAACTACTATATATATTATGACTACTATAACTATAACTACTACTACTATAACTATTATAACTATTATGACTACTATAACTATTACTACTAATACTACTACAACTACTGTGACTACTATAACTACTACTACTACTATAACTATTATGACTACTATAACTATCACTACTACTATAACTACTATAACTATTACAACTCCTACTACTACTATACCTATTACGACTACTATAACTACTATAACTACTACATCTACTATAACTATTATAACTAGCATAACTACTACTACAATAACTACTACATCTACTATAACTATTGTAACTAGTATAACTACTACTACAATAACTACTACATCTACTATAACTATTATAAGTACTACTACTACTATAACTACTATAACTACTATAACTATTATGACTATTATAACTACTATAACTATTATGCCTACTATAACTATCACTACTACCATAACTACTATAACTATTTCAACTCCTACTACTACTATACATACTATAACTACTATAACTACTGTAACTACTACATCTACTATAACTATTATAACTACTACTACTACTATAACTACTACTACTACTATAACTACTTCTACTGCTACTATAACTTCTACATCTACTATAACTATTATAACTACTACTACTATAACTACTATAACTGTTATGACTATTATAAATACTATAACTATTATGACTACTATAACTATTACTACTACTATAACTACTACTACTATAACTATTATGACTACTATAAATATTATGACTACTATAACTACTATAACTATTACTACTACTATAACTACTACTGCTATAACTATTATGACTACTATAAATAGTATGACTACTATAACTACTATAACTATTACAACTACTATAACAACTATAACTTTTACTACTACTATAAATATTACAACTACTACAACTACTATAACTACAACTGTATCTCTATAACTATTATGACTACTATAACTACTACTACTACTACTACTACTACTACTACTACTACTACTACAACTATTATGACTACTATATCTGCTGCTATAACTATTAGTGCTACTATAAATACTATAACTATAATAACTACTACTACTACTATAACTATTATAACTATTATAACTACTATAACTAGTATAACTATTATAACTACTATAACTATTATAACTACTATAACTACTATAACTAGTATAACAACTATAACTACTATACATATTATGACTACTTTAGCTACTATAACTACTATAACTACTATGACTAATATAACTATTATACATTCTATAACTACTATAACTATTCTACATACTATGACTACTACTACTACTACTACAACTATAACTATTATGACTACTATAACTACAATAACTACTATAACTATTATGCATACTATAACTACTGTAACTACTATAACTATTATACATACTATAACTACTATAACTACTATAACTATTATACATAATATGACTACTATAACTACTATAACTACTGTAACTACTATAACTATTATACATACTATGACTACTATAACTACTATAACTACTTTGACTACAAATATTAATACTATGTCTTCCGTGACTAACACCATTACAACAGACCTTTTCTGGATTACTAGCTTGTGTTTATCAGATTGTGTCTATAATCAGTGATTCGCAGACTGTTGTGCCATGACCCATCAAGGGCCATTTAAATGTTGATCCATCGGATAATGGAAGCAATGTGGATGACAAGATCTAGAATTTAAAGTGGGTGACCCTCCAAAATACTCCATTGTTTGGTAAACATTACCACTGTCTTGCATCAACAACATGTCCCTGTCCCATTTGGGGGCACATTACATGACGTTTATGATATTAAAACGTACACTGAATGTTGAGCTGGAGCATTGTTGAGTTGTTCGATCCGTGTTGATTTTTAGCTTCGCAGAAGTACTGTGTATTACCACTGACATTAGCTACTGTGTACATCTGTTCGGATCCTAATACACTGTGTGTTTCACTCTTGTCCACTGAGTACCAGCGGTAACTGGTCACTGGTGGGTTGGCATCACTAATGCAGGTCAGAGTCACTGAACTGCCCTTCAACAATGGACCAGAAGGATTCACTGATACTGACGTGCTTCTCGGAGGATCTGGAGAGAGAGATTGGTATCTGCATTAATAAAGAACAAGAACAAGATCAACGATACAACAACAGCATTGTTGAATAACTGCCAAAAATCTTTGGCGATGGTTGAATTGGTCTTGTAGCTACAGTATACATACACTGTATAACCACTTCTATCAGCGTTGAGTTCTGTCGTCCATGGTCGTTTCTGCCCTCACAGTAAAACTGGTGGACTTCTGCAGACACACTGGTCTCTAGCCTCTTCCCAACCCCAAGCCGTACCACCTGGTCTCCCTTCACACTGTACCAGGTGAAGCTGCTTACTGGTGGGTTGCCATTGCTGCTGCAGGCCAGATTCACCATCGTACCATGAAACACTGGTCCAGATGGGGTGACTGACACAGACATGGTTTTAGGACCATCTGGAGGGAAATAGACAATACACATGTTATACTGTATGTGTGACTGTTAGGAGAATTTCGTTCTCAATGTTCTTAAACTGAACTACAATTAAACTACTCAGTCTGCAACCCAGAGTTTGTAAGATTCTGGTTGAATGAAACAGAGTCCCAGCTTACTATAGTCAAAATGTTGATTCACGAGGGCTCTGAATATCATACAATGCACATAGACTTTTATACCTCACACATTTGGTCATACCATATGTCATACCCTTTATAAATGCCCCTCCTCTTCTTTAACCTGTTATGGCTAGGTGGCAGTATTTTCACAGCCGGATAAAAAACGTACCCGATTTAATCTGATTATTACTCCTGCCCAGAAACTAGAATATGCATATAATTATTAGCTTTGGATAGAAAACACTCCAAAGTTTCTAAAACTGTTTGAATGGTGTCTGTGAGTATAACAGAACTCAGTTGGCAGGCCAAAACCTGAGAAGATTCCATGCAGGAAGTGCCCTGTCTGAAAATTTCTTGTCCTTCTTGATTGTCTCTATCCATTACAGGGGATCTCTGCTGTTACGTGACACTTCCTACGGCTCCCATGGGCTCTCAGAAGGCGGCAAAAAGCTGAATCGTGGCTTTGCAGGCTCTGGCTGAAAAAAATTAGCGCGTTTGGGTAGTGGCTGGTCACAGTACTGTGAGACTCATGCTCGTGCCTGCGTCGACCCCATGCTTTGTTTTCTTTCGTCTGTTTACCTAAACGCAGATTCCCGGTCGGAATATTATCGCTTTTTTATGAGAAAAATGGCATAAAAATTGATTTTAAACAGCGGTTGACATGCTTCGAAGTACGGTAATGGAATATTTAGAAATCTTTTGTCACAAAATGCGCCATGCTCGTGACACTTATTTACACTTCGGATAGTGTCTTGAACGCACGAACAAAACGCCGCTGTTTGGATATAACTATGGATTATTTTGAACCAAACCAACATTTGTTATTGAAGTAGCAGTCCTGGGAGTGCATTCTGACGAAGAACACCAAAGGTAATCAAACTTTTCTAATAGTAAATCTGACTTTGGTCAGGGCTAAACTTGGTGGGTGTCTAAATAGCTAGCCGTGATGGCTGGGCTATCTACTCAGAATATTGCAAAATGTGCTTTCACCGAAAAGCTATTTTAAAATCGGACACCTCGATTGCACAAAGGAGTTCTGTATCTATAATTCTTAAAATAATTGTTATGTTTTTTGTGAATGTTTATCGTGAGTAATTTAGTAAATTCACCGGAGGTTTGCGGGGGGTATGCTAGTTCTGAACGTCACATGCTAATGTAAAAAGCTGTTTTTTGATATAAATATGAACTTGATTGAACAAAACATGCATGTATTGTATAACATAATGTCCTAGGGTTGTCATCTGATGAAGATCATCAAAGGTTAGTGCTACATTTAGCTGTGGTTTGGGTTTATGTGACATTATATGCTAGTTTGAAAAATGGGTGTCTGATTATTTCTGGCTGGGTACTCTGCTGACATAATCTAATGTTTTGCTTTCGCTGTAAAGCCTTTTTGAAATCGGACAGTGTGGTTAGATAAAGGAGAGTCTTGTCTTTAAAATGCTGTGAAATAGTCATATGTTTGAAAAATGGAAGTTTTTGTATTTTAGAGGAATTTGTAATTCGCGCCACGCCTATCATTGGATATTGGAGCAGGTGTTCCGCTAGCGGAACGTCTAGATGTAAGAGGTTAACACTGTCAATGCGTATTTACCAGTCTTCTCCAACACATACATTGCTTATCATATCCTGCAACATGTTTCCTAATCTTCTGCAAGCCTAACGGTTTCTCCGCTCCCTGGGTGAGGAGACCTCTTTCCTGTTATCAGTTTCACACAGGTCACAAGTTGTCTGCAACAAGTTCCTTTTTTCCTATGCACACACTGTCTTGCCTATATTGCTGAATAGTGTCTAGTCTCAGCTTGTCCTACACACACACACACCCTTATAGAATTATAGCCATGTAATGCTGATACATTTAACATAAACATATAGTATCTGGGTGGAATCCTTTAGTCATTATCTTTACCATAGAAATTACTCTATCAGTGACCCAAGGCTTCATTAGCCTCCTGAGCTAAAGCCTTTAACACATGTATTATATAGGCTTACGTATCTTTACGGACTGTAACCCACAGATCTCAACAGATCTCGACTCCAGACGACGTTAGCCTACCGAGCTAAAGCCTTGTTGATATTTATAATGTAAGTGACATTTAGCAGACACTTTTAGCCAAAGCAACTTACAGTAATGCGTGCATACATTTTACATATGGGTGGCCCCTGGGGAATTGAACCAGCAACCCTGGCAAAGGGAGTGCTCTGCTGTACCAACTGAGATACAGAGGACCACAGTCAATCTTACTCATCATGGAACTGTACTCTGGTTCCTTGAACAACATCCACTACACTTACACAACACAGGTACTTTAGTGATCGTTGAATTATGTGTTCCACACATATTCTTTGCTTCACAGTAGAAGTGGGTATTGTCCGCCCAGATTTTGGTCCTCAGGACTGGGCCATAGCCTGTAGATGTGGTGTCACCCGCTCTCACTGAGTACCAGCGGTAGCTGGTCACTGGTGGGTTGGCATCACTGCTGCAGGTAAGAATCACTGAACTGCCCTCTAACACTTCGCCAGAGGGAATCACTGATACTGACGTGTTCTTAGGAAGATCTGGAGGGAAAACAAACATAAAGATGATAATCATGTCTACAAATCAATAGAACCAATTAGTGTCAACATAACAGCAACAAACAACAACAACAAAAACAGATCTTTTTTTAAATTTTTTATTAAGAATACCCTCCAATAAAAAGGTCAGGGGTCAGAGGTCATAGAGTGCAGCGCCTTCAGAAAGTTGTACACCTTTTGTTGTTGTTACAGCCTGAATTGAAAATGAATTAAATTGAGGCGCTGTGTCACTGGCCTACTCACGATACCCCAGAATGTCACTGGTCTACCCACGATACCCCAGAATGTCACTGGTCTACCCACGATACCCCAGAATGTCACTGGTCTACCCACGATACCCCAGAATGTCACTGGTCTACCCACGATACCCCAGAATGTCACTGGCCTACCCACGATACCCCAGAATGTCACTGGTCTACCCACGATACCCCATAATGTCACTGGTCTACCCACGATACCCCAGAATGACACTGGCCTACCCACGATACCCCATAATGTCACTGGTCTACCCACGATACCCCAGAATGTCACTGGTCTACCCACGATACCCCAGAATGTCACTGGTCTACCCACGATACCCCAGAATGTCACTGTGGAAGTATACTCTTTTGGATATTAAAAAAAAAAAAAAAAATTATTACAAATGAAAAGCTGAAATGTCTTTAGACATTAATGATTCAAACCCTTTGTTATGGCATCCCTACATAAGTTCAGTAGTGAAAATGTGCTTAAACCTCCATGTGGAAATTATAGTGTTTAATTACATGATGTTTAAATGACTACCCCCATCTATGTACCCCAACACATATAATTATCTGTAAGGTCCCTCAGTCGAGCAGTGAATTTCAAACACAGATTCAACCACAAAGACCAGGGAGGTTTTCCCAATGCGTCGTAAACAAGGGCACCTATTGGTAGATGGGTAAAAATTTGAGAGAAAAAAAAAGCAGACATTGAATATCCCTTTGAGGAAACCGCTCAGGCATTTCACAATGAGGCCAAAAGGGACTTTAAAACAGTTAAGGAGTTTAACGGCTGTGATTGGAGAAAACTGAAGATGGATCAACAAAATTGTAGTTACGCCACAATACTAACCTAAATGTCAGAGTGAAAAGAAGGAAGTCTGTACAGAATGGAAGTCCCTAAGCGGTTTCCTTCCTCTCCTGCGACCTAGTTTGGAAGGACGCCTGTATTTTTGTAGAGACTGGGTGTATTGATGCACCATCCAAAGTGTAATGAATCATTTCACCATGCCCTAAGGGAGTGTGAGGTAGTCATTAACCTCTTTTAAAACATCATGTTAAACACTATTATTGTAAACAAAGTGAGTCCATGCAAATTGTTATGTGAATTGTTAAGCAAATATTTCTTCTTGAATTTATTTAGGCTTGCCATAACACAGAGGTTGAATACTTAATAACTTTGATTTTTTTTTAAATTAATCTATAAAAATGTATAAAACCATCATTCCACTCTGACATTATGAAAAATGTATGCACTCTACTGTAAGTCGCTCTGGATAAGAGCGTCTGCTAAATGACTAAAATGTAATGTAAAAATGTAAAAAATGTAAAGGGGTGTGAATACTTCCTGAATGCACTGTACATAGGGGAAAAACGAGGTGCTCAACCTTCACTTAATCACTTAAAATAATACAACACTTCCAGTAACAGTTAGCACAACACTTCCAGTAACAGTTAGCACAACACTTCCAGTAACAGTTGGCACAACACTTCCAGTAACAGTTAGCACAACACTTCCAGTAACAGTTAGCACAACACTTCCAGTAACAGTTAGCACAACACTTCCAGTAACACTTCCAGAAACAGTTAGCACAACACTTCCAGTAACAGTTGGCACAACACTTCCAGGAATAGTTAGCACAACACTTCCAGTAACAGTTGGCGCAACACTTCCAGGAATAGTTAGCGCAACACTTCCAGTAACAGTTGGCGCAACACTTCCAGTAACAGTTAGCGCAACACTTCCAGTAACAGTTGGCGCAACACTTCCAGTAACAGTTGGCACAACACTTCCAGTAACAGTTGGCACAACACTTCCAGTAACAGTTGGCACAACACTTCCAGTAACAGTTGGCACAACACTTCCAGTAACAGTTGGCACAACACTTCCAGTAACAGTTGGCACAACACTTCCAGTAACAGTTGGCACAACACTTCCAGTAACAGTTAGCACAACACTTCCAGTAACAGTTGGCACAACACTTCCAGTAACAGTTGGCACAACACTTCCAGTAACAGTTAGCACAACACTTCCAGTAACAGTTGGCACAACACTTCCAGTAACATTTGGCACAAATGCAACATATTTTAGACCGTGCGTAACACCGCCCGAACAAGGAGAGGAACCGATTTCGGCAGAAGTTGTGACACCCCTGCCCCCCCCCCCCCCCAATATGCTAATAAACCTCCCGCCAGCACATTGCCCCGCCCACATTTCAAGGTGCAGTAGTGATTGTGTCTTACATTGAATATATTGGGTAAAAAAAATTCCATTATACTACATCGTTACCCATAAAGGCACTGACCATTAGCATGTGAGTTACCAAACAACCATAAGTGCATCTAAAGTATCGTATATGTACAGTGCATTCGGAAAGTAGTCAGACCCCTTCGATTTTTTTTCAACATTTTGCTACGTTACAGCCTTATTCTAAAATGTATTAAAAACATTTCGTTTTTTTTTCCCTCATCAATAGGGCCACCAAGGCCCTTCTCTCCCCCAATTGCTCAGTTTGGCCGGGCGGCCAGCTCTAGGAAGAGTCTTGGTGGTTCCAAACTTCTTCCATTTAAGGGATGATGGAGGCCACTGTGTTCTTGGGGACCTTCAATGCTGCCAGAATTTTTTGTTACCCTCTCCCAGACCTGTGCTTCGACACAATCCTGTCTCGGAGCACTACGGACAATTCCTTCAACCTCATGGCTTGGTTTTTGCTCTGAGATGTACTGTCAACTGTGGGACACTATAGAGACAGGTGTGTGCCTTTCCAAATCAAGAAAAAGGTATTAAATTTACGCTCTGGTTCTATCAGCGTAATGAAGAACCCTCTGGTTCTATCAGCGTAATGGAGAACCCTCTGGTTCTATCAGCGTAATGAAGAACCCTCTGGTTCTATCAGCGTAATGAAGAACCCTCTGGTTCTATCAGCGTAATGGAGAACCCTCTGGTTCTATCAGCGTAATGAAGAACCCTCTGGTTCTATCAGCGTAATGAAGAACCCTCTGGTTCTATCAGCGTAATGAAGAACCCTCTGGTTCTATCAGTGTAATGGAGAACCCTCTGGTTCTATCAGCGTAATGGAGAACCCTCTGGTTCTCTCAGCGTAATGGAGAACCCTCTGGTTCTATCAGCGTAATGAAGAACCCTCTGGTTCTATCAGCGTAATGAAGAACCCTCTGGTTCTATCGAGAACCCTCTGGTTCTATCAGTAATGGAGAACCCTCTGGTTCTATCAGTGTAATGAAGAACCCTCTGGTTCTATCAAGGGTAATGAAGAACCCTCTGGTTCTATCAGTGTAATGAAGAACCCTCTGGTTCTCTCAGTGTAATGAAGAACCCTCTGGTTCTATCAGTGTAATGAAGAACCCTCTGGTTCTATCAGTGTAATGAAGAACCCTCTGGTTCTATCAGCGTAATGAAGAACCCTCTGGTTCTATCAGCGTAATGGAGAACCCTCTGGTTCTCTCAGCGTAATGAAGAACCCTCAGACCCTCAGAACCTTCAGTAATCTAGTCTTTAGCCATGCAACACCAGTGAAGTAGTCCTGACCCACTATTTGGAATAAGCTGATCTGAATACTCACTAGTGCAGTCCGTTCCTTCCACCCCAGCTTGCCACATGGTATCTGAAACACACAGCAGTTCACTATCAGGACTGGACAGCAGGGTTGGGGTCAATTCCATATCTATTTGACCCCAACCCCTGCCAGATAGACGGCTTAAACAACAAACTCTCCTTAACAAATATATACTAACCCAACACTGCTGGAATGACGGCTTGGACAACAAACTACTAAGTTAGTAAAAAGATTGAACAGTTTATAATTATTAAACTGCTTCCCAATTGATTTAACCATTGACCATTAAAATTGACATAATCTGAAGCTGTATTTATAAAGTGTCCCAGAGGAGGAATGCTCATAGCCCTGTGTGGCTCAGTTGGTAGAGCATGGTGTTTGCAACACCAGGGTTGTGGGTTTGATTCCCATGGGGGACCTGTATGCATGTAAGTGACTCTGGATAAGAGTGTCTGCTAAATGACGTAGGTTCAGGTTCCTCCTGTTACTGTAATCTTACTTTATTTATATTCTGATCTACAAGGCTGAACTAATCCTAGATAAAAGCAGTCCTACTCCGAATCGCTTTATGAATATGGCCCCTGAAATGTCCTTGACCTGCCCACTGGTCTTGGTGATCTGACAGAATGTTTTCATTTCAAGCTAAATTCCAAGAAATTGGTTACTTTGTGACTGTAATCTGGGAGGAAACAGGGACCATAGCAGTTTTTATGGAAATATGAGTCAGAGTTCAACAGAACTAAGTTAGTGGTCTCTGTTTGCAGGGCTGGGTTCAACAACTCAATACAATTACTGACACTGAAGGAATAAATACCACATCATAACCTAAATTAATTGACAAATTGATCATTTTTTAAATTCCTCTAAAAAAAATTGAAAAATTCTTCCTTCTCAAAATTGACCTGAACAATATATTAAGAAAGAAATGTAGCAAATTAAAATGAAAACCTGTCAGCAGCCAGCACAGAAAGATGAGTCTCTCTGCGCCTTTCATCTCTGCACAGGGAGAGAGACACACACACACACACACACACACACACACACACACACACACACACACACACACAATTATATAATCAGCAGACACTCTCACTACATAACCACGAAAAGTCACAATTAGTCATCAATGTAAAAAAAAAATCAACACATCAAAAAAGTTTAACTAAATGATTTCATAAGTTCCTAAAACATCCATAAGTGTTCAACCAGTCATTGTTATTTTTGTCACGCTGTTTTATTGTAAACACACATATATATATATATATATATATATATATATATATATATATATATATATATATATAAATATATATTTAAATTAAATTAAATCAAATAATCAAAAAAAAATCATTAAATCAACCTACCATGTAAAGTTTCCAACTCCTAGAAATGTTTAAAAAAAAATAAGAAATAAATAAAACGGTTTTTAAAAGCTCAATGAATACGTCCTAATGATAATTCCTCTGATACTAGGTCATTCCTCTGATGGAAATGATAGTCCTTTTCATTCTTCACCCAGACGTAGAGTGGTCCCGTCGTCAAGCACGAATAAAGACTAAACTTACATAATTAGTAACTATCAATAGCGTTGAAATAAATGACTTGAAGGAATAGGCTAAGGGCTACATCTGCTGGTTGTTTGACACATGCAGTTATATCAACTACTAAAAAGGGGGAAATCCAACACAAGTTAAAAGTGCACGTCAATGGAACTTAATTCACTTCTTTTTTTTTTTTTTTATACACTTTTCTCTCTACCCATATTCTGACCTTTAATTTAAGCATGACAATAGCATACAATTCACCAAAAGGGCCCAAATCTGATTTAGGAAATTATGCCTTTCTTACAAAATACTTTTCTACTCACTTCTCAGTAGTTGGGGAATAACGGGCTTTGCAGGCATGGTTCCATTTGCTCGCGCTGAATACGGATAATTAAACCGCTGAAAACACTCCCACTCGCTGGCCAACGGATTGTTTCATGGAGTTTTCATTCAATAGGGTTTTCAGGACATTTATTTTAACAATCCCTTTATAGCTGCAACGTGTAACTTTTTTGGGAAACCAACCAAAATCACATAGAAATATGAGAGGGGGTATATCAGTCCGCTAATACAGGACTAGTAAAGGCCCTGTGCGATACCGTTGAGGAATAATAAAACAAAAAAATATATATATATATAACAAAAAAAAAAAAAAATCTCTATATATATATATATAAAGTATTCAGACCCCTTGACTTTTTCCACATTTTGGTAGGTTACAGCCGTATTCTAAAATTGATTAAATAAATAAAACATTTACATGTGTACAGTACCAGTCCAATGTTTTAGAACACCTACTCATTCAAGAGTTTTTCATTCTTTTTACTATTTTCTACATTGTAGGATAACAGTGGAGACATCAAAACTATGAAATGACACATATGGAATCATGTAGTAAAATATATATATATATTTTTTTTGAGACAAATCAAAAAACATTTTACATTTCAAATTCTTCAAAGTAGCCACCCTTTGTCTTGATGACAGCTTTGAACACTCTTGGCATTCTCTCAACCAGCTTCACCTGGAATGATCTTGAAGGAGTTCCCGCATATGCTGAGCACTATATATATATACTATACTATATATACTATAGTATATATATACTATATACTATAGTATATATATACTATATACTATAGTATATATATACAATATATACTATATACTATAGTATATATATATATATATACTATAGTATATATATATATATATACTATAGTATATATATATATATATATATATATATATATATAGTTCCAGTCAAAAGTAGGTTTTTCTTTATTTGTACTATTTTCTGTCCTCTGCAGCATAGTTCAGCGTCTCAAATTGGGGGGCCTGTTGTCCGGACCTCTGGCAGCCTCACAGGGTTCAATTCTCAGTCCGACTCTTTTCTCTGTATACATCAATGATGTCGCTCTTCCTGCTGGTGATTCTCTGATCCACCTCTACGCAGACGACACCATTCTGTATACTTCTGGCCCTTCTTTGGACACTGTGTTAACAAACCTCCAGACAAGCTTCATTTTATTGAAGGTAATTTGAATAAACAGAGACACCGTGACAAGATCCTGGGGTCCATTGTCATTCCATTCATCTGCCACCATCACCTCATGTTTCAGCATGATAATGACTGATTTTTACCTAGTCAGCTCAGGGATTCGATCCAGCAACCT
The DNA here is from genome assembly GCF_965601325.2 of Salmo salar. Taxonomy (NCBI): domain Eukaryota; kingdom Metazoa; phylum Chordata; class Actinopteri; order Salmoniformes; family Salmonidae; genus Salmo; species Salmo salar. The sequence goes on along the minus strand of NC_138294.1, from coordinate 93,489,243 downwards.
TTCAGTTACTGGCCCAATGCTCTAACCACTAGGCTACCTGCCTACTATTGTAAAGTGCATATGAAAAGGGGTAATAAAAAATGATTTCTGTGCAGTTAATGAAGCCTTTCCCTTATTTTGTGCTTCCTTTATCATTGGCCACAATTTGTTCCTCCTTTCTATGTCCTCCAGGCTGAGATGCTCGGCGAAATGCAGACCATGGCTCTGAAGGAACGCCTTCTTCCAAGCAGCTTTCCAGACAGCATCCCTGTAGAATCTGTCAGTGAAGAGGATGACGATACCCCAGGCCCCATTTCTCAAGAATCTGTACACAATTCCTGGGAGCTGAACATTTCCCAGTTTTTCCATGGCCTGCATACTCACCAGACATGCCAACCATTGAGCATGTTTGGGATGCTCTGGATCAACGTGTACAACAGAGTGTTCCAGTTCCCACCAATATCCAGCAACTTCACACAGAAGAGGAGCGGGACAACATTCCACAGGCCACGGTGAGAAGCCTGATCAACTCTATGCAAAGGAGATGTGTCGTGCTGCATGAGGCAAACGGTCAAATCAGATACTGACTGTCTTTCTAAACCACGCCCCAACATATTTTAAAGTTACAGTAGCTCAAACAATGTTTTTCACCTGGTTTGGCTAGCAAGACTATACATACCTATAGACCAGTTAGCTACCTATAGAACTGCTAGCTTCCTATAGACCAGCTAGCTACCTATAGACCTGCTAGCTACCTATAGACCTGCTAGCTACCTATAGACCTGCTACCTACCTATAGACCTGCTAGCTACCTATAGACCTGCTAGCTACCTATAGAACAGCTTGCTAGCTACCTATAGAACAGCTTGCTAGCTACCTATAGACCAGGTAGCTACCTATAGACCAGCTATCTACCTATAGACCAGCTAGCTACCTATAGACCTGCTAGCTACCTATAGACCAGCTAGCTACCTATAGACCTGCTAGCTACCTATAGACCAGCTAGCTACCTATAGACCTGCTAGCTACCTATAGACCAGCTAACTACCTATAGACCAGCTAGATACCTATAGACCAGTTAGCTACCTATAGACCTGCTAGCTACCTATAGACCTGCTAGCTACCTATAGACCTGCTAGCTACCTATAGACCTGCTAGCTAGCTACCTATAGATCAGCTTGCTAGCTACCTATAGACCAGCTAACTACCTATAGACCAGGTAGCTACCTATAGATCAGCTTGCTAGCTACAGACCAGCTAGCTACCTATATACCAGCTAGCTAGCTACCTATAGAACAGCTTGCTAGCTACCTATAGACCAGCTAGCTACCTATAGACCAGCTAACTACCTATAGACCAGGTAGCTACCTATAGACCTGCTAGCTACCTATAGACCAGCTAGCTACCTATAGACCAGCTAGCTACCTATAGACCAGCTAGTTACCTATAGACCTGCTAACTACCTATAGACCAGCTAGCTACCTATAGACCAGCTAACTACCTATAGACCAGCTAGCTACCTATAGACCAGCGAACTACCTATAGACCTGCTAGCTACCTATAGACCAGCTAGTTACCTATAGACCTGCTAACTACCTATAGACCAGCTAGCTACCTATAGACCAGCTAGCTACCTATAGACCAGCTAGCTACCTATAGACCAGCTAACTACCTATAGACCAGCTAGCTACCAATAGACCAGCTAACTACCTATAGACCTGCTAGCTACCTATAGACCAGCTAGCTTCCTATAGACCAGCTAGCTACCTATAGACCTGCTAGCTACCTATAGATCAGCTTGCTAGCTACAGACCTGCTAGCTACCTATAGACCAGCTAGCTACCTATAGACCAGTTAGCTACCTATAGACCTGCTACCTACCTATAGACCTGCTAGTTACCTATAGACCAGCTAGCTACCTATAGACAAGGTAGTTACCTATAGACCAGCTAGCTACCTATAGACCTGCTAGCTACCTATAGACCAGCTAGCTACCTATAGACCTGCTAGCTACCTATAGATCAGCTTGCTAGCTACAGACCTGCTAGCTACCTATTACCGGTTAGCTACATATAGACCAGCTATCTACCTATAGACCAGTTAGCTACCTATAGACCAGCTTGCTAGCTATACACCTGCAAGATAGCTATATATTTTACTAAGCTAGCTAGGTCTATTCTCTGAGTTAATTTAACATGGTTGTAGCTAGTTGGCAAGCTTATAACTCAAATCAAATCAAATTGTATATGCACCGAAATAAGCAGGTGTAGACCTTACAGTGAAATGCGTACTCACAAGCCTTTAACCAACAATGATGAAAGAAGTTTTAAGAAAAATATGTGTTAAGCAAAAAATAGATGGGTAAAAAATTGAAAATAAAAAATATGTGGAGGCTATATACAGGGGGTTCTGGTACAGAGTCAATGTGGAGGCTATATACAGGGGGTACCGGTACAGAGTCAATGTGGAGGCTATATACAGGGGGTACCGGTACAGAGTCAATGTGGAGGCTATATACAGGGGGTACCGGTACAGAGTCAATGTGGAGGCTATATACAGGGTGTTACGGTACAGAGTCAATGTGGAGGCTATATACAGGGGGTGCCGGTACAGAGTCAATGTGGAGGCTATATACAGGGGGGTACTGGTACAGAGTCAATATGGAGGCTATATACAGGGGGTACCGGTACAGAGTCAATGTGGAGGCTATATACAGGGGGGTACCGGTACAGAGTCAATGTGGAGGCTATATACAGGGGGTACCGGTACAGAGTCAATGTGGAGGCTATATACAGGGGGTACCGGTACAGAGTCAATGTGGAGACTATATACAGGGGGGTACCAGTACAGAGTCAATGTGGAGGCTATATACAGGGGGTACCGGTACAGAGTCAATGTGGAGGCAATATACAGGGGGTACCGGTACAGAGTCAATGTGGAGGCTATATACAGGGTGTTACGGTACAGAGTCAATGTGGAGGCTATATACAGGGGGTGCCGGTACAGAGTCAATGTGGAGGCTATATACAGGGGGGTACTGGTACAGAGTCAATATGGAGGCTATATACAGGGGGTACCGGTACAGAGTCAATGTGGAGGCTATATACAGGGGGGTACCGGTACAGAGTCAATGTGGAGGCTATATACAGGGGGTACCGGTACAGAGTCAATGTGGAGGCTATATACAGGGGGTACCGGTACAGAGTCAATGTGGAGACTATATACAGGGGGGTACCAGTACAGAGTCAATGTGGAGGCTATATACAGGGGGTACCGGTACAGAGTCAATGTGGAGGCTATATACAGGGTGTTACGGTACAGAGTCAATGTGGAGACTATATACAGGGGGGTACCAGTACAGAGTCAATGTGGAGGCTATATACAGGGGGGGTACGGCGGGGGCTACAGGGGGAGGTCAGAGTCGTGGAGGCTATATACAGGGGGTCCGGTACAGGTCAGGGGGCACGGGGACCGGTCAGAGTCGTGGAGGCTATATACAGGGTGTTACAGTACAGAGTCAATGTGCGGGGGGCACCGGTTAATCGAGGTAATTGAGGTAATATGTATGTAATATGTAGATAGAGTTAAAGTGACTATGCATAGATAATAAACAAATCAAATCAAAGTTTATTTGTCACATGCGCCGAATACAACAGGTGTAGACCTTTCAGTGAAATGCTTTCTTACAGGCTCTAACCAATAGTGTGAAAAAAAGGTGTGTGTGTGTGTGTGTGTGTAGGTAAGTAAAGAAATAAAACAACAGTAAAAAGACATTTGAAAATAAGAGTAGCAAGGCTATATACAGTAGAGAGGCTATATACAGTAGAGAGGCTATATACAGTCGAGCCACGGGGGCTATATACAGTAGAGGCTATATACAGTAGAGAGGCTATATACAGTAGAGAGGCTATATACAGTAGAGAGGCTATATACAGTAGAGAGGCTATATACAGTCGAGCCTATATACAGTAGAGAGGTTATATACAGTAGAGGCTATATACAGTAGAGAGGCTATATACAGTAGAGACTATATACAGTAGAGAGGCTATATACAGTAGAGAGGTTATATACAGTCGAGCCTATATACATTAGAGAGGTTATATACAGTAGAGGCTATATACAGTAGAGAGGCTATATACAGTAGAGACTATATACAGTAGAGAGGCTATATACAGGAGAGGTTATATACAGTAGAGAGGCTATATACAGGAGAGGTTATATACAGTAGAGAGGCTATATACAGGAGAGGTTATATACAGTAGAGGGGCTATATACAGTCGAGCCTATATACAGTAGAGAGGCTATATACAGGAGAGGTTATATACAGTAGAGAGGCTATATACAGGAGAGGTTATATACAGTAGAGAGGCTATATACAGGAGAGGCTATATACAGTAGAGAGGCTATATACAGTAGAGGGGCTATATACAGTCGAGCCTATATACAGTAGAGAGGCTATATACAGGAGAGGTTATATACAGTAGAGAGGCTATATACAGGAGAGGCTATATACAGTAGAGAGGTTATATACAGTAGAGAGGTTATATACAGTAGAGAGGCTATATACAGTAGAGAGGTTATATACAGTAGAGAGGTTATATACAGTAGAGAGGTTATATACAGTAGAGAGGCTATATACAGGAGAGGTTATATACAGTAGAGAGGCTATATACAGGAGAGGCTATATACAGTAGAGAGGTTATATACAGTAGAGAGGTTATATACAGTAGAGAGGCTATATACAGTAGAGAGGTTATATACAGTAGAGGCTATATACAGTAGAGAGGCTATATACAGTAGAGGGGCTATATACAGTCGAGCCTATATACAGTAGAGAGGCTATATACAGGAGAGGTTATATACAGTAGAGAGGCTATATACAGGAGAGGCTATATACAGTAGAGAGGTTATATACAGTAGAGGCTATATACAGTAGAGAGGCTATATACAGTAGAGAGGCTATATACAGTAGAGACTATATACAGTAGAGAGGCTATATACAGTAGAGAGGCTATATACAGTAGAGACTATATACAGTAGAGAGGCTATATACAGTAGAGAGGCTATATACAGTAGAGAGGCTATATACAGGAGAGGGTATATACAGTAGAGAGGCTATATACAGTAGAGAGGCTATATACAGGAGAGGCTATATACAGTAGAGAGGCTATATACAGTAGAGAGGTTATATACAGTAGAGAGGCTATATACAGTAGAGGCTATATACAGGAGAGGCTATATACAGTAGAGGCTATATACAGTAGAGAGGCTATATACAGTAGAGAGGTCATATACAGTAGAGGCTATATACAGTAGAGAGGCTATATACAGTAGAGAGGTTATATACAGTCGAGCCTATATACAGTAGAGAGCAAATATACAGGAGAGGTTATATACAGTAGAGAAGCTATATACAGGAGAGGCTATATACAGTAGAGAGGCTATATACAGTAGAGAGGTTATATACAGTAGAGAGGCTATATACAGTAGAGAGGCTATAGACAGTAGAGGCTATAGACAGTAGAGGCTATATACAGTAGAGAGGTTATATACAGTAGAGGCTATATACAGTAGAGAGGCTATATACAGTAGAGGTTATATACAGTAGAGAGGCTATAACAGTAGAGAGGCTATATACAGTAGAGAGGTTATATACAGTAGAGGCTGTATACAGTAGAGGCTATATACAGTAGAGGCTATATACAGTAGAGGCTATATACAGTAGAGAGGCTATATACAGTAGAGAGGCTATAACAGTAGAGAGGTTAAATACAGTAGAGAGGTTATATACAGTAGAGGCTGTATACAGTAGAGGCTGTATACAGTAGAGAGGTTACATACAGTAGAGAGGCTATATACAGTAGAGAGGCACTATACAGTAGAGAGGCTATATACAGTAGAGAGGCTATATACAGTAGACAGGCTATATACAGTAGCGAGGCTACATGCAGACACCGGTTAGTCAGGCTGATTGAGGTAGTAGGTACATGTAGATATGGTTAAAGTGACTATGCATATATGATGAACAGAGAGTAGCAGCAGTGTAAAAGAGGGGTCGGGGGGGCACAATGCAGATAGCCCGGTTAGGTTTGATTCCCTGTTCAGGAGTCTTATGGCTTGGGGGGTAATACAAGCAAGAGCGGTGTGGGTTTTCCTTTCTTAAATGTTAATAAAAACATATGGTGGATAAAATGTGTTTATGTATTTTTGATTTCATAAACAATGTTCTTGTTCTTTACATGTTCTAGTGCTGATCTGGCAAACACACACACACACACACACACACACACACACACACACACACACACACACACACACAGAGAGAGAGACACACAGAGACACACACACACACACACACACACATACACAGAGACACACACACACATACACAGAGACACACACACACACACAGAGAGAGAGAGAGACACACAGAGACACACACACACACACATACAGAGAGAGACACACACACACACATACACACACACACACATACACAGAGACACACACACACACACACTGTTAGAGCCGATTTGGACATATTTGTATAAAAGACAGAACATTCAGAGCTCCATGTATATTTGTGTAAATATGAATGTATATGATGAAATATTAGGTACGTACATTTTATGATTTATATTTACCTGATTGAGATGTATTCATTTGTTGTTAGTGTAACTTAGTTTTTGTCCCCCCCTCTTGCCCATTCATTATACTGCGGTAAGTGTGTTAGGATAAAGGCAGGTAGTTGGGCCTTCGGGGGGAGGAGTCCTTGCTAGACGCGGGAGCGGTATAGTTTTTTGACCATACAGACATACAGGTCATATTATGTATTTTCCATATCAAGTAATCTATGTTTTAAGTTGATTGGATAATCATTTTTCTGTTAGATATAAGAAGAATAAACATTTTTGTTGCACCATATCCCCTGGATCACATTGAATGTTTGGCCGTTTGGAAACCTTGAGTGTGGACTGTATGAGTACCAAACAACCCCGCTTCAGGCTTGGGCAGTGGCTACGGTAAAGAGGAAAGGAAGCCACTACACACACACATACAGAGAGAGACACACACACACACACACACACACACACACACACACACACATACAGAGAGAGAGACACACACACACACATACACACACACACACACATACAGAGAGAGACACACACACACACATACAGAGAGAGACACACACACACACACACACACACACACACACACACACACACACACATACAGAGAGAGAGAGAGAGAGACACACACACACACACACACACATACAGAGAGAGACACACACACACACACACACACAAGGTGTTATTCCAGTTCAGCCGGTTTTCCATAAGGGTGTTTTCCGTCAGGGTGTAGTCACAGGACTCTTCTTGGAATGTCTCGCACGCTCACCGGATCAGCCTGTAAGTACTCCGTCGCTCCGTCTCTCGTGCCGTCCTCCGACACGCCACACTATTTTATTTAAGCACGTGTTACTATGAACTACTATTACTTTGAGCGGTTAACTATTTGTTCAACGTCTTCTCTCTTGTAAATGTGATTTTCTTTTTTTTTTCTTAAATGTCTACATGTAACCGTTGCATATCACCCTGCTGTCTGGAGTTGCTCTTCCTGAAACAGCACTGCTGTGACATTTGGAGAGTTTAGGTTACAGTCCGCAATCCATCTGCACTTGCCTTGTTTCAAAGTTTCCTATGTGTAGTTGAACTTTTTTCTTACATTCATAAAAATCATTACTGAATGATATATTTCTTATATATATATATATATTTTTTTAAATGAAAATAGTCAGGCGCTCCTGGCCCCCTGCTGTTGTTTCTACAGAACTCCCCGAAATACATTCTGTAGCTTGGCCAGCTGGAGTTTATTAATATATTCCTTACCCTTTAGCCGCTAACGCTTCTGGGGGGGGGGGGGGCAGTGCCCCTGTGACAACAATTTTAGACCCCGTTGTGGCCCCCCCTAAATGTGGAGTATTAAATATTTTTTTGACATAACTCGTTTTTTTTTTTTTTTACATCCGTTATTAGACAAACCTGTGGCAAAGCTAGCCTTCCCTGTGGCTCAGTTGGTAGAGCATGGTGTTTGCAACGCCAGTGTTATGGGTTCGATTCCCACGGGGGACCAGTACAAAAAAAATGTATGTATTCACTACTGTAAGTCGCTCTGGGTAAGAGCATCTGCTAAATGACTAAAATGTAAATGGCAAACGATGATGATTATGAACATGGTCTTTTACCTGCTAATGCAGTGAAGAAAACGATACGACAACAATAACGTCTAATGTAACTGGCCCACGTCTAACAGTACAACTGGGCCACCACCCCCCCCCCCCCCCCCGCGGTTGAAATGGTCTAGCACGCCGCGTTGCGCGGTCAGCATGGAGCAAGAAAGCTCACCTATAATACGTTTCTGGGCGCATTAACATGAGCACTAGTGTCAACGAATCACAGCACGGAGTTGAAGAAGGTCTGTCAGTGGGCAGTGTGGGTTTTCATGTAATACACAGTAGAACTACACTATATCTGTCTGTCCTATTGTGCCTGTTGTCATGTTTCCATTGTTGATACCATTCCCTCAGGTGACCAACGGGGGGTAAATACTGTTCACTCACCAGGTCAGACAGAGACGATCTCAAAGGGCCAATCAGCAGTTCGCTACATCCATTTTTTGGATTTATAAATTAATGATATGTACCCATTTGATTATTGAAGATTATAAACCGGGTGGTTCGAGCACTGAATGTTGATTGGCTGACAGCCGTGGTATATATCAGACCGTATACCACAACATGTATTTTTACTGCTGTAATTATGTTGGTAACCAGTTTACAACAGCAATGAGGCACCTCGGGCTAAGAACAGCCCTTAGCCGTGGTATATTGGCCGTATACCACACCACCTCATGTGTTACTGCTTAAATATAACTTAGAAATGGCTTATGAGCTTAGCTCAAACTGTTGTACGCCATCAGAACCTAAAATAAAACCTTGTTTTACGAAAATGCTTTTTTTAAACAAACATTATATAGCCTCAAAAAAAGTGGTTAAAACTAGAACATATTAGAAACATTAATTTAATATAATGGATGGTCAGTCTTTGCGTCCATCGCTCTGTCTTTGAATTTGAGAGTAGTTCGATTTATTCAGCCCCAACTCCCAGATTTATACCGAAACGTCGATGGTGAGATCGCTTTTGTTATTGTTTCAACTGCTGATTGCCACTTTAAATAACTTTATCTATTTCAATGAACTGAAACAGTTGTATTTGGCTAGAGTTGGGTATTCCGTGAATGTTGATTGGTGTCGGGGAGAGAAAGTGTCCGTCAAAATACTTTATTCAAAAAAGTTGTCTTCGGTTGCAAACTCCTGCCCAGGAGGTGGCAGTATATTTACACCTGCTTTCACACAGTTAACTTTCTGTTTCTCTGAAGTGATGTCTTTACAAGAGTGTGTCTGTCTGACAGGTCCAAGACGACATTTGGCTTTTCATTAGAAACATCAACATTTTAGTCATTTAGCAGACACTCTTATCCAGAGCTACTTACATTTTTTAAAACATTTTCTCCATACTGGTCCCCCGTGGGAATCCAACCCACAACCCTGGCATTGCAAACACCATGCTCTACCAACTGAGCCACACGGGACGCCCCAATGAGATCTAATAGTACTCCACAGAGACTGGTCAGATATCAGCCTGTGATTATAGGTCTGTAGTACACACACACACACACACACACACACACACACACACACACACACACACACACACACACACACACACACACACACACACACACACACACACACACACACACACACACACACACACACACACACACACACACACACACACACACACACACACACACACACACACACACACACGCAGGGACTTTAGACAGCCTCCCAGGGCGACACCACTCCTGGTGTCAGGAAAAAGTGACATTTCTGCACAATGGGCGATGGGCAGTACACACTATCTGAGCTATTGTTTTCCCCCTCTCTCACAGGTACTGCACCTCTCCCACCACCATCCCGAGTCACACACCTGAACACCTGAACAGCCACCACACCACCACCACCACACCACCACCACCATGGGAGAGTGCCACCAGGACAAGTTTGACCCAAAGACCTACTTCAACTACTGCTATCAGTTTGCTGCTGTCCCGGGCCAGAAAGACAACAGCCGCTTCGTCTCCTTCGTCCTCTGTCAGCTCAGCAAGACCTTCTCAACAGGTAGACAACAGGAACAGTAGGTCACTCTGTGTCATCGATTCCAACAGTATGTAACTTCATTGGTGTGTCTAGGTGTACTGATAAGGTAATTGGTGTGTCTAGGTGTACTGATAAGGTCATTGGTGTGTTTAGGTGTACTGATAAGGTAATTGGTGTGTTTAGGTGTACTGATAAGGTCATTGGTGTGTTTAGGTGTACTGATAAGGTAATTGGTGTGTTTAGGTGTACTGATAAGGTAATTGGTGTGTTTAGGTGTATTGATAAGGTAATTGGTGTGTTTAGGTGTACTGATAAGGTAATTGGTGTGTCTAGGTGTACTGATAAGGTAATTGGTGTGTTTAGGTGTACTGATAAGGTAATTGGTGTGTCTAGGTGTATTGATAAGGTAATTGGTGTGTCTAGGTGTATTGATAAGGTAATTGGTGTGTTTAGGTGTATTGATAAGGTCATTGGTGTCACACTTTTGGGTAACAACAATATGTCTTGATCTCAGACCTTGAAATCAATCTATCCAGTGTAGCAGTATGTAAAGTGCAATCTGAAACTATTCAGACCCCTTGACTTTTTCCACAATTTGTTACGTTACATCCTTATTCTAAAATGTATTAAATTGTTTTTTCTTCATCAATCTACACACAATATCCCATAATGACAAAGTAAAAACAGCTTTTTCAAAAATAAAATTATAAATGCATCAATATATAAATAACTGAAATATCACATTTACATAAGTGTTCAGACCCTTTACTCAGTACTTTGTTGAAGCACCTTTGGCAGCGATTACAGCCTATAGTCTTCTTGGGTATGACGCTACAAGCTTGGCACACCTGTATTTGGGGAGTTTCTCCATTCTTTCTTCTCTGCAGATCCTGTCAGGTTGTATGGGGAGCTTCGCTGCACAGCTATTTTCAGGTCTCTCCAGAGATGTTCGATCGGGTTCATGTCCGGGCTCTGGCTGGGCTACTCAAGGACATTCAGAGACTTGTCCCAAAACCACTCATGCGTTGTCTTGGCTGTGTGCTTAGGGTTGTTGTCCTGTTGGAAGGCGAACCTTCGCCCCCAGTCTGAGGTCCTGAGCACTCTGGGGCAGGTTTTCATCAAGGATCTCTCTGTACTTTGCTCCGTTCATCTTTGCCTCGACCCTGACTAGTCATCCATTTAAGATTGATGTCGGCCACTGTGTTCTTGGGGACCATCAATGCTGCAGCCGTTTTTTGTCGGTACCCTTCCCCCGGATCTCTACCTCGACACAATCCCGTCTCAGAGCACTACGGACAATTCCTTCGACCTCGTGGCTTGGTTTTTGCTCTGACATGCACTGTCAACTGTGGGACCTTTTATAAACAGGTGTGTTGCCTTTCCAAATCGTGTCCAATCAATTGAATTTACCACAGGTGGACTCCAATCAAGTTGTAGAAACATCTCAAGGATGATCAATGGAAACAGAATTCACCTGAGCTCAATGTACACTCTCATAGCAAAGGGTCTGAATACTTACATTAAAACTGTTAATTCCCCTTGGATTGATGAGGAATTGATAAATTATATGGTTGAGAGGGATGAGGCAAAAGGTACGGCAATTCAGTCTGGCAGCCCAGCTGATTGGCAAACGTACTGCAAATTAAGAAATGATGTGACTAAATGAAATAAAAAGAAAAAGAAAAAACACTATGAAACAAAGATAAATTATATAAAAGAATGATAAGTAAAAGCTTTGGGGCACCTTAAATTACATTTTTGGGAAAAAAGCCAACTCTGTTCCTTCATTCATAAAATCAGATGGCTCATTCATCACAAAACCCACTGATATTGCAAACTACTTTAATGACTTTTTCATTGGCAAGATAAACAAACTGAGGGATGACATGCCAGTAACAAACACTGACACTACACATCCAAGTTTAACTGACCAAATTATGAAAGACAAGAATTGTACTTTTGAATTCCGTAAAGTCAGTGTGGAAGAGGTGAAAAAAGTATTGTTGTCTATCAACAATGACAAGCCACCAGGGTCTGACAGTCTGGATGGAAAATGACTGAGGATAATAGCGGATGATATTGCCACTCCTATTTGCCACATCTTCAATTGAAGCCTTCTAGAGAGCGTGTGCCCCCAGGCTTGGAGGGAAGCAGAAGTCATTCCACTACCCAAGAATAGTAAAACCTCCTTCAGATAGCCGACCAGTTAGCCTGTTACCAACCCTTTAGTAAACTTCTGGAAAAAATAGTGTTTGACCAGATACAATGCTATTTCACAGTAAACAAATTGAAAACAGAATTTCAGCATGCTTTATAGGGAAGGACACTCAACAAGCACAGCAATTACACAAATGACTGATGATTGGCTGAGAGAAAATTGATGATAAAGTGATTGTGGGGGCTGTCTAGTTAGATTTCAGTGCAGCTTTTGACATTATTGGTCATAGTCTGCTGTTGGAAAAACACGTGTTATGGCTTGTCTAACAGAACACAGAGGGTGTTCTTTAATGGAAGCCTTTCAAATATAATCCAGTTAGAATCAGGAATTCCCCAGGGTAGCTGTTTAGGCCCCTTGCTTTTTAAAATTTTTACTAACTACATGCCACTGACTTTGAGTAAAGCCAGAGTGTCTATGTATGCGGATGACTCAACACTATACACGTCAGCTACTACAGCGACTGAAATAACTGCAACACTCAACAAAGAGCTGCAGTTTGTTTCAGAGTGGGTGGCAAGGAATAAGTTAGCCCAAAATATTAAAAAAATGAAAAGCATTGTATTTGGAACAAAACACTCACTAAACCCTAAACCTCAACTAAATCTTGTAATAAATAATTGAGCAAGTTGCGATGACTAAACTGCTTGGAGTAACACTAGATTGTAAACCGTCACGGTCAAAACATACAGATGCAGTAGTAGCTAAAATGGAGAGAAGTCTGTCTTATAATAAAGCCCTGTTCTGCCTTCTTAACAACACTATCAAAAGGCAGGTCCTACAGGCCCTAGTTTCTACCTTCTTAACAACACTATCAACAAGGCAGGTCCTACATGCCCTAGTTTCTACCTTCTTAACAACACTATCAAAAGGCAGGTCCTACAGGCCCTAGTCTACTGTTCAGTCGTGTGGTCAGGTGCCACAAAAAAGGACATAGGAAAATTGCAATTGTCTCAGAACAGGGCTGCACATTGGATGTACCCAGAGTGCTAATATTAATAATATGCATGTCAATCTCTCCTGGCTGAAAGTGGAGGAGAGATTGACTTCATCACTACTTTTATTTATGAGAGGTATTGACATGTTCAATGCACCGAGCTGTCTGTCTAAACTACTGGCACACAGCTCAGACACCCATCCATACCCCACAAGACATGCCACCAGAGGTCTCTTCACAGTCCCCAAGTCCAGAACAGACTATGGGAGGCACACAGTACTACATAGAGCCATGACTACATGGAACTCTATTCCACATCAAGTAACTGATGCAGCAGTAGAATCAGATAAAAAAAACTGATAGAAATACACCTTATAGAACAGCGGGGACTGTGAAGCAACACAAACATTGGCACAGACATATGCATACACATGGATTTAGTACTGTAGATATGTGGTAGTGGTGGAGTAGGGGCCTGAGGCCACACAGTGTGTTGTGAAATCTGTGACTGTATTGTAATGTTTTTTAAATTGTATAAAACTGCCTTAATTTTGCTGGACCCCAGGAAGAGTAGCTGCTGCCTTGGCAGGAACTAATGGGGATCCATAATAAACCCCAGGAAGAGTAGCTGCTGCCTTGGCAGGAACTAATGGGGATCCATAATAAACCCCAGGAAGAGTAGCTGCTGCCTCGACAGGAACTAATGGGGATCCATAATAAACCCCAGGAAGAGTAGCTGCTGCCTTGGCAGGAACTAATGGGGATCCATAATACACCCCAGGAAGAGTAGCTGCTGCCTTGGCAGGAACTAATGGGGATCCATAATAAACCCCAGGAAGAGTAGCTGCTGCCTTGGCAGGAACTAATGGGGATCCATAATAAACCCCAGGAAGAGTAGCTGCTGCCTTGGCAGGAACTAATGGGGATCCATAATAAACCCCAGGAAGAGTAGCTGCTGCCTTGGCAGGAACTAATGGGGATCTATAATAAACCCCAGGAAGAGTAGCTGCTGCCTTGGCAGGAACTAATGGGGATCCATAATAAACCCCAGGAAGAGTAGCTGCTGCCTTGGCAGGAACTAATGGGGATCCATAATAAACCCCAGGAAGAGTAGCTGCTGCCTTGGCAGGAACTAATGGGGATCCATAATAAACCCCAGGAAGAGTAGCTGCTGCCTTGACAGGAACTAATGGGGATCCATAATAAACCCCAGGAAGAGTAGCTGCTGCCTTGACAGGAACTAATGGGGATCCATAATAAACCCCAGGAAGAGTAGCTGCTGCCTTGGCAGGAACTAATGGGGATCCATAATAAACCCCAGGAAGAGTAGCTGCTGCCTTGGCAGGAACTAATGGGGATCCATAATAAACCCCAGGAAGAGTAGCTGCTGCCTTGGCAGGAACTAATGGGGATCCATAATAAACCCCAGGAAGAGTAGCTGCTGCCTTGGCAGGAACTAATGGGGATCCATAATAAACCCCAGGAAGAGTAGCTGCTGCCTTGGCAGGAACTAATGGGGATCCATAATAAACCCCAGGAAGAGTAGCTGCTGCCTTGGCAGGAACTAATGGGGATCCATAATAAACCCCAGGAAGAGTAGCTGCTGCCTCGACAGGAACTAATGGGGATCCATAACAAACCCCAGGAAGAGTAGCTGCTGCCTTAGCAGAAACTAATGGGGATCCATAATAAACCCCAGGAAGAGTAGCTGCTGCCTTGGCAGGAACTAATGGGGATCCATAATAAACCCCAGGAAGAGTAGCTGCTGCCTTGGCAGGAACTAATGGGGATCCATAATAAACCCCAGGAAGAGTAGCTGCTGCCTTGGCAGGAACTAATGGGGATCCATAATAAACCCCAGGAAGAGTAGCTGCTGCCTTGGCGGTAACTAATGGGGATCCATAATAAACCCCAGGAAGAGTAGCTGCTGCCTTAGCAGAAACTAATGGGGATCCATAATAAATACAAATAAGGTGTTTGTTTATAAATTTGTAAAAATGTCTAAAAACCTGTATTTGCTTTATCATTATGGGGTATTGTGTGTAGATTGATGAGGAAATGTTTGTATTTTATCAATTTTAGAATAAGGCTGTAATGTAACAAAATGGGAAGGGGTCTGAATACTTTCCGAATGCACTCTATGTATTTTTTTTAATCCTCATTTAACTAGGCAAGTCAGTTAAGAACATGTTCTTATTTTCAATGACGGCCTAGGAACAGCGTGGTTAACTGCCTTGTTCAGGGGTACAATGACAGATTTTTATCTTGTCAGCTCGGGGATTCAATCTTCTAACCTTTCGGTTATTAGTCCGACGCTCTAACCACTAGGCTACCTAATGGACAGTTAAATAAATATCAACTGAGAATGAATGAAACTGTGTTGTTCCTCTCCTCAGGGAAGTACAGGGGCCAGAGGCTGATAGAGGTGGGTACAGGGCCAACCATCCACACTTTGATCAGTGCCTGTGAGTACTATGATGAGATTGTGGTGTCGGACTACGTGGACAGCAACAGGAAGGAGATTGAGAAGTGGCTGAAAGCAGAGGAGGGATGCTTCGACTGGAACGCTCACCTCCAGTATGTCTGTGATCTGGAGAGGAAAAGGTACAGTAACCCTGTTGTTGTAACGGTTGTCGTACTGGAGAGAAGACCAAGGCGCAGCGGGTTGCGTGCTCATCATGATAATTTATTCAATACACGTGAACACGAAAAAAACAATAAACAAAAGAGAACGACAGACCGACAGTTTTACAGGCTAGGTACTCACATACAGCAGTGCAAAATCAACTACCCACAACCTAACCAAACACACACCTATATATAGGACTCTCAATCAGAGGCAACTAGAAACACCTGCCTCCAATTGAGAGTCCAACACCCAATCCTAAACATAGAAAAACTAAACTAGACAGAACATAGAAATGCATACACAACACAAACCCTCTGCCACGCCCTGACCAAAACTAATACAATTACTCCCTCTGCTGGTCAGGACGTGACAGTGGTTTTTACACTAACTTACTGGCACCTGGTTACCTGAAAGTTACTGTAAAAAAAAAAGGTACAGTATGTTACCATACATTCCAAAGAAACTTACTGTAAAATGTACTGTATTTTTACAGTGCAGATACGGGTTAGAAGTGAGCTTGTACGGTTTCAACTATGGTTAAAAAATGTTTCGTAAATGTAGGCATCCTTCTTTTCACTTCATTTCTTTCTTGTAATCACTGTATTCTATTTACTTATAAAAATAAATAAAAAACACATTCTCCTTCTGTCTCTTGCTCTCAACAGAACCCCAGCGATCATCACAGACACTCTCCGTCAGAGGGTTAAACAGGTTCTAAAGTGCGACATTTGCCTGGAGAACCCGTTCCACCCTGTCACGGTTCCACCGGCGGACTGCGTCCTTTCCTCGCTGTGCCTTGAAGCGGCGTGTAAGGACCGTGAGTCCTACCGCCGCTCGCTGTCCTCCATGGTGGACCTACTGAGGTCTGGAGGGGTCCTGGTCCTGATCGGGGACCTGGACGAGACCTTCTACACGGTGGGAGAGCAGAGGTTTGACTGTGTCAACCTGAGTGAGGAGTTCATCACTGAGACGTTGTCAAAGCTGGGGCTGTCTGTGGAGGAGTTCACTCTGCAGCAGGCTGAGGACCGGGACAGCAACCACAAGTGTGACTACGCGGCTTCTTTCCATCTCATCGCCATCAAACACTGATCACCGCTTGTATGTTTATGTCAGAACTATGATCAGCGTTTTTGTTCTATGTACTACACTGTGGTTGTGTTTTGGAATGGATTAATATAATTATTATTATTATCTCTCATTTCTTTCCAAACATAATTTATCCGGGACAGGGAGAGATAGAAACGGACACATGCAACATGTCAGGCAGGAACATTCACTTTGCATCCCAAATGGATTCTGGTCAAAACTAGTGCACTACATTTAGGGAATAGGCTGCCATTTGGGACACAGATTTAACTACCTGCCACACTCAGTCCCTAATGTTCCTTTTCCTGTCAGACATAAATGTCTGGTATACGACCACAGACGCCACTTTGAATAAAACAAATCAGGAGGGATCATGTGACGGTGGAGGGAACACTATGATTTATTTCCCTCCTGCTATTTGTGTTCTCCAGATTAAAAATAGCTCTCTTTGTTTACCCACCAGTGTGTGTTGTGCTTTTCTCTCAGCACTCCTACACTGAGACATGATCCTAGACCAGCACTCCTACACTGAGACATGATCCTAGACCAACACTCCTACCCTGAGACCTGATCCTAGACCAACACTCCTACCCTGAGACCTGATCCTAGACCAACACTCCTACACTGAGACATGATCCTAGACCAACACTCCTACACTGAGACATGATCCTAGACCAACACTCCTACCCTGAGACCTGATCCTAGACCAACACTCCTACACTGAGACATGATCCTAGACCAACACTCCTACCCTGAGACCTGATCCTAGACCAGCACTCCTACACTGAGACATGATCCTAGACCAACACTCCTACCCTGAGACCTGATCCTAGACCAGCACTCCTACACTGAGACCTGATCCTAGACCAGCACTCCTACACTGAGCACTCCTACACTGAGACATGATCCTAGACCAACACTCCTACACTGAGACATGATCCTAGACCAACACTCCTACACTGAGACATGATCCTAGACCAACACTCCTACACTGAGACATGATCCTAGACCAACACTCCTACACTGAGACCTGATCCTAGACCAGCACTCCTACACTGAGACATGATCCTAGACCAACACTCCTACACTGAGACATGATCCTAGACCAACACTCCTACCCTGAGACCTGATCCTAGACCAGCACTCCTACACTGAGACATGATCCTAGACCAACACTCCTACACTGAGACATGATCCTAGACCAACACTCCTACACTGAGACATGATCCTAGACCAGCACTCCTACCCTGAGACCTGATCCTAGACCAACACTCCTACACTGAGACATGATCCTAGACCAACACTCCTACACTGAGACATGATCCTAGACCAACACTCCTACCCTGAGACCTGATCCTAGACCAGCACTCCTACACTGAGACATGATCCTAGACCAACACTCCTACACTGAGACATGATCCTAGACCAACACTCCTACACTGAGACATGATCCTAGACCAACACTCCTACCCTGAGACCTGATCCTAGACCAGCACTCCTACACTGAGACATGATCCTAGACCAACACTCCTACACTGAGACATGATCCTAGACCAACACTCCTACCCTGAGACCTGATCCTAGACCAGCACTCCTACACTGAGACATGATCCTAGACCAACACTCCTACACTGACTCACAGTGAACATAGGCCCTGATCTAAAATAGAGGCCTGTGGTGGGGGGAGTCAACACGGTGGGAACTACATATAGCAAGCTGCAGAGTGGTTGATACAGGAAGTAGCCTTGTCCCAGCCAGAACGGCCTATAGAGTAGGAGCCTACTTCTATTTATGAAGCATGAGGCAGCCTATCTCCTCTTTCTGTAGTGAGACAGGACGCTCCTACTGATCTCTCTTTACATTAGTCTGATTAGGAACCCCCCCCCCCCCCCCCCCCTATTTGGTTGAGAAGACATGCAGTACCGTTTATACCCAACAGAGGGCAGCAGAGTTCAGTTCATCACAATCCAGTCATTCTGAGGGAACAGAATAGAACAACCACTTTCCTCCCCAACACTGACAAACCCTCCATAGTTCCCTCTTACGCCCCAAAACCAGACTTAAAATAATGGCATAACAACATTTTCGTGGCTAGAATGAGAATAGCAATATATTACAGTTTCATAAATATATTCCAAAAGATCTGCATTGTAAGGTATGCTTGCTTGGGACAACATTTGTGTCTAGAGAAAGCTGATAGACAAGGAAACCTCAGATACATGGGAACAGACAGCTTTTCTTGAACAAACTTAATAATTTATAAAAACAAGTGCTATAACACTGCTCGCTGAAAGCATGCTGAATAAGAGTTTACATGTGTAGTACTAAGTCATGTTTTGCAGAGGGGTCAAATACTTATTTCCCTCATTAAAATGCAAATCATTTTATAACATTTTTGACATGCGTTTTTCTGGATTTTTTGTTGTTGTTATTCTGTCTCTCACTGTTCAAATAAACCATTAAAAAAACCTACTATTAAAATTATAGACCGATCATTTCTTTGTCAGTGGGATTCATTAATTTACCGGATTCATTAATAAGTGCATTGAGGACGTCGTACCCCACAGTGACTGCATCTACATTTCCCAACCAGAAGCCATAGATTACAGGCAGCATCCACACTGAGCTAAAGGCTAGAGCTGCTGCTTTCAAGGAGCAGGACTCTAACCCGGAAGCTTATAAGAAATTCCGCTACGCCCTCCGACGAATCGTCAAACAGGCAAAGCGTCAATACAGGACTAAGATCGAATCCTTACTACACTGGCTCTGACGCTGGTTGGATGTGGCAGGGCTTGCAAACTATCATAGGCTACAAAATGGAACGAGCTGCCCAGTGATGCCTACCAGAGCTAATTGCCTTCTGTGAGCCCTTCGAGGCTAGCAACGAGGCTAGCAACAATATTTATTTGGAACCATGCGTGAGCCCCAGTTGTTCCAAGATGACTGTGCACATTCACCGGACGTTTTGGTGGGAATACATTTTCTGAACATCACGCGCCAATGTAAAATGCTGTTTTTGGATATAAATATTAACTTTATCGAACAAAACATACATGTATTGTGTAACATAATGTCCTAGGAATGTCATCTGATGAAGATCGTCAAAGGTTAGTGCTTCATTTCGCTGTGTTTTGGGTTTTATTGACACATGTCCTTGCTTGGAAAATGGCTGTGTAATTATTTTTGTCTATGTCTACTCTCCTAACATAATCTAATGTTTTGCTTTCGCTGTAAAGCCTTTTTGAAAATCGGACAATGTGGTTACATCAAGGAGAAGTGCATCTTTAAAATGGTGTAAAATAGTTGTATGTTTGAGAAAGTTGAATTATGACATTTTGTTGTTTTTGAATTTGCCGCCCTGATATTTCACAGTCCCGCGTAACCCATAGAGGTTAACATGCATTGACGGGGCTGTAGTGGAGCAGGTTGAGAGCTTCAGGTTCCTCTGTGTCCACATCGCTAAGGAGCTATCATGGTCCACACACATCAACACAAACGTGAAATAGGGCAAAACCCTCTTCCCTCTGCACCATTGAGAGCATCTTGACTGGCTTCATCACCCCTTGATATGGCCACAGATCTGCATCCGACCGCAAAGCGCTGCAGAGGGTAGTGCGTACGGCCCAGTGCATTACAGGGACAGAGCTCCCTGCCATTCTGGGCCTCTATTCTAGGCGGTGTAAGAGGAAGGCCCTAAAATTGGTCAAAGACGCCAGCCACCCAAATCATAGACTGTTCTCTTTGCTACCGCACGGCAAGCTGTACCGGAGCATCAAGTCTGGGACCAAAAGGCTCCTGAACAGCTTCTATACTCAAGCCATCAGACTGCTGAACAGTTCATCAAATGACTCTGACACCCCAATGGTGGAACAAGCTCCCTCACGACGCCAGGACAGTGGAGTCAATCACCACCTTCCGGAGACACCTGAAACCCCACCTCTTTAAGGAATACCTAGGATAGGATAAAGTAATCCTTCTAACCCCCCCCCCCCCCCCCCCCTTAAAAGATTTGGATGCACTATTGTAAAGTGGTTGTTCCACTGGATATCATAAGGTGAATGCACCAATTTGTAAGTCGCTCTGGATAAGAGCGTCTGCTAAATGACTTAAATGTAATGTAATGTAATGACTACCTGGACTTTTTCCACATTATGTTACATTACAGCCTTATTCTAAAATGAATGAAACTGTTTTTTTCCCCCTCATCAATCTACAAACAATAGCCCGTTATGACAAGGCAAAACAGGTTTTTAGAAGCTGTATTTGACGATTTTACCACCATTGTGCTCACCGTAGGGATGGTGTCAGGTTTCCTCCAGATATGATGCTTGGCATTCAGGCCAAAGAGTGCAATCTTGGTTTCATCAGACCAGAGAATCTTGTTTGTCATGGTCTGAGAGTCCTTTACTTGCTTTTTGGCAAACTCCACGTTGGCTGTCATGTGCCTTTTACTGAGGAGTGGCTTCCGTCTGGCCACTCTACCATAAAGGGCTGATTGGTGGAGTGCTGCAGAGATGGTTGTCCTTCTGGAAGGTTCTCCCATCTCCACAGAGGAACTCTGGAGCTCTGTCAGAGTGACCATCACTCTGACTGGCGTACAGCTCTAGGAAGAGTCTTAGTGGTTCCAAACTTCTTCCATTTCAGACTGATGGAGGCCATTGTGTTGTTGGGGACCTTCAATGCTGCAGAAATGTTCTGGTACCCTTCTCCAGATCTGTGCCTCGACACAATCCTGTCTTGGAGCTCTACGGACAATTCCTTCAACCTCATGGCTTGGCTTTTGCTCTGACATGCACTGTCAACTGTGGGACCTTATATAGACCGGTGTCTGCCTGTCCAAATCATGTCCAATCAATTGAATTTACCAGAGGTGGACTCCAATCAAGTTGTAGAAACATCTTAAGGACGGACGATCAATGGAAACAGGATGCACCTGAGCTCAATTTCGAGTCTCATAGCAAAGGGTCTGAATACTTACAGAAATATGCTTTTTTTGTGTTTCTTTTGTCATTATGGGGTATTGTGTGTAGATTGACGAGGTTAAAACAACTATTTAATCCATTTTATAATAAGGCTGTTGTCACCTGTGCTCCCTCTCCGGCCTCTAGGTCACCAGGCTGCTCGTTATGGCGCACACCTGTCACCATCGTTACCCGCACCTGCACGTCATCACTCACCTGGACTCCATCACCTCCTTCATTACCTGTCCTATATATGTCACTGCCAGGAGTTATTTTTTCAGTTTCCTGTCTGTGCGTTGTTCTTGTTACTTGTTTTGGTCATTTGTTTATTTAATTATGCACTGTCTGAATTTGCTTCCTGATGTAACAAAATGTGGAAAAAGTCAAGGGGTCTGAATACTTTGTAAAGCCTCATTATTCTTATTTTATTTTATTTTCGTCCAAAAACAACTTTATATCGAAAGAGTGCCTTTGGGTTGACGGCCTGCACATGCGCAGTTCGTCGCGAGTTTAGCTGTCCAATAGCGTCATGTGTGATCACGGATTTCTATTGGTTAAGCCTGTCTTCATACTGTACTGTCTTTAGTAAATTCACGGACGTTTGTTATTTACATTCTCAATGGCATCTTCTAAACCCACCGACGGTGAGTTATTGGACAATACACATCTATTAGAATACTTCTCACAATCTGGCCATATGTTTTTGGATATTTGTTGGACTATTCCATTCGTCCTATTCCTATTCCACAGACGATAAGACTAGATGCGCCTGAAGCATAAAGCACCTGGTCTACGCCCGAAAACGATGGCCTGAATTGTTAGGTCGTTTACAGTTCAACACAGTTAAGCCTTATATGCTCTATAGGCAGAATAAAACATCACCTTTGAATACAAATTCGATCCAGTTTTGTTACGTTTTGATATGAAAGTGAAAGTAAGCCACGTAAAACTTTCGTTACTTTTTGTTTTAATTAAAAATCTAATTAAATATGCTGTGTTTGTGGTGATACATTTGGCCTGAGGTCGAGTATTCATAATCCCTTGCATTTACCAGTATTTTAAATTAGTGCAAACAGTAGCAACACGTTGGTAGGCCACACTGGCATTGTTCTGAGCCCCGGGCGAAGTGTGAACGGTGAACGGCAATTATTAAAAATTCACCTTCTAGAATAACATGACATGTTTTCAGATAATATCATTCTCAATTTTCTTATGTGTAATAGTATTAAATTATTATTATGGATTATTTTTTTCATTAGAATTATTTTCTCTTTTGCAGAAGATTCTCTGCTGAAAGGGGGACAGAAAAGGTCCAGCGTTGGTGGTGGATGTACCAATTGTAAGAATTACCCATCTATTTTTGCAGGAAATATTCGTTTTTTTCCAAAAACCTATATCAGTTGTAGAAACACATCCATATTCATGTAACAATTACAATAATATTAATGAATGTGTTCATTTCTCACTATTTCATTTTAATATAGTTTAATTTGTTAACCTTCCAACACAGCGGTATTATGAATGTATAACTGATAACTACTAATTTTAACAAAACAAAGTACTATAAGGTTGTACAATGCACTTTATAAAACAAGTTGTTTGGATCCTGGATGGTGATTGGTTGATAGCAGGGAGTTCAAATCAAATGTTATTTGTGACATGCGCCGAATACGACCTCACAGTGAAATGCTAAATACAACAGGTGTAGTAGACCTCACAGTGAAATGCTGAATACAACAGGTGTAGTAGACCTCACAGTGAAATGCTGAATACAACAGGTGTAGTAGACCTCACAGTGAAATGCTGAATACAACAGGTGTAGTAGACCTCACAGTGAAATGCTGAATACAACAGGTGTAGTAGACCTCACAGTGAAATGCTGAATACAACAGGTGTAGTAGACCTTACAGTGAAATGCTGAGGAAAAGCTCCTAATAAACAATGTTTTAACGTAACTTTTTTTTCTCACAATTAGTAGATGAGGGTCAGCCACGTCGGAGAACATTGAGCTCAGAACTTCCTCCCAACAGTGAGTAAACCAACCGTGAACTACAGTAAATGGATCATTAATATGTGGCTCAGTTGTTGGATCAATTTATGCTTTCAATACCACTCGTGTGTCCATTCACTTACTCAAGGAGTTGTGTGAGGCGTATGTTTTTTTTTGCATTTTAGTCATTCAGCAGACACTCTTATCCAGAGCGACTTACAGTAATGAATGCATACATTTCATACATTTTTTTTCTCCGCACTGGTCCCCCGTGGGAATCGAACCCACAACCACTGGTGTTGCAAAACACCATGCTCTACCAACTGAGCCACACGGGACCATGTATGTGACTCTACTCCTATTTTTTGTTGTTGTTGTTCTCTCCTAGTGTCCATGACCAGAATAGTTCTGGTGGGGAAGACTGGTGCTGGGAAGAGTTCTTCAGCCAACACCATCCTGGGGACAGATGCCTTCAGATCAGCTGGTCGTATGTCATCTGTCACCAAAGAGTGTTCTAAAGAGACAGGGGAGGTGGGAGATAGACAGGTCACTGTAGTCGATACACCTGGTCTATTAGACACAAATCTGGCTGAATTGACAGTGAAGAGAGAGATAGCTAAATGTGTTAACATGTCAGCGCCTGGTCCACATGCCATCGTACTTGTTATTAAAGTAGGTCCCATCACCAGGGAGGAAATGAGCACAGTACAGAAAGTTGAGGAAATATTTGGGAAAGATGCAGAGAAGCACACCATGATCCTTTTTACCTGTGCTGAAGGAGGGATTGAGAAAATGTTGGAAGAGGCAAATGAGGAATTCAGGCAAATTCTGCGGAGATTAGGGAATAGATACCATGTTTTCAACAATATGGAAAAAAGTGACCGTACCCAAGTGTTGGAACTTTTTGACAAGATAGATGAAATGATTAAGGCAAATCAGGGTAGCTACTACACAAATTACACATATCAACAGGTAAACGAAATGCTTGCTGATAGGGAAAGGAAGGTCAGGGATATCTTTGAGAAGAAAATGCAGGAAAAAGAGGCATCATTACTAACTAAATACGAGGAAGCTCTGAGTTCACTGCTGATTGAAAATCTAACTCTTGAGGAGACGGTCCTGGAGAAGGAAAACAGAATCAGAGAGCTGAAGAGAAAGCTGAGGATCAATAGAGACAGGGACCTGAAAGAGACAAAGCGTTACTTTGCTGCTTTACAAAAAGATGCACGACAGCTTATTGAACAGATCCCAGATTTTGAGAATTTAGAGGGTTCCATTAAACAATATGCATAGAAGTTGCCTAATCTGGATACTAATGGATTGATTGATTTTAGTATTTAGCATTTGGATCCCCAAGTTTTGGGGAAGATCATTTTCACCATAAAAATGCACCTTTCTAATAAAAGCATTACTTGCATAATCACATTTGCGGTGACTTTTGATAATGGTGTTTTCCGCTAATGGAACATTCTCGCTTATGCTGCGCTTATAATGTGAGGAAATAGACTAATAGTTTATCAACATTTTAAGCTAAACGTGCTGATCTGTTGCGTCAGCCACATTGCGTAATTTTGTTGTTGTTGATGTAAGTGGTTGTATTAATTTGGGATCTATCGTATTCCACAACTGTCCCAGAGTATGTTTGTAATATGTCTTTCTTGCACAGAAGGACAAGTTGACCAATAGAATAGGTCGGCTTTTGTACTATGGGTGATAGTAGATTGACATAGGCTAGTGCTTTTGCTGTTTGTCAGACCTACTCATCTTGTTGGCTGACGAAAAGTAAATGTGCACAGTTCTTTTAACATCTACCATATGCGCCTCGGAATTGGATAAGAAGGACATGTGCAGTTGTGTCGACCGATGTGTCTGTCTTCACTTGTAGCCTACTTCTTAGGTGAGATGCCTGTGAGAAGGACACGATCACGTGACAGACATTGGCTAATAAAAATGTAGATATCTGAGAGAGCCATGTGAGTGAGAGGTGCTTCAGAGCACAGTGATTGGCAGCCGGAAGAAGGGGATTATAATATTCAGCCCAAGGGCGCAACGGCCACTGGCCACAAGAGACATGGATTTGTTTAGGGGGCCTCTACGGCCACACGCCAGGGGAAATTGTTTGCTTGTCAAATTGTGAATGAGAGACTGATGTGTGCAGCCTGTGCAAAAAACAATGAGGGTTTTTGCTCATTACACATTTCAGATCAACAAATATTTTTCACATCTTCAACATAGGAATCACTACAAAACCTATATTATGATCACATATACACAATTTTAGGTCCAGTCTTTGCAACTTTGGTTTTCCTAGACATGGCTATTATATTATGATCACCACATCTGATGGATTTGAATAAGCTTTACAGGAATGTGGTTCTGAATATAGACCGCAACACCTCCACCTTTGGCATTTCTGTCTTTTCTGTAGATATTATAACCTGGTACCTGTTGTACCAGTTCACTGACTCTGAAGAAAAACAACTCAGTGGTCTATTAGGAGCTTCCTACTAAGTCTGTGGCAGTCATGACATTTTGTCAGCTGGTTATTGTCATGCAAAGTGCCTCAGGCTGCACAGCTTTTCCCTTATCAAGTGATCATATTTTCACACATCAGACTATTCAAAATGTAATCTTATCTTTACTAATATGTAAAATTCGTTTTGATTTAGAATGGCTCATTATCAAATGCGCAGGAACAGGGGCAGGGTAAAAAAGACGTCATTGTATACACACAAATAGCGAATGGAGGCCACTGCCCATTGGATAATACTACTGCATCAAAGGAATTACCTAAGTGTGTTTCAGAGATGGCCAGAATATGAATGTTACTGTATACAGAATGTTCAATATGGGAATGTTTGTATTGTAAAAATCATTCATGTAAGTATGGTTTACTGTACTGGTATGTATATATTGTTTTTAGGGTATACTTTTTTCCTATCCTGTATTTTGTAAATATATGACTATAATGAGGACCACATTGGTTATAACTGTTTTATAATGTTGGAGCACAAGTTTATTGTTGCACATTGTCTCTTTATACCAAAATACAAATGAATAAAACTTACAAAATAAAACAGACAAGTTACTCTGTACTGTGTATCGGTTCATTATTACATGTTATTACTTTTCTATTAATCTATTGTCTTGTTCTCTGCGTTGTTGGGAAGAGCCCGTAAGTTTTAACATTTCAATGTTAGTCTGTTGTTTTACGAAGCAATTAAAATGTGATTTGATTTGAAACCTTTCGCTTTTAACTCGGTGCTGAGATGATGCAGAATTATACTGGCCTATCGGTCATTATCGTTAATAATCATTATCGTTAATAATCATTATCGTTAATAATGAACATTGATCCCCAGAGGTGAATCTGATCCTGTATCTATTCAGGCCTACTGGCTAATGTCAGTTCACTAGCACGGGTGCCAGTCTGTTTCTACTGTCTTGCCAATTCCTTATTGAATTGCCATGTTTTTTTTTTACCAGCATGTCACATGTGCATGAGCAACTAGGGGAAAAATAAATCCTAGACTACCTTTACTCCACACAGAGATGCATATAAAGCTCTCCCCCAAGATGCGATCTCCCCCGCCCTCCATTTGGCAATTCTGACCATAATTCTATCCTCCTGATTCCTGCTTACAAGCAAAAACTAAAGCAGGAAGTACCAGTGACTCACTCAATATGGAAGTGGTCAGATGACGCGGATGCTATGCTACAGGACTGTTTTGCTGCACAGACTGGAAAATGTTCTGGGATTCATCCAATGGCATTGAGGAATACACCACCTCAGTCATTGGCTTCATCAGTAAGTGCATCGATGAAGTCATCCCCACAGTGGACTGTACGTACATATCCCAACCAGAAGCCATGGATTACAGGCAACATCCGCGCCAAGCTAAAGGCTAGAGCTGCCGCTTTCTAGGAGCGGGAGACTAATCCGGACGCTTCTAAGAAATCCCGTTATGCCCTCAGACGAACCATCAACCAGGCAAAGCGTCAATACAGGATTAAGATTGAATCCTACTACACCGGCTCTGACGCTCTTCGGATGTGGCAGGGCTTGAAAACTATTACAGACCACAAAGGGAAACCCAGCAGCGAGCTGCCCAGTGACGCGAGTCTACCAGACGAGCTAAATGCCTTTTATGCTCGCTTCAAGGCTGAAGCATGCACGAGAGCACCAGCTGTTCTGGATGACTGTGTGATAACTCTCTCGGTAGCCGATGTGAACAAAACCTTTAAACAGGTCAACGTTCACAAAGCCACTGGGCCAGACGGATTACCAGAACATGTACTCAAAGCAGGGTTTCCGGGATGATGGTGTTGATGTGAGCCATGACCAGCTTTTCAAAGCACTTCATGGCTACCGACGTGAGTGCTACGGGGCGGTAATCATTTAGGAAGGTTACCTTCACTTCCTTGGGCACAGGGACTATGGTGGTCTGCTTGAAACATTTAGGTATTACAGACTCGGTCAGGGAGAGGTTGAAAATGTCAGTGAAGACACTTGACAGATGATCCGCACATGCTTTGAACAGGAATATGTAGTGGGAGAGGTGTGGTTGGGAGAGGGAATCTAGTATTAGTGAACTTTTACAACCTGTGTAAGAGACTAGAGTTGACGGCCCTTGGGAAGGTAGAAGGTCAAGATAGAAGACATGGGTAATATAGTGTGAGGATTTTAATGCTCATAGTACGCTCTGGGGAGAGTTATGGACGGATGTAAACGGACAAGTGTTGGAGGAACTGCTGGATGAGAAAGGGCTTGTGAGTCTTAATTATGGTCCAGGGAACCAGGATTGACCCAGTAACTGGAAATGAATCTGCTCTGGATCTTACTTTGATCTCAAGTTCAATGGCAGGCAGATGTAGTTGGGAGGATTTGGAGGAATCTGCAGTGGCTAGTGATCAGTATTCTATCATGTCTACTGTACGAATGTGGGTGGAAGAGAGAGAGGGTCAGAGGAGAACATCCGGGGGTCCTGGATCAGAGAGAGATTGTGGGGGATACATTGAATGGCCATTTTACATTGGCTGAGACGAAGAGAGCGTTAGCTAAAGGTGGGGTAACATCTCCTGGGAAGGATGAGATGTGTTACATCATGATGGCTCATCTCAGTTACACTGCAATGTGGAAAGTATTGGGCCTTTACAATAAGGTGAGAAGGGAAACGGCCTGGAAGTTGTAAGCAGGTGGTTGTGGTGCCTGAAACCAGGGAAAGGCCCTCGGGAGTGGGGGGCTTCAAGTTTTCAGTTGAGAAAACACAGATTGTGTTTTTTTTCTAGAAGGAAGGTTGGGGAGGAAATATACTTGAAGTTGTATGGAAGGAATCTGGAGAGGGTGGGAGGGGTTTAGGAGAGGGTGGGGAGGGGTTTGGAGAGGGTGGGAGGGGTTTGGAGAGGGTGGGAGGGGTTTGGAGAGGGTGGGAGGGGTTAGGAGAGGGTGGGAGGGGTTTTGAGAGGTGGGAGGGGTTTAGAGAGGTGGGAGGGGTTTAGGAGAGGGTGGGAGGGGTTTAGGAGAGGATGGGAGGGGTTAGGAGAGGGTGGGAGGGGTTTAGGCGATGGTGGGAGGGGTTTAGGAGAGGGTGGGAGGGGTTATGAGAGGGTGGGAGGGGTTTAGGCGAGGGTGGGAGGGGTTTAGGCGAGGGTGGGAGGGGTTTAGGTGAGGGCGGGAGGGGTTATGAGAGGGTGGGAGGGGTTTAGGAGAGGGTGGGAGGGGTTAGGAGAGGGTGGGAGGGTTTAGGTTCCTGGGGGTCTGGTTTGATGCTCAAAGGACACGGGTGGAGCATATTAACAGAGTAGTTGTCAAAGGAAAAATAATATTGAATGTGATGCGTTGCTTGTCAGGAATGGAGTGGGGGGCCAGATAGAATGGTATTGAACATGACATATAGGCCAGATAGAATGGTATTGAACATGACATATATAGCGCTGTTAAGGTCATCAATGAACTATGGAAGTATAGCATGTGGATCAGCAGCTCAGACATCTTTAAAAAGCTAGATGTTATCCAGACCCAAGCCCTAAGAATAAGTTGTGGAGCACTCAGGACCTCTCCGGGGGCAGCGATGCAGGTAGAGCTGGGAGAGATGCCGTTATAGCTAAGACAACAGCTAGCCATGACATATTGGGTAAATCTACAGGGACATAAGGTTACACATCCTACAAAAGAAAAAGTGCTCCTAGAGTGCTGGGAACATGAACGAAATCTGAATACAAGCTTTAGGGTGGATAGGTAATGGCATGGCGAGAGAGATGGGGTTGTTTGGGAGGGAGTTTAGCCCCTCTGTGGTTCTTCCTGCTATCCCACCTTGGTTTCTCCCTCAGCCAGTGATAGATCTAGGGTTGCTTGAGAGGGTAAGAGATGTTGAGGAAGGAGTAGATTCAGTTGTAAGTGAACATTTAAGAACACAATACTATGTTTTCTTGAATATATTCACAAATGGATCTAAGGACCCTAAAACAGGGAGGACAGGAGCAGCTGTTAGTGTCCCTGAGTTTAAGATAGCAGTGACAAAAAGAGCAACAGATCATTTATCTGTTTACACAATGGAGTTGATGGCCTTACTATAGGCTGCAGAGTGGGTGGAGGAAGTGAGGCCAGACAGGGTAGTCATCTGCTCTGACTCCTGTGCAGCACCTTAAATTAATGTGTGTCTCAGAGTCCTTCCCCGTCTCTGGTCCACACTCCAGTCCAGTTGGTGGCGGTAATGTACCCTATAGTTGGTTGCCAAGAAGAAGAAGTAAAAGAAAAAGGAGGAAGTCTCTTGCGCAGTTGTTCTATAACAGTCACAACCGAAAGTAGGTTATATGGATAACCGAAAAACCAGACCTTATTGTAGATTGTTAAATCTTTCTGTCTAAAACACATACGTCAGATGAAAGGTAAGTGTAAAGATGTTATTCAAAGATAATTTAATCATTAGCTGCTTGGCCTATCATTAGTGAGTGACTCTTTTTCATAATCACATGCAGTATAATTCGAGAGAGAGTTTATCAAGTTGTGACTGTAGTTCACAATATGTCTCATTGGGCATTCAATGTGGATCATATTTACATTGTAGTTCACTCGGAGATGTTAGTAAGCGCTCGACGCGGGTTTTGTCTCTTGGGGAAGTCAGGAAGGAAGAGAAAGATAATACAAAAAGACATTTGCAATTTGAAGGAAGTGGTAAATTGCTGAGGTCGTTGGGTTGCTCCTGAGGAAATAGCCTACAATTCTCTTTTCACCTAACCTTCATGACCAAAGGTAAAGTTGGTTTTATATTCACACATTCAACAGACATTCAACAGACATTCAACAGACATTCAACAGACATTCGCCAAAAGCCATTTAAAACTGTATAAATCAATAACTAATTCACCCTTTGTTACAGAAACATCAAACTATGTATGATTTATTCTATAAATGTGTACTTTTACAACCTTTGTTTTGAGGAAAAATTCCAGTTTTGATTTGATAGAAATACATAATTTCAAATATTGCATTTTAAAGATGAAGAAATTAATAACTAATTCAGTGGTTGTCTCAGAAAAAAAGTGAAAATATGCATTTATTTGTAATAACTTTAAAGAAATAATTTCATGTGCAATTTGTTCTATATGAAATTAGACAAGTTTACATAAAGTTGTACAATGTTTACAATCTTAAATTGTATGCCAAATCAATGTCTTAATTTTTAGTGCAACAGTTCACCATTTTAAAGTAGTTACACGGCACAACAGTCATTTATATATACGTCTCTAATTTAACAACAAAGAGGCCCCTTCCAATCATTTTCTATTTTGACTTTGTTGAAGTCCTTCTTTGTCATCCCCAGACAAGCTGAATTTTACAAGATGGCGTAGCAGTGCAGACATGTTTTGTTCATCCTCTCGTCTACTTTTGTATTTTTCGTCCTTTTTTTGTATATATTTCAATTTTAATTTCAACCTGCCTCACCCAATGTGATATGGAACCGCTATTTAAAAAAAAATGTTGGACCTTACAGCCAGAACCACCTAGCCATCAGCAGCTAGCCATCAGCAGCTAACCAGCTAATTAGCTACTAGCTATTTAGTCATTGTTAGCCGCTGCTAGCGGCCTTTACCTTCTGCACAGATCCCAGCCCTTTTTTAGCCTGGATAATACCTGCCAGCCTACCAGTATTGGACTGTCTCTCCACTACAACGCCGGATTCCTGCAATAAACCCTGGACCATTAGTCCTGATCATCACAGCTAGCTAGCTGCCACCGAGTGACCCAGTATCGAAGCTAGCCCTGAGCCAGGCCCACCTCCCGGCCTACTCAGTTGCTCCACCCAAACACGGCTAGAATCCACTACTCCACCGGATCCTTGCCGTAAGCTCTGGACCTTGGCACCGGATCACTGCTGCTACTGAGTGGCTATAGTGGCTAAAGCCCCTGCCCCGAAGCTAGCACCAGTTAGCCGTGAGCCAGGCGAATCTCCCGGCTAGCAAACTAAATTACTACAACTACAATACCTCTTTCGCCATCTGGCTTGGATCCTTTGTCGACACGACGCCCCACCACACCACCACGACTGGTCTGCCGAAGAATACTCCATCTGCTGTGCCTTCAACCGGCCTCTGTCGGATGTCGCTTCTACGAGCCACGGGCTGCTAACTTTAAACTCCGTGTCCCCCGTGTGCTTGCGTAGCAATGACTACTTCGCGGCTTCCCTGTTCCATCTATTGCTGTTCACTATGATCACTTGGCTACATAGCTGATGCCTGCTGGACTGTTCATTTATCATGGTACTCCCCTTTCTTTAATTTTTGTTTCTGTCGGCCCCAGCCCCGAACTCAGGCCCTGTGTGTAGTTATCCGACCCTCTCTGCCCATTCATCACCATTTTACCTGTTGTTGTTGTCTTAGCTAATTAGCTGTTGTTGTCTTACCCGTTGTTGTCTTAGCTAACTCTCCCAATCAACACCTGTGATTGCTTTATGCCTCGCTTTATGTCTCTCTCAAATGTCAATATGCCTTGTATACTGTTGTATAGTCCCACTGTACATGCCTTAGATACCTCCTTTGTCCCACCTCCCACACATGCGGTGACCTCACCCAGTATAACCAGCATGTCCAGAGATGCAACCTCTCTTATCATCACTCAGTGCCTGGGCTTACCTCCACTGTACCCGCACCCCACCATACCCCTGTCTGCACATTATGCCCTGGATCTATTCTACCATGCCCAGAAATCTGCTCCTTTTATTCTTTGTCCCCAACGCTCTAGACGACCAGTTTTGATAGCCTTTAGCCGTACCCTCATCCTACTCCTCCTCTGTTCCTCGGGTGATGTGGAGGTAAACCCAGGCCCTGTGTGTCCTCAGGCGCTCTCATTTGTTGTTTTTGTTATGTGATCAAAAAAAGCCTTGGTTTCATGCATGTCAACATCAGAAGCCTCCTCCCTAAGTTTGTTTTACTCACTGCTTTAGCACACTCCGCCAACCCTGATGTCCTTGCCGTGTCTGAATCCTGGTTTAGGAAGGCCACCAAAAATTCTGAGATTTCCATACCCAACTACAACATTTTTCACCAAGATAGAACTGCCAAAGGGGGAGGAGTTAGCCTGCAAAGTTCTGTCATACTTTCCAGGTCTATGCCCAAACACTTCTAATTAAAAAAATGTATCTCTCCAGAAATAAGTCTCTCACTGTTGCCGCCTGTTATCGACCCCCCCCCCCCCCCCTCTGCTCCCAGCTGTGCCTTGGACACCATATGTGAATTGATCGCCCCCCATCTAGCTTCAGAGGTCGTTCTGTTAGGTGACCTAAACTGGGATATGCTTAACACCCCGGCAATCCTCCAATCTAAGATAGATGCCCTCAATCTCACACAAATCATCAAGGAACCCACCAGGTACAACCCTAAATCCGTAAACATGGGCACCCTCATAGACATTATCCTGACCAACTTGACCTCCAAATACACCTCTGCTGTTTTCAATCAGGATCTCAGCGATCACTGCCTCATTGCCTGTATCTATGGCTCCGCGGTCAAATGACCACCCAAAAACGCACCCAAAAACACTTCTGCGAGCAGGCCTTTCTAATCGAAGTTAGAAAGGCAAGTTATTTGGATTTTTACGAATTATCTTTTAAAGGCAGGGTCCTGAAGAAGGGACGTTTTCTTTTTTTGCCGAGTTGAGTTCTTTCTGCAATGTGAATTGATAGGTAATACCTCTGTAGGTGACGTAGTTTCTCCACTGGTAGAATGGGTATAATGTGGTAGTTGCACACCTCCCTGCTGAATTATGTAGAGCTGATTTGGCCCAGTTGATGTTTAAAAAAAAAAAAAAAAAAAAAAAACAAGAGCAAATAGCATAGTGACAGCCTGGTTGAAGTCCTAGTTTTTAATGGTTAGTGCCAGTAGGTGGCAGAGGGATTTACACACAGTTCAGAGGTTAATCATAATGTTTACAGACAGATTATTCTACTTATAATTCACTGTATCACAATTCTAGTGGGTCAGAAGAAAATTCCAGAAAATGATGTTATGGCTTTAGAAGCTTCGGACAGGCTAATTGACATCATTTGAGTCAATTGGAGGTGTACCTGTGGATATATTTCAAGGCCTACGTTCAAACTCAGTGCCTCTCTGCTTGACATCATGGGAAAATCAAAAGAAATCAGCCAAGACCTCAGAAAAAAATTGTAGACCTCCACAAGTCTGCTTCATCCTTGTGAGCAATTTCCAAACGCCTGAAGGTACCATGTTCATCTGTACAAACAATAGTACGCAAGTATAAACACCATGGGACCACGCAGCCGTCATACCGCTCAGGAAGGAGACGTGTTTGTTATCTCTAGGAGACAGTACTTTGGTGCGAAAAGTGCAAATCAATCCCAGAACAACAGCAAAGGACCTTGTGAAGATGCTGGAGGAAACCGGTACAAAAGTATCTATATCCACAGTAAAATGAGTCCTATATCGACGTAACCTGAAAGGCCGCTCAGCAAGGAAGAAGCCACTGCTCCAAAATCGGCATAAAAAAAAACAGACTACAGTTGGTGACAAAGATCGTAGTTTTTGGAGAAATGTCCTCTGGTCTGATGAAACAAAAATAGAACTGTTTGGCCATAATGACCATTGTTATGTTTAGAGGAAAAAGGGAGAGGCTTGCAAGCTGAAGAATACCATCCCAACCGTGAAGCACGGGGGTGGCAGCATCATGTTGTTGGGGTGCTTTGCTGCAGGTGGGACTGGTGCACTTCACAAAATAGATGGCATCATGAGGATGGAAAATTATGTGGATATATTGACGCAACATCTCAAGACATCAGTCAGGAAGTTAAAGCTTGGTTGCAAATGGGTCTTCTAAGTGGACAATGACCCCAAGCATACTTCCAAAGTTGTGGCAAAATTCCTTAAGGACAAAGTCAAGGTATTGGAGTGGCCATCACAAAGCCCTGAAATCGATCCCAAAGAAAATTTGTGGGCAGAACTAAAAAATTGTATGCGAGCAAGGAGGCCTACAAACCTGACTCCATTACACCAGCTCTGTCAGGAGGAATGGGCCAAAATTCACCCAACTTATTGTGGGAAGCTTGTGGAAGGCTACCCGAAGTGTTTGACCCAAGTTAAACAATTTAAAGGCAATGCTACCAAATACTAATTGAGTGTATGTAAACGTCTGACCCACTGGAAATGTGATGAAAGAAATAAAAGCTGAAATGAATCACTCTCTACTATCATTCTGACATTTCACATTCTTAAACTGAAGTGGTGATCCTAACTGACCTAAAACAGGGAATTGTTACTAGGATTAAATGTCAGGAATTGTGAAAAACTGAGTTTAAATATATTTGGCTAAGGTGTATGTAAACTTCCGACTTCAACTGTATGTATGTTATGGTTCAGTTTTATTTCCATGTTGGTCCTCTTGATCCATCCACCTGTCTTCTTTGTTAGTTTGTTAGTCAGGCCTGTCGCCTTCATCCTGTAGTTTTTCCCTGTAATCTAATTTAATATGACTGAAGGTGCAGAATTTTTATGCCAGGCTCCATCTAATAGGGTATAACAGATTGGTTAGAACTTTGACCACACGCCCTCTAGACGGACTACTACTATCAAATCAAAACAGGAATTTTTATTCAAAACAAAAGTTGTAAAAAGTATGCTAGACATTTATAGAATAAATATATATAATACATAGTTTGATGTTTCTGAGACAAACGGTGAATTCGTTATTGATATTTAACATTTTTGGCGACTGTCTGGAAGTGTTAATATAGAACCAACATTACCGCGAACTACACACTGTTTTTTTTATTTTTTATTTTTTTAAGCAAAAATGTAATCTGTAGGCAATAACGTGCTTTTCATTTTCGACATCAGACCTGCTTCATTCTCACTTAAAACATATGTTTTGTGTTTTAATAGGCTAATTTACACATTCTGTTTAACGTTAACATCGACTCCAACGTGTTCTTGCAATTTGTGGTCTGACAATTCAGACTGTCATATGATAATTTATCAAAAAAAGTTTGGGATTTAGTTAACTATTTTTTCCAAAGTAACTTTAGTTTAAAGGGGCAATCAGCAGTTGCTACATCCCATTTTTGGATGTATACATTAATGATTTGTACCCATTGATTCTTGAAGAATACTGTATAACTTTATAAATGCCTCATGAGCTTAGTTCAACTGTCGCACCCCATCAGAACCCAAAATATAAGTTTGTTTTTTATTACAATGTTTGTAAACAAACTACATGTAAACAAACACTATATAGCCTCAAAACATGGTTAAAACTGTAATTTTGATATGATGGATGGTCAATCATTGCATCCATAGCTCTATGAATTTGAGGTGTTTCATTTCTGCAGCCCCGTCCCTCAGCTCTTAACAACAACAAAACATGGCTGGGTGGCCATGTTGTTGTTGTTGTTGTTTGAATCCCAGATGGAGACTATCCGTGGGAAATCATTCGTTTTTTCCTCCCCATTTTCATTGATAGATCGATATGGAAAATCCTACTTTATTCTCTTCAGATGAACAAACAAACAATATTTTTCACAGTTCATTCAGCAAACCTCATCAATGACTCACCTCCACCTGCTGAAGGTGCTTAACGCTTGTTGTTGTTTTCTATAGTGATCCTCGGGACATCTTAAGACGAAAGTGATGGCTGAGTCAAGAATGGCAGAGTCACCAGACCTTAGGATTGTCCTGTTGGGCAAGACAGGCGTTGGGAAGAGTGCATCAGGGAACACCATCCTGGGAAGTAAAGCGTTTCTATCCAAACGGAGTTTAGTCTCTGTGACAAAAGAATGTGCAGAAGAAATGTGCATAATTAATGATCGTAAAATCTCTGTGGTGGACACTGTGGGTATTTTCAGTACCAACAGCTCTGATGGACTGATTGAGGCAGAGTGCAAGATGGCCATGGAATCTCCTGTCCCCTGTGTTTTCCTTGTGATAATTAAAGTGGACAGGTTCACAAATGAAGAGAAACAAGCTGTGGAGAGAATTGAAGACATAGTTGGTAAAGATGGAATGAAAAGAAGCTGTATCCTTTTGACGCATGGTGACATGGCAGAAGAGCTGACAGTGGATGAAATGATTCGAGAAGAAGGAGCTGAAGACTTCCGTGAAGCAGTGATGACATTTCAGGGGAGGTGCCATCTGTTCAACAATAAGATTGAGAGTCGTGATCAGGTTTACAAACTTCTGACCAAACTAGAAGCACTCCAAAAGACTGGTAAGTACTGGAATATGTTGTTGCTGTAGAAACTGTTGTCAAATACAAGCGGGTTGAAGTATGTTGAAGTATGTATTCCATTTGAAAAAAGAAAATAACATCTGGGGAAATGTCTTGTTGTAATTGAGACAATTGTCAGTATCAGTCGTTCAATTAACTCAACTTGTTTTTTTTTATTTTATTTTACAAATTTCCTTTCCTTCATCAGCTTCCAACATGAATTCAGAAAACACCACGGAAAGCTCACCTGAGAGAAGAATTGTGTTGCTGGGCAGAAGTGGAGTTGGGAAGAGTGCATCGGGGAACACCATTTTGGGTCTGAGAAGATCAGAGCAGTTCAGGTCTGACTGTAGCTTTAACTCAGTAACAGAAAACAGTGAGGCCAAATCAGCACTAGTGGCAGGAAGGGAAGTCAAGGTGATAGACACACCTGGCCTCTCCAAGGGGAAACGCACTCCTCAGCATGTGTTTAATGAGATGATGAAGAGTTGCCTGCTCGCTGAAGAGGGGCTGCATGCTTTTGTCTTAGTGGTTGAGCTGGGCAGGTTTGAAAAGAACGATGATGAGATAATTTACTTACTCAAAAAGGCATTTGGTAAGGAGGCTTTGAAATATGCAGTGGTTCTTTTCACACATGGTGATAAACTCAGCAGCCAAAACATTGAACAAAATATACAGGAAAACAAGGATCTTAAAACTCTTGTGGAAATGTGTGGTGGCAGATACTGTATCTTCAACAACAAATCCAGGAACAACGAACGGCAGGTTAGGGAGTTGTTTACGAAGGTAGATGAAATGGTACAAGTCAATGGTGGCACAGCCTATGTTGGTGAGATTGTCGGCAAAGCGCGCGCTATCATGCGAGAACTAAAAGATAACGATACAAATTACAGCGATAGGCTGAGAACTGCCTGGGAACTCTTATGCGACTTGGTGGACTTCATCTGGGAAGTAATTAGCGAATCTTTTACAAGTTTTTTGACAAAAGTACGCAAACTTCCTCACAAACCTGCCCACAATTACAGCCATCTTTCACAACCACTCTAATTTACTGGTCATTTTAAACATCTGGAAACATTTACAGACAATTGAGAATAATATTTTAAATATTATTTTCGAGGTGCCCATGTTGTTGATACTTGTTATTAGTGGATAGAACATCCACTAAGTTACTTATAATAATCTTCAATAAGAATTGTACAAATTTCTCAAGCAAGCGTTTTGCTGCAGGACTAGACTATCGGGGCAGTTGTAATCGGAGGGATTAGATGGGGAGAAGGATGCAACTGAACAAACGATCACACGCTAATGTGTAAGGATGAATGACGTCACACATCCGTCAAATAATCTGTCTCATTTAACAGAGTGCCAAGGTGTTTTTCGTCTCATTTTGTAGTTCACAGAATCCAGATGTGTTTTACTTTTTTTTAATTGTGTTTGGTTTGTCTTTTATCGTTCGAATTATACTGAACAAATATATAAACGCAACATGTAAAGTGTTGGTCTCATGTTTCAAGAGCTCAAATAAAAGATCCCAGAAATGGTCCGTACACACAAAAAGCTTATTGCTCTAAAATGCACAAATTAGTTTGCATCCCTGTTAGTGAGCATTTCTCCAGCCTAAGGCTGGCCATCGTTCATAAATATACACACACCAAATAAATAACGGCCCATTTTAATGTCAGGTAAAAGTGTTATTGTAACTATTGTAAAACAAATGTCCTGTACAGATGGGAAATTGTTTTTGTATTCACTGTCCAGTAAAGGCTCAAATAGCCTCTG
Source organism: Salmo salar (assembly GCF_965601325.2). NCBI lineage: Eukaryota > Metazoa > Chordata > Actinopteri > Salmoniformes > Salmonidae > Salmo > Salmo salar. Next base: position 93,449,719 of record NC_138294.1, on the reverse strand, counting down.
CTCTCTCCTTTACAGTTCTGAGAATATGCAGAACTTGTCTGGGAAGCCTTTCGTTTGTCCTGGGATAATGTTTTGAACTCCTATTTTCATTTAACCTTTATTTTGACAGGGAGTCATGCTGAGACCAAGGTCTCCCTTACAGAGGAGCCCTGTATACACCTCAATACTCACCTCAATACTCACCTCAATACTCACCTCAATACTCACCTCAATACTCACCTCAATACACACCTCAATACACACCTCAATATTCACCTCAATTCTAAATTCAATACTCACCTCGATACTCACCTCGATACTCACCTCGATACTCACCTCAATTCTAAATTCAATATTCACCTCGATACTCACCTCAATACTCACCTCAATACTCACCTCAATATACACCTCAATACTCACCTCAATACTCACCTCAATACACACCTCAATACACACCTCGATATTCACCTCAATTCTAAATTCAATATTCACCTCGATACTCACCTCAATACTCACCTCAATATTCACCTCAAATCTCACCTCAATACTCACCTCAATTCTAAATTCAATACTCACCTCAATACTCACAGTGAAACACGAAAAGCAAAACACAATCATAGAAAACAAACACATGCTTCAGTAAAAAGGTGGTTGATATATTTGAGTTGTATATGATCACAATTGGCCCAGCGTCGTCCTGGTTTGGCCGGGGTAGGCCGTCGTTGTAAATAAGAATTTGTTCTGAACTGACTTGCCGAGTTAAATATAGGTTAAATAAAGGTTAAATAAAATAAACATTTAAACTTTAAGAATATTATGAGATTTTTTTTGTTCAGTTTCTAATTTGTTTATGTATGTAGGCCTTATTTTATAATTTTTATCTTTCTAAATGTAATTTACTGTATCTCACTGTTTCTTGCATTTTTAAATACATTATATTACATGTTAAACAGCAAAAGGTTTATGAAATAATAAAATACCTCTTTCTCTCACCAAGCGCTTCTGTGTTTGAAGTTAGCAAGAGATCTTCAGATTCCTGATTGTTGCATTCCAAAGTCCTGGCTGGCTGGCTGGCTGGCTGGCTGGCTGGCTGGCTGGCTGGCTGGCTGGCTGGCTGGCTGGCTGGCTGGCTGGCTGCATTCGGTGAGAGAGAGCCAGCCAGCCAGGTTTTTCTTGACCTTTTATCTGTGGGTCGGCTCTACCTTCTGAGGGTTCCCCTTGCTTCTGGGAATTGTAGTTTTGGCAGTCGGCCATTTTGTGATCTGTAGTTCTGATCGGGGTGGCCATTTTAGTGATCGGGCAGAGCCCGTTTATTAGTTCTGCCCTCACATATCTGCCATTTATCACTCGACCCCCTTCTTTGCCACACAATAAACAGATACCTTTATTTACTTAAGTATTCAGACCCTTTGCTATGAGACTCCAGCTCAAGTGCATCCTGTTTCCATTGATCATCCTTGAGATGTTTCTACAACTTGATTGGAATCCACCTGTGGTAAATTCAATTAATTGGACATGATTTGGAAAGGCACACACCTGTCTAGTCCAGGACTAACACAACAGGGACAGGAAGATAGGCCAGGACTAACACAACAGGGACAGGAAGATAGGCCAGGACTAACACAACAGGGACAGGAAGATAGGCCAGGACTAACACAACAGGGACAGGAAGATAGGCCAGGACTAACACAACAGGGACAGGAAGATAGGCCAGGACTAACACAACAGGGACAGGAAGATAGGCCAGGACTAACACAACAGGGACAGGAAGATAGGCCAGGACTAACACAACAGGGACAGGAAGATAGGCCAGGACTAACACAACAGGGACAGGAAGATAGGCCAGGACTAACACAACAGGGACAGGAAGATAGGCCAGGACTAACACATCAGGGACAGGAAGATAGGCCAGGACTAATGGGACAGGGAAAGGAAGATAGGCCAGGACTAATGGGACAGGGACAGGAAGATAGGCCAGGACTAACGGGACAGGGACAGGAAGATAGGCCAGGACTAATACATCAGGGACAGGAAGATAGGCCAGGACTAACACAACAGGGACAGGAAGATAGGCCAGGACTAATGGGACAGGAAGATAGGCCAGGACTAATGGGACAGGAAGATAGGCCAGGACTAATGCAACAGGGACAGGAAGATAGGCCAGGACTAATGGGACAGGAAGCAAGGCCAGGACTAATGCAACAGAGGCAGGAAGATAGGCCAGGACTAATACAACAGGGACAGGAAGATAGGCCAGGACTAATGGGACAGGAAGATAGCTCAGGACTAATGGGACAGGATGTAGGCCAGGACTAATGCAACAGTTTGTCAGGAAGGCAGGCACATTCACTCAGCCACATTATTACATTCCATCCCAAATGGTCTCTGGTCAAAAGTAGTGAACTACATATAGAGAATAGGCTTCCGTTTGGGACAAACCCTCACAGCCTGCCACACTCAGTCCCTAACGGTCCATTTCCTCTCAGACATAAATGTCTGGTATACGACCACAGACACCACTTTGAATAAAACAAATCAGGAAGGTCATGTGACGGTGGAGGGAACCCTCCTCTTCCTCCTCTTCCTCCTCTTGGCCTGTGTTCTCTGGTTAATGGAGGGTGCAAACAGTGATCTCTCTTTGTTTCCCCACCAGTTCTGTCTCTGTTCATCCATTTTTCTTTATTGATCTGTCTCTCTCCCTCTTTCCACCTGTCTTTACAGGAAGAGGAACAGAGAAGCTAATGATCCAGGCCTGTTACTCAGGAGATATTTAGAAACAAGGCGTTATCAAGATAGGAAAAACAGATGGTCTGTTTCTCTGTCTACTGAATTTTGTAGTCTATTGTTTTGTTGAAATACTTTTAAACTGCATCCTTCCAGTTTTGTATTGTAGATCATAATGATCCTAGACCAGCACTCCTACCCTGAGACCTGATCCTAGACCAGCACTCCTACACTGAGACCTGATCCTAGACCCCCACTCCTACACTGAGACCTGATCTTAGACCACCACTCCTACACTGAGACCTGATCCTAGACCCCCACTCCTACACTGAGACCTGATCCTAGACCAGCACTCCAACACTGAGACCTGATCCTAGACCACCACTCCAACACTGAGACCTGATCCTAGACCACCACTCCAACACTGAGACCTGATCATAGACCACCACTCCTACACTGAGACCTGATCCTAGACCCCCACTCCTACACTGAGACCTGATCCTAGACCAGCACTCCAACACTGAGACCTGATCCTAGACCACCACTCCTACACTGAGACCTGATCCTAGACCACCACTCCTACAGTGAGACCTGATCCTAGACCACCACTCCTACTCTGAGACCTGATCCTAGACCAGCTCTCCAACACTGAGACCTGATCCTAGACCACCACTCCTACACTGACTCAATGTGAAAATAGGCCCTGATCTAAAATAGAGGCCTGTGGTTCGGGAGTCAACATGGTGACGCTAGTCTATGTCCTGTTTCTGTAGTGAGACAGCTTGATGTACAGGACACCCCCTGGACAGGACACGAGTCTATCTCCTGTTTCTGTAGTGAGACAGCTTGATATACTATGTAATATATGTATTGTTATTTTATTGTGGAGTCACTACAATGTTGTTGATGCATGTTTTTGGAAATATTTTTATTCTGAAGGCTTTCCACTAGATGTTGAAACATTGCTCTTCCATTCTGCCACAAGAGCATTAGTGAGGTCGGGCACTGATGTTGGGCGATTAGGCCTGGCTCACAAAAAAAGTTATTCCACACTGATCTGAACAAACCATTTCTGTATGGACCTCGCTTTGTGCATAGGGTTATTGTCATGCTGAAACAGGAAAGGGCCTTCCCCAAACTGTTGCCAAAAAGTTGGAAGCACAGAATCGTCTAGAATGTCATTGTATGATACGTTTGTCGGACTGCCAGACGATGAAGCATGATTTATCACACCAGAGATCGTGTTTCCATTGCTCCAGAGTCCAATGGCGGCGAGCTTTACACCACTACAGCTGACCCTTGGCATTGCGCATGGTGATCTGGTGCTTGTGTGCGGCCATGGAAAGCCATTTCATGAAGCTCCCGACGAACAGTTCTTGTGCTGACGTTGCTTCCAGAGGCAGTTTGGAACTCAGTAGTGAGTGTTGCAACCGAGAACAGACGATTTTGACACGCTTTGCGCTTCAGTACTCGGCAGTCCAGTTCTGTGAGCCGTTGTTGCTCCTAGACATTTCCACTTCACAATAACAGCACTTAGAGTTGACCGGGCCAGCTCTAGCAGAGCAGAAATTTGACAAACTGACTTGTTGGAAAGGTGAAAGTTTGAAAGTCACTGAGCTCTTCAGTAAGGCAATTTTTTTGGTTTAGTTTAATAATCCGACCATTTTAAAAAACAAGCACACATAACACTTGAAAAAGCCCATACATGCACATGAGTTAAATCATGGAGGATAACACACAATAAAGTCTGGGACTGATTTCCATTGTGGTCCTCTTGAGACAAGATGGCTGGACAAGATGGAACACAGTACGGCAGTGAAATAATAAAACAAAAACAGAGAAGAAGAACATCTATCTCATCATTCCAGTTACATCATAGGGGTTATTCATATGGGCACAGAGGACATCAAACATAGTTTTACTTGATTTTTTTAAAGCTGCTCAGACAGGACGTTGTTTTTTATAGGCAGAGGCAACTCATTCCATTCTGAGGCTCCAGTTTACAGGAAAGTACGTTTCCCAGCATTACTCCTGAACATGTATAAGCACACATCAGCAACACCTGATCTGATGCTATGATTGTATGCATCCCTAACACGCCTCAACATGCAGCCAGTTTAGTTCCTGAAAGCAGCTCCTGCCTACGTGAGTACGTGGACTCTCCTTCAATACTACCCTGATCAGCTTATTCTGAGCTATCTGGAGCTTCCCCTTCGCAAGTTTAGATAAGCCCCCAAACCAGGAAGTGCTAGCATAGTCAAAATGGCATTAAATGAGGGCAGTAGCTAGCACTTTCATGGAATCCTTATCAAGGAGCTTGGACTTTTTAGCCAAAAACTTAGTCCTGGCATTAACCACTTTATTGGCCATGCTCACACCCCCCAAGCTTCCATCAAGGATACATCCCAGGTAGCTAACAGAGGTTTTAGTAGTCAACACCTCACCCCTTAACTCCACTCTGATTAGGTCTGGATCCAAAAATAATCGCTTCAGTTTTCCCTAAGTGCAGAGATAGCTTATTATCTCTAAGCCATTGGCTAATGTTAGTAAGCTCTGTGCTAAGTATGCTCTCCATCATAGTTTTACTTTTGTGAGACACCAGAAGTGTAGAGTCATCCGGATAAAGACAAAAGGCAAGAACAAGCATCTTTCATATCGTTAATATACAATATTCTACTGCCAATGTTTGTCTATGGAGATTGCATGGTGGTGTGCTCGATTTTATAAACCAGTCAGCAATGGGTGTGGCTGAAATAGCAGAATCCGCTCATTTGAAGGGGTGTCCACATACTTTTGAATGTATATTATAAAGTGTAGCTAGCTAAGGACACTGCAATGCTAAGGACACAGCACTAACTATGAAGCAAACACAGACAGCTGTTTCATGGAAACTATCTAATCCGTTGTGATTTAATTATAATGTCAATACTAGCTACAGTTAGCTTGGAGGAAGTACTTAGTGCTGTGTGCATTGCGTCTGTGCACTTAGCTAGCTACCGTTTAATACAGTGCCTTGCAAAAGTACTCGTCTTTCTTGGCATTTTTCCTATTTTGTTGTATTACAACCTGCAATTTAAATTGATTTTTATTTGGATTTCATGTAATGGACATGCACAAAATAGTCCAAATTGGTGAAGTGATTTTTTTTTAAACTTCTTTAAGAAAAAAAAAGAAAAAAATTGAAATGTGGTGCATTCATATGTATTCACCCCCTTTGGTTTGAAGCCCCTAAATAAGATCTGGTGCAACCAGTTACCTTCAGAAGTCACATAATTAGTTAGATTGCACACAGGTGGACTTTATTTAAGTGTTACATGATCTCAGTATATATATATATACACCTGTTCTGAAAGGCCCCAGAGTCTGCAACACCACTAAGCAAGAGGCACCACCAAGCAAGTGTCACCATGAAGACCAAGGAGCTCGCCACCTGAGAAGTACAGATCAGGGTTGGGTTATAAAAAAAATATTTGAAACTTTAAACATCTCACGGAGCACCATTAAATCCATTATTAAAAAATGGAAAGAATATGGCACCACAACAAACCTGCCAAGAGAGGGCCACCCACCAAAACTCACAGACCAGGCAAGGAGGGCATTAATCAGAGAGGCAACAAAGAGACCAAAGATAACCCTGAAGGAGCTGCAAAGCTCCACAACAGAGATTGGAGTATCTGTCCATAGAGCTGGGTAGAGTATCTGTCCACAGAGCTGGGCTTTACGGAAGAGTGGACAGAAAAAAGTCATTGCTTAAAGAAAAAAATAAGCAAACATGTTTGGTGTTCGTAAAAAGGCATGTGGGTGACTCCCCAAACATATGGAAAAAGGTACTCTGGTCAGATGAGACTAAAATTGAGCTTTTTGGCCATCAAGAAAAACGCTATGTCTGGCACAAACCCAACACCTCTCTTGACCCCGAGAACACCATGTTTTTCATCGGCAGGGACTGGGAAACTGGTCAGAATTGAAGGAATGATGGATGGTGCTGAATACAGGGAAATTCTTGAGGGAAACCTGTTTCAGTCTTCCAGAGATTTGGGACTGGGACATAGGTTCATCTTCCATCAGGACAATGACCAAGGCATACTGCTAAAGCAACACTCGAATGGTTTAAGGGGAAACATTTAAATGTCTTTGAATGACCTTGTCAAAGCCCAGACCTCAATCCAATTGAGAATCTGTGGTATGACTTGAAGATTGCTGTATACCAGGGGAACCCATCCAACTCGAAGGAACTGGAGCAGTTTTGCCTTGAAGAATGAGCAAAAACCTCAGTGGTTAGATGTGCCAAGCTCATAGAGTCATACCCCAAGATACTCACAGCTGTAATTGCTGCAAAAGGTGGCTCTACAAAGTATTGACTTTGGGTGTGTGAATAGTTACACAAGTTTTCAGTTTTTTTTGTCTTATTTCTTGTTTTTTTCACAATAAAAAATATTTAGTATCTTCAGAGTGGTAGGCATGTTGTGTAAATCAAATGATTCAAACCCCCAAAAAGTCAATTTTAATTCCAGGTTGTAAGGCAACAAAATAGGAAAAATGCCAAGGGGGGTGAATACTTTCTCAAGCCACTGTACATCAGCCACAGCTTAATTATTTTCCTGACCATTCTTAAATGGTCTGATTTGTTATTTTTACCCATCTACCAATCAATGCCCCTCTTTATAAGGCGTTCAAAACGCTCCCTGGTCTTTGTAGATGAATCTGTGCTTGAAATTCAATACTTGACTGAGGGACCTTACAGATGTTGTATGTATGGGGGACAGAGGAAGGAGTAGTCATTCAAAAATCATATCAACCCCTATTTGTCACGACTTCCGCCGAAGTCGGTTCCTCTCCTTGTTCGAGCGGCGTTCGGCGGTCGACGTCACCGGTCTCCTAGCCATCGCCGATCCGCCTTTCATTTTCCATTTGTTTTGTCTTGTTTTCCCACACACCTTGTTCACATTTCCCTCATTACTTGTCGTGTATATAACCCTCTGTTCCCCCCCATGTCTGTGTGTGAAATTGTTTGTTGTAAGTGCTTGTGCACATTGTGACTGGTGCGCGACGGGTTTTGTACCCATATTTTGTTATTCTGGATGCCGTTGGTTTTGATAATTAAACTGCTCCGGTTATTACCCAGTTCTGCTCTCCTGCGTCTGACTTCCCTGCCACCAGTTACGCACCCCTTACAGTATTATTTAACACTGAGTGAGTCCATATAACTTATCTGATTTGTTAAGCCACATTTTACTTCTGAGCTAATTTAGGCTTGTCTAAACAAATGGGTGAATACTTATCCAATAACTGTATTTTAGATATTACATTTGTATTAATAAAACTAAATATACAGTACGAGTCAAAAGGTTGGACACACTCATTTTTTTTAAATGTTTTGACAGCTTAGCACACTTGGCATTCTCTATACCAGCTTCACCTGGAATGCTTTTCCAACAGTCTTGAAGGAGTTCCCCCATATGCTGAGCACTTGTTGGTTGCTTTTCCTTCACTCTGCTGTCCAACTCATCCCAAACCATCTCAATTGAGTTAAGGTTGGGTGATTGTGGATGCCAGGTCATCTGATGCAGCACTCTCCTTCTTGGTCAAATAGCCCTTACACAGCCTGGAGGTGTGGTGGGTCACTGTCCTATTGAAAAACAAATGATAGTCCCCACTAAGCTCAAACCAGATGGGATGGCGTACTGCTGCTGTGGTAGCCATGCTGGTTAAGTGTGCCTTGTTCAGTCTCCTCTGAACAGTTGATGTTGAGATGTGTCTGTTACTTGAACTCTGTGAATCATTTCTTTGGGCTGCAATCTGAGGTGCAAATAACTCTAATGAATTTATCCTCTGCAGCAGAGGTAACTCTGGGTCTTCCTTTCCTGTGGCGGTCCTCATGAGAGCCAGTTTCATCATAGCACTTGACTGCTGTTGAATAAACTTTAAAAGTTCTTGAAATATTCCGGATTGACTGACCTTCATATCTTATAGTAATGATGGACTGTCATTTATCTTTGCTTATTTGAGATGTTCTTGCCGTAATATGGACTTGGTCTTTTACCAAATAGGGATATCTTCTGTATACCCCCCCCCCCCCTACCTTGTCACAACACAACTGATTGGGTCAAACTCATTAAGAAGGAAAGAAATCCCACAAATTAACTTTTAACAAGGCACACCTGTTAATTGAAATACATTCCAGGTGACTACCTCGTGAAGCTGGTTGAGAGAATGCCAAGAGTGTGCAAAGCTGTCATCAAGGCAAAGGGTGGCTACTTTAAAGAATCTCAAATATAAAAATCTGTTTTTGTTTAACCCTTTTTTTAGTTACTACATGATTCCACATGTGTTATTTCATAGTTTTTATGTCTTTACTATTATTCTACAATGTAGAAAAATAGTAAAAATAAAGAAAATCCTGGAATGAGTAGGTGTGTCTGTCACAGGATACTAGGAGTGGTGGTAGGAGTCAGGCGCAGAGAGCAGAGGTGAAGTACAACGACCTTTATTCTTCCCGGCACAAAACGGTCAACGCCAAAACAAACGGGCGCGTAAAACAAATGACCAAGCCAGTACAACGTGCAAAACAGTCCGGAGAGAGAATACAAGGCTTAAGCCAGCACATCCAAAATAAACACAACAGCAAACGTAATCCCGCACAAACCTGGGCGGGCTAAACAGGCTTAAATAAACACAAATCAAGAACACAATAGGGAACAGGTGCAACCAATAAGACTAAACAAACAGAAAAGGAATAAGGGATCAGCGGTGGCTAGTAGGCCGGCGACGACGACCGCCGAGCGCCGCTCGAGCAGGCAGGGGATTCGGTGGGATTTGTGACAGTGTCCAAACTTTTGACTGGTACTGTGTGTGTTTTGTGTAGATCAATAATAATAAAAAAAAATACAATTCCATCTATTTAAATCCCACTTTGTAAGGCAACAAGTTAAAGGAGGTGTTGACTTTCTGTAGGCAGTGTATGTGAAATTGTTTATAAATAAAGTTATCATCACTGTGGATGAAAAGAAAAAGCTGGGTTGCTTCCGTCTGCCATGAACACAGAGAGGACGGAAATGTAAATTATTAATATCAAAACATCATATGCAAATTAGGGCAATGAAAATCAATTGCGCGTTAACGTGCAGGATTTGCTGCTATTGATTATGATTAATTGCAAATTCATAATTTGTGTCACAGAAATCTTCGTCGTCAGACGATATAGCGAAATCATCGTCGGAGAACGTGGACCAATACGCAGAGGAGTTAGTGCTCATCATCTTAATTTATTAAATGAATGTGCACACGAGAAAACAAGAAAACAAGAACGACGAATGACTGCTATAACTAGCAGTGCAAAATACAAATAATACCTAAATATTGGTCAGGACGTGACAATTTGTAATTTAAGATAAAAAAAGACTACAAGAATATCTTGATTTTGGCTTAGGTAATGGTGAGCAAAATTAGGTAAATTGAGAAACCACACAATGTCAACTAGTTTGTACATTTTAGCGTTTTTGTTGATGTTTTCATTGTATTTTCAAAGCTTTCAAAAAATGCGCTTAATCGCGCTGAAATTGTTTTTGCCACAAATTACAAAACATTTACTCGAGTCAATCAGTTAACTCTGACAGCCCTAGTGCAAATAAAAAAAAACATGTGATGAGCACAGAGAAACAAAATACAAATATCAAAATAGCAACACATGAATACACAAATTGTTCATTTTAAAACATGTATAAATGAATGAAAAAAATACAAAGGTTCTACAAAGGAGAGAGGTAGACAATGAGTCAGTCACATATGTTGACATGGCAACGTCACTGCCCTGGCTGGACACAACGACTACCAAAACAACCACATTGTAACGATCGTCTGGAAGAGGGGACCAAGATGCAGCGTGGTAAGTGGTCATAATGATTTTTAATGATACACTTCAAAAAACAAACAGGGAAAACGAAAGCCAACAGTTCTGTCGGTGCAAACCACACAACAGAAACAACTACCCACAAAACCCCAAAGGAAAACAGGCTGCCTAAGTATGGTTCCTAATCAGAGACAACGATAGACAGCTGCCTCTGATTAGGAACCCTACTCGGCCCAAAACAAAGAAATATAGAAAAAGGAACATAGAACGCCCACACAATGTAACACCCTGGCCTAACCAAAATAAAGAACAAAAAAAAACTCTTTATGGTCAGGGCGTTACACACATTGAACAACCTAATAGATGTTACAGCATGTTACATAGATGGAAAAATAGACTTTTACAGAAAGCTGGTATCTAGCCATTTAGTTTTTCTTGTCTTTTATCTTTTATCCAGTGTTTTCTAGTGGAAGGCCAAATCATTAGAGGAGTTCTAGTACTTGGTGGAATGTATTTTTCCCAACGAGTAAAAAGTTAGTATATATATAGCCAGTGGTGCATTATTGTAGTGAGTGGCTTGTAATAAGACTGGTGTTGGTTGAATGAAACCACCAGACCGACTCGCCGTTTCTGAGGAGAGACAGCCAGGTGGGAGGGGAGGTAAGGAGAGAGGAGGGAGCGCAACAACACACCACACCAAAACACGACACGACACAACACACCACACCATGACACAGCACAACACGACACATTATGACACAACACAACACACATCACCAAAACACACCACACCACGACACAACACAACATGATACAAGACGACACACAACAACACAACACGACACAACACGACACAACACATCACACCATGACACAGCACAGCACGACACATTACGACACAACACAACACACATCACCAAAACACACCACACCATGACACAGCACAACACGACACATTACGACACAACACGACAAACCACGACAGGACACACCATGACACACCACGACACGACACACTACGACACACCATGACACGACACACCACGACACACCAAACCACGACACACCACGACACACCAAACCACGACACACCACGACACACCACGACACACCAAACCACGACACACCACGACACACCATGACACAAAACGACACACCACAACACGACACACCTCGACACACCACACCACGACACACCACACCACGACACACGAAGACACACCATTACACACCACAACACACCACGACACGACACACCACAACACACCACACCACGACATGACACGACACACCCCGACACACCACAACACACCACAACCCGACACGACACACCACGACACACCACGACACACCACGACACACCACAATCCAACAAGACACACCATGACACACCACGACATGACACACCACACCACGACACACCACGACACACCAAACCACGACACACCACAACACACCACACCATGACACACCACGACACACCACAAGACACACCATGACACACCACGACACGACACACCACAACCGAACAAGACACACCATGACACACCACGACACGACACACCACACCACGACACACCACACCATGACACACCACGACACACCAAACCACGACACACCACAACACACCACGACACACCACACCACGACACGACACACCAAACCACGACACACCACGACACGACACACCAAACCACGACACACCACTACATGACACACCACGACACGACACACCAAACCACGACACACCACGACACGACACACCACGACACGACACACCACGACACGACACACCACGACACGACACACCACACAACACACCACGACACAACACACCACGACACACCACGACACGACACACCACGACACGACACGACACACCACGACACGACACACCACGACACACCACGCCACGACACACCACGACACAACACACCACGACACACCACGACACACCACACCACGACACGACACACCACACATCGGCACACAACGACACACCACGACACACAACGACACACCACGACACAACACACCACGACACAACACACCACGACACACCACGACACGACACACCACGACACGACACGACACACCACGACACGACACACCACGACACACCACGCCACGACACACCACGACACAACACACCACGACACGACACACCACGACACACCACACCACGACACGACACACCACACATCGGCACACAACGACACACCACGACACACCACGACACAACACACCACGACACAACACACCACACCACGACACACCACGACACACCACACCACGACACACCACACATCGGCACAACACACCACGACACACCACACCACAACACACCACGACATACCACACCACGACACACCACGACACGATACACCACGACACACCACGACACGACACACCAAACCACGACACACCACGACACGACACACCACGACACGACACACCAAACCACGACACACCACGACACGACACACCACGACACGACACACCAAACCACGACACACCAAACCACAACACACCACGACACACCAAACCACGACACACCACAACCCAACAAGACACACTGCGACACACCACACCACGACACACCACGACACACCACGACACGACACACCACGACACACCACACCACACCACGTCACGACACAACACGACACACCACAACACACCACACCACGACACACCACACCATGACACACCACGACACACCAAACCACGACACACCACAACACACCACGACACACCACACCACGACACGACACACCAAACCACGACACACCACGACACGACACACCAAACCACGACACACCACTACATGACACACCACGACACGACACACCAAACCACGACACACCACGACACGACACACCACGACACGACACACCACGACACGACACACCACGACACGACACACCACACAACACACCACGACACAACACACCACGACACACCACGACACGACACACCACGACACGACACGACACACCACGACACGACACACCACGACACACCACGCCACGACACACCACGACACAACACACCACGACACACCACGACACACCACACCACGACACGACACACCACACATCGGCACACAACGACACACCACGACACACAACGACACACCACGACACAACACACCACGACACAACACACCACGACACACCACGACACGACACACCACGACACGACACGACACACCACGACACGACACACCACGACACACCACGCCACGACACACCACGACACAACACACCACGACACGACACACCACGACACACCACACCACGACACGACACACCACACATCGGCACACAACGACACACCACGACACACAACGACACACCACGACACAACACACCACGACACAACACACCACACCACGACACACCACGACACACCACGACACACCACACCACGACACACCACACATCGGCACAACACACCACGACACACCACACCACAACACACCACGACATACCACACCACGACACACCACGACACGATACACCACAACACACCACGACACGACACACCAAACCACGACACACCACGACACGACACACCACGACACGACACACCAAACCACGACACACCACGACACGACACACCACGACACGACACACCAAACCACGACACACCAAACCACAACACACCACGACACACCAAACCACGACACACCACAACCCAACAAGACACACTGCGACACACCACACCACGACACACCACGACACACCACGACACGACACACCACGACACACCACACCACGTCACGACACAACACGACACACCACAACACACCACACCACGACACACCACACCACGACACACCACGACACACCACGACACACCACACATCGGCACACAACGACACACAACGACACACCACGACACAACACACCACGACACAACACACCACGACACACCACGACACGACACACCACGACACACCACACCACGACACACCACACATTGGCACACCACGACACACCACACCACGACACACCACGACACACCACACCACGACACACCACGACACACCACAACACGACACGAAACACCAGATTGCTCAGATGTGCGAGTGCCTTTTGAATCTTGTAATACTGTTTTTCACTCTGCACTCTGAAATCTTGTAGTATACACAAAAAGAAAAAGACGTACCAAATATACAATGGATTCACTACGAGAGATCAACTCACTTACTGAGCATTGTGCTAATACCCTTTCATTCACACAAGAAGACGCCGATAGGATTCTTTTTCCTACTTCCAACATGGACAACCCAGTTCAGCACTCGACTGTCGAACTCAAAATCCAATTCCAGAGACTTCGAGAGAAAGAAACTCATTTGTTCCTGCATGGCACCACTCTTAGCGAGTATTGGCGCAACAAGCGCATTCCAAGAGGACTGAGAATACAGAAGGAGCCTACAATAGGGAAAAATGACAAAACTTTCGTTCATCAATGGGGTGATATACTCAATAAATGTTCACTAGATTTAATGTTATTAATCATTGAGCATGTGTCGAAGGAAGCAAAAGAAGTTGAAGTTAAGATTAGCGAACATGAGGTTGTTATGAAGGAGATTCTAGGCCTTAATTTTACAGCCATAGACGACGCGATCAACCAGTCCATTGGGAAATACAGAGACTCTCTACAAGCGACAAAGATCAAGAAATATCGGCGTGACACAGAGGATTACCAGCTTAACCAGGTGTATGCATGGGAAGGCCCAAGGACAGGAGCACGGAGAGGCCGACGTAGGGACGCACCACTGATTGAGGGACGCAGATACGCAGCAGCAGGAGGACATGGAAATTTGGACACAGAGGCATCCACCGAGAGCGAATTCCCTACAGACGGTGACTCCAGCTATCATGGCACACAGCCGGTTTTTCTAGCCCGGAAGCAACACAAGGCTCTACGAAAGAAAAGAAACGATGTAGGAGAGGCAAGCGGTCGAAGAGGAGACCAGGATCACAGGCCGTGGACACGGAGCTACAGCAGGACGCGATAATTAACCTCTCCAAAAAAAGACCTTACTGACGCTCAAGTCTCAGTCTTATCTAAGGGTCTCTCTTTTGTACCTACATGTACAGATAAACCATTTGATACGAAAGTAGATCTGTTCAAATTCTTCCGTAAGATTAAACTTAAGCATGTGTTTTCACAAAAACACTGTTTCGGGCCAAGAAACACATCAACGAACTGGCACACATTTTAAGCCCAAAAGCAAATTCTGTCCCATAGTTAACAACTCTTCGATTAATACCTATTGTAGGTTAGTCGAACAAGAAGCCATGTCAGTGTATACAAGACAAACAAACCACATTCAGAAAAATCTCACTAGAACAGAAGAACAGGCACTTAATGAATTAATGAAAGATTCATCGTTGGTTATTAAACCTGCAGACAAGGGGGGTGTTGTGGTTGTTTTAGACTATGAAAAATATAAAGAAGAAATTCAGAGACAACTCAGTAATGAACGTTTCTATAGAAAACTAAGTGTTGATCCCACACAGGTGTTCCAAAGGGATATATGCTCTAGTTTGGAGCAAGCCCTATTAAACCACCTTATCTCAAAACCTGAATATGAATATCTTTGCTGCAAATGTGCCATACGTCCATGCCTTTACATTTGACCGAAATTACACAAACCTAAAACACAACAAGGCAATTATCCAGGCAGACCAGTGGTTGCAGGAATAGGCTCAATGCTAGAGCCATTGTCGAACTTTGTAGACGTTTTTATTAAAACTCATGTGCAAGCATTGCCATCATATGTAAAAGACTCTATAGACTTCACAAACAAGATCTCACCAATAACGGGTTTGAAAGAAGACTGCATTCTGGTCACATTAGATGTGGAGAGTCTATATACCAGCATTCCCCATGCGGGGGGGGGGGGGGGGGGCTGGCAGCACTAGCTCACTATTTGGGAGACAGAGATACTAATGAATATCCACCAACAAACTTTATTTTAGAGCTGGCAGAATATGTTTTGAAGTATAACTATTTTAGGTTTGATGATGAATACTACCTCCAAACGAATGGAACGTCGATGGGCTCCACATTCGCTCCGAGCTATGCTAACCTTTATGTGGGTCTATTTGAAGAACGTTTTGTCAATAACAAAAACGAAAGAACCATTTTTGAATAAAATCCTGAAGTGGTATCGATATATTGACGACATTTTTTTGCATATGGGAAGGAACTGAACAAGAGCTGTCAGATTTTATGGCACTACTCAATGACATGGATCCCAATCTCAAATTTACTATTGAAAGTGACACTCAATGTGTTCATTACCTCGATATGTGGAATTGAGAAATCAAATGGAACCCTGTTTACAACTCTGTATCGAAAAGAAGCAGACAGAAATCCTCTACTACAGGGGGACAGCTTCCACCCTGAGCCATTAAAAAGAGGACTTCCTAGAAGCCAGTTTTTCAGACTGCGCCGTATATGCTACTCCAATGATGATTATCTAGAAAAAGCAGCGGAGATGCGCACTAGGTTTCTAAGAAGAGGCTATTCGCCACAATGTGTGGATGAAGCTCTTCATTATGGTAATTGGGAAAAACACGAGATGAATTGTTACAAAAAAGACCAGCTAAAGCAAAAGAACACTCCGTTATGTTCACAACCACACATACTTTGAATTCGCGAAAAGTGGGAGGTGTGGTTAAGAAACATTGGCATATTTTATCATCGGACCCAGCATTGCCGGCTGAATTTAAGAATCCACCACTCATTGTGTATAGGAGAGGTCGCAATTTACGCGATAAATTGGTTCATGCCAACTGCCAGCCACGAAAGAAAATCAGCCAGGCTCTTTTACGCCCTCTACCAAATGGTAGCTATAAATGTAGAGGATGCGCACAGTACAACAATATGATGAAGTGTGAATATTTCTGCCACCCACACACAGGAAAACGGTTTCAAATTAACGATATCATCGCGTGCACCACCACCCATGTTATTTACATTATTAAATGTCCATGTGGGCTCTGCTATGTCGGTAAAACCTCCCGCTCTCTCAAACAGAGAATTAGTGAACATAAAAGTTAAATCAGGAGAAACGACAGGGATTATCCAGTCGCAGTACATTTTAATGACCTAAAGCATGACATTTCTACCTTTAGATTTTGTGGTATAGAGAAAGTCAAGATATCAGACAGGGGAGGTGATATTAATAATACTCTAAGCAAAAGAGAATGTTTTTGGATTTTCACCCTCCAGACATTATTTCCTCAAGGACTTAAAACCTGTTGGGGCTACAGGTTAGCAATGAACCCCGAGCCGGGATTGCTAACAAGGCTGGAAATTCAAAACATCAAAAATCTAATAATTTCAATTTCTCAAACAATCAACTATTTTACACAATTTAAATGATAAACATCTCCTTAATCTAACCACATTGTTCGATTTTCAAAGAGGCTTTACGGCAAAAGCATAAAGTTAGATTATGTTAGGACAGTACATAGCCACAAAAGTACAAACATCCATTTTCAATTCAAGGTCAGGCGTCACCAAAAGCAGAAACCAGCTTGAATTATGCACTAACTTTTGTCAATCTCCATCAGATGACACTCCTAGGACATTATGTTATACAATACATGCATTTTTTGTTCCATCAAGTTCATATTTATATCCAAAAACAGCATTTTACAGTAGCGTGAAATTCAGATTTTTTTCTTCTCTGAAATGCTTCCGGTGAACATAACAAAATTACTATTCGAAAACATTGGTAAATTATAATATTGTCATTCAAAGAATAATATATTATCATCTCGTAATTGCTACCGAATGGCCAGATCTCAAAATAACTTTACTGGGAAATCACATTTTGCAATAAACGGGGTGCTATGCTAAGAACAACAGGCTATGCTATACAGTTAGCATCATCTAAAATCGATAATAACATTGTAAATATCCCCTTACCTTTGATTATCTCCATCAGAAGACAGGCATCCCAGGTCCGGAAGGCATCCCAGGTCCGGAACAAATGTGGTTTCTTTTGACAAAGTTCATAATTTATGTCCAAATAACACCAAGTACTTAGCGTTCATTATGCTCCCACAAAACGTGGTGGGGGGCTGGTAAAATCACGCCGAAAAGCTAAAAAAAACCTAGTAAATAATCTATTTATGTTCGTTCAAACATGTCAAATGTTGTTTAGCATTAATCTTTTGGTCCATTTTTAACGTTAAACATCAGTAATATTTTCACACAACCTATCCTATGTCTAGATAAAAAATGATGACAAACTCACGTTTCTCAGATTTATGCGCAGGCGCAAAAAAATGAAGTGATGACATGTCAACTTCCTTGGATTCTAATTTGCTCTCTGTTTATCATAGATGCTTCAAACAACTTTATAAAGATCGTTGACATCTAGTGGAAGCCGTAGGTGTTGCGAAATTAATCCTTTCTCACTATGGTATCTATAAAACAATGACACTAAATAGTACAGTCACAAAATTCACATTTTTTTTTTGATCTATTTTTCACAGGTTTTTGCCTGCAATATGAGTTTTGTTATACTTACAGACACCATTCAGACTGTTTTAGAAAATTCAGAGTGTTTTCTATCCGAATGTGTTAATAATATGCATATCCTAGCTTCTGAGTTGGTGTAGGAGGCAGTTAAAAATGGGCACATATTTTTTTCAAAATGTCTCAATACTGCCCCCGAGCCCCAACAGGTTAATGATGAAATGCCTATGTATGTTATGTTGTGAATTTAAAATATGTTCCTATTTAAGATTACTTTGTTTTTTCGTATGATGTACCCAATGATTAATTGCTATGTCCTCGTTGTGATTTTATGGACGTGTTCGGTGCGTCTTGTCTATACACTTTTGTAATATTTGTGAAATGCATATTGTTATGTTTGGTAGCACTTATTTATTTTTCCTTTGCCTCCAACCCCTTTCCATACGTGGAACGGATGTGGGTGGGGCTAGGTCTACATAGAGGTGCTGTTTTCAGAAAATTCACAAAAGCTCTGACTAAGGCCGTTAGGCCGATACGTAAAGCTTATTAAATATCAGTGATACTATCAAGATCAGTGTGCGGTTTCCTTCTTTCCTTCATCCTGTTTCAACTGTTGCCATGCACCTGCAACAAGATTGCTCTGATGTGCGAGTGCCTTTTGAATCTTGTGACACATCACGACACACCACACCACGACACACCAAACCACGACACACCACGACACACCACGACACAAAACGACACACCACAACACGACACACCTCGACACACCACAACACGACACACCACGACACACCACACCACACGAAGACACACCATTACACACCACAACACACAACGACACAACACACAACGACACAACACACCACAACGCACCACACCACGACATGACACGACACACCCCGACACACCACAACACACCACAACCCGACACACCACGACACGACACACCACGACACAACACAACACGACACGACACACCATGACACACTACGACACGACACGACACACCACGACACACCACGACACACCAAAACACACCACGACACGACACACCACGACACACCACACCACGACACACCACACCACGACACGACACACCAAACCACGACACACTACGACACGACACACCAAACCACGACACACCACACCACGACACGACACACCAAACCACGACACACTACGACACGACACACCAAACCACGACACGACACGCCACACCATGACACACCACGACACAACACACCACGACACACCACACCATGACACACCACGACACAACACACCACGACACAACACACTATGACACACCATGACACAACACACCACGACACAACACACTATGACACACCACGACACAACACACCACGACACAACACACCACGACACAACACACTATGACACACCATGACACAACACACCACGACACAACACACCACGACACGACACACTACACCATGACACAACACACCACGACACAACACACCACGACACGACAAACAACACAACACGACACACCAACTGTGATGGCTTATGCCATTTAGGGGCCGCTGCCCCTTCAGACAGTACATACCGTCTAAACCCACGAAATATGGAATCAAGATCTGGGCTGCCTGTGATGCTGCTTCATCATATACGTGGAACTTGCAAGTGTATACAGAGAAGCCCGATGGAGGAGCACCTGAGAAGAACCAAGGGATGTGGGTTTTCCTGGACGTGACACAGGGACTCACATGCAATACATTTTTTACTTTGCACACGTTGTGACAGGAGCTCCTCAAGAGGAAGCTGACGATGGTACGAACAGCCAGACCAATCATGTATACTGTCTATATTAACCATGTATACTGTCTATATTAACCTGTTAGGGCTAGGGGGCAGCATTTGCACGTCTGGATAAAAAAAATGTACCCGATTTAATCTGGTTACTAATCCTACCCAGTAACTAGAATATGCATATACTTATTATAAATGGATAGAAAACACTCTAAAGTTTCTAAAACTGTTTGAATGGTGTCTGTGAGTATAACAGAACTCATTTGGCAGGCAAAACCCTGAGACATTTTCTGACAGGAAGTGGATACCTGATGTGTTGTATTGACTTTAAACCTATCCCATTGAAAAACACAGGGGCTGAGGAATATTTTGGCACTTCCTATTGCTTCCACTAGATGTCACCAGCCTTTACAAAGTGTTTTGAGTCTTCTGGAGGGAGATCTGACCGAACAAGAGCCATGGAACGATGATGTCCCATTAGACACCTGGCGCGCGAGTTCATGTTGGGTACCCTCGTTCCAATACGTTATAAAAGAGTATGCATTCGTCCACCTTGAATATTATTCATGTTCTGGTTAAAAAAGGCCCTAATGATTTATGCTATACAACGTTTGACATGTTTGAATGAACGGAAATATATTTTTTCCCCTCGTTCATGACGAGAAGTCCGGCTGGCTTAGATCATGCGCTAACAAGACGGAGATTTTTGGACATAAATGATGAGCTTTTTTGAACAAAACTACATTCGTTATGGACCTGTGATACCTGGAAGTGACATCTGATGAAGAGAATCAAAGGTAATGGATTATTTACATAGTATTTTCGATTTTAGATCTCCCCAACATGACGTCTAGTCTGTATCGCAACGCGTATTTTTCTGGGCGCAGTGCTCAGATTATTGCAAAGTGTGATTTCCCAGTAAGGTTATTTTTAAATCTGGCAAGTTGATTGCGTTCAAGAGATGTAAATCTATAATTCTTTAAATGACAATATAATATTTTACCAATGTTTTCTAATTTTAATTATTTAATTTGTGACGCTGACTTGACTGCCGGTTATTGGAGGGAAACGATTTCCTCAACATCAATGCCATAGTAAAACGCTGTTTTTGGATATAAATATGAACTTGATAGAACTAAAAATGCATGCATTGTCTAACATAATGTCCTAGGAGTGTCATCTGATGGAGATTGTAAAAGGTTAGTGCATCATTTTAGCTGGTTTTATGGTTTTGGTGACCCTGTCTTTGACTTGACAAAACATTACACACAACTCTTGTAAATGTACTGTCCTAACATACTCTAAATGTATGCTTTCGCCGTAAAACCTTTTTGAAATTGTAAAACGTGGTTAGATTAAGGAGATGTTTATCTTTCAAATGGTGTAAAATAGTTGTATTTTTGAAAAATTTGAATTTTGACATTTATTTGGATTCAAATTTGCCGCTCTTGAAATGCACCTGCTGTTGATGGAGTGCACCACGGGTGGCACGCTAGCGTCCCACCTAGCCCATAGAGGTTAACCATGTACACTGTCTATATTAACCATGTATACTGTCTATATTAACCATGTATACTGTCTATATTAACCATGTATACTGTCTATATTAACCATGTATACTGTCTATATTAACCATGTATACTGTCTATATTAACCATGTATACTGTATACTGTCTATATTAACCATGTACACAGTCTATATTAACCATGTAAACTGTCTATATTAACCATGTATACTGTCTATATTAACCATGTATACTGTCTATATTAACCATGTATACTGTCTATATTAACCATGTATACTGTGTACTGTCTATATTAACCATGTATACTGTCTATATTAACAATGTATACTGTATACTGTCTATATTAACCATGTATACTGTCTATATTAACCATGTATACTGTCTATATTAAACATGCTGTCTATATTAACCATGTATACTGTCTATATTAACCATGTATACTGTCTATATTAACCATGTATACTGTATACTGTCTATATTAACCATGTATACTGTCTATATTAACCATGTATACTGTCTATATTAACCATGTACACTGTATACTGTCTATATTAACCATGTATACTGTATACTGTCTATATTAACCATGCTGTCTATATTAACCATACTGTCTATATTAACCATGTATACAAATGAAATCAATTTATCCGGTGTTTCCCGCTATACGCACTAGCATGGAGGTGCGTGTCTCCAGACTGGCACGTCCAGTACCAGCCCCATGCATCAGGCGTATAGTGCGTCAGCCCAGCCTCGCCAGTCAAGAGTCGCCAGAGCTGCCCGCCAGTCATGAGTCGCCAGAGCTGCCCGCCAGTCAAGAGTCGCCAGAGCTGCCCGCCAGTCAAGAGTCACCAGAGCTGCCCGCCAGTCATGAGTCGCCAGAGCTGCCCGCCAGTCATGAGTCGCCAGAGCTGCCCGCCAGTCATGAGTCGCCAGAGCTGCCCGCCAGTCATGAGTCGCCAGAGCTGCCCCGCAGTCATGAGTCGCCAGAGCCGCCCGCCAGTCATGAGTCGCCAGAGCCGCCCGCCAGTCATGAGTCGCCAGAGCCGCCCGCCAGTCATGAGTCGCCAGAGCCGCCCGCCAGTCATGAGTCGCCAGAGCCGCCCGCCAGTCATGAGTTGCCAGAGCCGCCCGCCAGTCAGGAGTCGCCAGAGCCGCCCGTCTGCCCGGAGATGCCAGAGCGGCCCGACTGCCCGGAGCTGCCAGAGCGGCCCGACTGCCCGGACCTGCCAGAGTGGCCCGACTGCCCGGAGCTGCCAGAGTGGCCCGACTGCCCGGAGCTGCCAGAGTGGTCCGACTGCCCGGAGCTGCCAGAGTGGCCCGACTGCCCGGAGCTGCCAGAGTGGCCCGACTGCACGGAGCTGCCAGAGTGGCCCGACTGCCCGGGTCTGCCAAAGTGGCCCGACTGCCCGGATCTGCCAGAGTGGCCCCCCTGTCCTCCGGCCCAGCCCGAATGGCCCGCCTGTCCTCCGGCCCAGCCCGAGTGGCCCGCCTGCGCCTTGGTCCATTTTTGAAGACAGCTGTGACAATCTAACAAGTAATCTAACCTAACAATTTCACAACAACTACCTTATACACACAAGTGTAAAGGAATGAATAAGAATATGTACATAAAAAATATATGAATGAGTGATGGCCGAACGGCATAGGCAAGATGCAGTAGATGGTATAGAGTACAGTGTATACATATGAGATGAGTAATGTAGGGTGTGTAAACATTATATGAAGTGGCATTGTTTAAAGTGGCTAGTGATCATTTATTACATTCATTTTTCCATTATTAAAGTGGCTGGAGTTGAGTCAGTATGTTGGCAGCAGCCACTCAATGTTAGTGATGGCTGTTTAACAGTCTGATGGCCTTGAGATAGAAGCTGTTTTTCAGTCTCTCGGTCCCAGCTTTGATGCACCTGTACTGACCTCGCCTTCTGGATGATAGCGGGGTGAACAGGCAGTGGCTCGGGTGGTTGTTGTCCTTGATGATCTTTTTGGCCTTCCTGTGACATCGGGTGGTGTAGGTGTCCTGGAGGGCAGGTAGTTTGCCCCCGGTGATGCGTTGTGCAGACCTCACTACCCTCTGGAGAGCCTTACGGTTGTGGGCAGAGCAATTGCCGTACCAGGCAGTGATACTGTCCCGTCAATGTGGATAGGGGGCTGCTCCCTCTGCTGTTTCCTGAAGTCCACGATCATCTCCTTTGTTTTGTTGACATTGAGTGTGAGGTTATTTTCCTGACACCACACTCCGAGGGCCCTCACCTCCTCCCTGTAGGCCGTTTCGTCGTTGTTGGTAATCAAGTCTACCACTGTAGTGTCGTCTGCAAACTTGATGATTGAGTTGGAGGCGTGCATGGCCACGCAGTCATGGGTGAAGAGGGAGTACAGGAGAGGACAGAGAACACACCCTTGTGGGGCCCCTGTGTTGAGGATCAGCGGGGTGGAGATACTGTTACCTACCCTTTCCACCTGGGGGCGGCCCGTCAGGAAGTCCAGGACCCAGTTGCACAGGGCAGGGTCGAGACCCAGGGTCTCGAGCTTAGAGACGAGTTTGGAGGGTACTATGGTGTTAAATGCTGAGCTGTAGTCGATGAACAGCATTCTTACATAGGTATTCCTCTTGTCCAGATGGGTTAGGGCAGTGTGCAGTGTGATTGCGATTGCGTCGTCTGTGGACATATTGGGACGGTAAGAAAATTGTAGTGGGTCTAGGGTGTCAGGTAGGGTGGAGGTGATATGGTCCTTAACCTCTATGGGCTAGGTGGGACGCAGGCGTCCCCCCCGTGGTGCACTCCATTAACAGCAGGTGCATTTCAAGAGCGGCAAATTTGAATCCAAATAAATGTCAAAATTCAAATTTTTCAAACATACAACTATTTTACACCCTTTGAAAGATAAACATCTCCTTAATCTAACCACGTTTTACGATTTCAAAAAGGTTTTACGGCGAAAGCATAAATTTAGAGTATGTTAGGACAGTACATTTACAAGAGTTGTGTGTAATGTTTTGTCAATTCAAAGACAGGGTCACCAAAACCATAAAACCAGCTAAAATGATGCACTAACCTTTTACAATCTCCATCAGATGACACTCCTAGGACATTATGTTAGACAATGCATGCATTTTTAGTTCTATCAAGTTCATATTTATATCCAAAAACAGCGTTTTACTATGGCATTGATGTTGAGGAAATCGTTTCCCTCCAATAACCGGCAGTCAAGTCAGCATCACAAATTAAATAATTAAAATTAGAAAACATTGGTAAAATATTATATTGTCATTTAAAGAATTATAGATTTACATCTCTTGAACGCAATCAACTTGCCAGATTTAAAAATAACCTTACTGGGAAATCACACTTTGCAATAATCTGAGCACTGCGCCCAGAAAAATACGCGTTGCGATACAGACTAGTCGTCATGTTGGGGAGATCTAAAATCGAAAATACTATGTAAATAATCCATTACCTTTGATTCTCTTCATCAGATGTCACTTCCAGGTATCACAGGTCCATAACGAATGTAGTTTTGTTCAAAAAAGCTCATAATTTATGTCCAAAAATCTCCGTCTTGTTAGCACATGATCTAAGCCCGCCGGACTTCACTTCATGAACGAGGGGAAAAAATATATTTACGTTCGTTCAAACATGTCAAACGTTGTATAGCATAAATCATTAGGGCCTTTTTTAACCAGAACATGAATAATATTCAAGGTGGACGAATGCATACTCTTTTATAACGTATTGGAACGAGGGTACCCAACATGAACTCGCGCGCCAGGTGTCTAATGGGCCATCATCGTTCCATGGCTCTTGTTCGGTCAGATCTCCCTCCAGAAGACTCAAAACATTTTGTAAAGGCTGGTGACATCTAGTGGAAGCAATAGGAAGTGCCAAAATATTCCTCAGCCCCTGTGTTTTTCAATGGCATAGGTTTACATGTAATACAACACATCAGGTATCCACTTCCTGTCAGAAAATGTCTCAGGGTTTTGCCTGCCAAATGAGTTCTGTTATACTCACAGACACCATTCAAACAGTTTTAGAAACTTTAGAGTGTTTTCTATCCATATATAATAAGTATATGCATATTCTAGTTACTGGGTAGGATTAGTAACCAGATTAAATCGGGTACATTTTTTTTATCCAGCCGTGCAAATACTGCCCCCCAGCCCTAACAGGTTAACTATTCTCTCAAAGCACTTCATGATGACAGAAGTGATTGCTACGGGGCGGTAGTTATTTAGCTCAGTTACCTTAGCTTTGTTGGGAACAGGAACAATGGTGGCCCTCTTGAAGCATGTGGGAACAGCAGACTGGGATAAGGATTGATTGAATATGTCCGTAAACGCACCCGCCAGCTGGTCTGCGCATGCTCTAAGGAACGTCTGGGCCTGCAGCCTTGCGAGGGTTAACACGTTTAAATGTTTTACTCACGTTGGCTGCAGTGAAGGAGAGCCTGCAGGTTTTGGTAGCGGGCCGTGTCAGTGCCACTGTATTGTCCTCAAAGCGAGCAAAGAAGTTGTTTAGTTTGTCTGGGAGAAAGACTTCCTGGTCCGCGCCGGGGCTGGTGTTCCTTTTGTAGTCCGTGATTGACTTTAGATGCTGCCACATACGTCTCGTGTCTGAGCCGTTGAATTGCGACTCTGCTTTGTCTCTATACTGACGCTTTGCTTGTTTGATTGCCTTGCGGAGGGAATAGCTACACTGTTTGTATTCAGTCATTCCTCCCGACTGTATGTAATAAAACCTATGATTTCCTGGGGTAACAATGAAAGAAATAACACATAAAAAAATAAAATACTGCATAGTTTCCTAGGAACACGAAGTGAGGCGGCCATCTCAGTCAGCGACGTATATATTAACCATGTGTACTGTCTATGTTAACCATGTATACTGTATACTGTCTATTTTAACCATGTATACTGTCTATATTAACCATGTATGCTGTATACTGTCTATTTTAACCATGTATACTGTCTATATTAACCATGTATACTGTATACTGTCTATTTTAACCATGTATACTGTCTATATTAACCATGTATACTGTATACTGTCTATTTTAACCATGTATACTGTCTATATTAACCATGTATACTGTATACTGTCTATATTAACCATGTATACTGTATACTGTCTACATTAACCATGTATACTGTCTATTTTAACCATGTATACTGTCTATATTAACCATGTATACTGTATACTGTCTACATTAACCATGTATACTGTCTATATTAACCATGTATACTGTATACTGTCTATATTAACCATGTATATTGTCTATATTAACCATGTATACTGTATATTGTCTATGTTAACCATGTATACTGTCTATATTAACCATGTATACTGTATACTGTCTATATTAACCATGTATACTGTATACTGTCTATATTAACCATGTATACTGTCTATATTAACCATGTATACTGTATACTGTCTATGTTAACCATGTATACTGTCTATATTAACCATGTATACTGTCAATATTAATCATGTATACTGTATACTGTCTATATTAACCATGTATATTGTCTATATTAACCATGTATACTGTATACTGTCTATATTAACCATGTATATTGTCTATATTAACCATGTATAGTGTCTATATTAACCATGTATATTGTCTATATTAACCATGTATATTGTCTATATTAACCATGTATACTGTCTACTGTCTATGTTAACCATGTATATTGTCTATATTAACCATGTATACTGTCTATATTAACCATGTATACTGTATACTGTCTATATTAACCATGTATATTGTCTACTGTCTATATTAACCATGTATACTGTTTATATTAACCATGTATACTGTATACTGTCTATAATAACCATGTATATTGTCTATATTAACCATGTATACTGTATACTGTCTATATTAACCATGTATACTGTCTATATTAACCATGTATACTGTATACTGTCTATATTCACCATGTATACTGTCTATATTAACCATGTATACTGTATACTGTCTATATTAACCATGTATACTGTATACTGTCTATATTAACCATGTATGCTGTCTATATTAACCATGTATACTGTATACTGTCTATATTAACCATGTATACTGTATACTGTCTATATTAACCATGTATACTGTATACAGTCTATATTAAGCATGTATACTGTCTATATTAACCATGTATAGTGTCTATATTACTCTATGCATATAGAGGTTTCCATGCAGAATGGGCCCCACATGTAGAGTTTTCCATGCAGAATGGGCCCCACATATAGAAGTTTCCATGCAGAATGGGCCCCACATATAGAGGTTTCCATGCAGAATGGGCCCCACATATAGAGGTTTCCATGCAGAATGGGCCCCACATATAGAGGTTTCCATGTAGAATGGGCCCCACATATAGAGGTTTCCATGTAGAATGGGCCCCACATATAGAGGTTTCAATGCAGAATGGGCCCCACATATTGAGGTTTCCATGCAGAATGGGCCCCACATGTAAATATCCCATGTTGATTTCTCCCCTTACCCCAATCGCATAATTCATATCAATAATGGAACTGAACATAGTTTGATAGTTTTTATTGAAACAAAGATTCTTGCTGTTGTATCATCACACCACCAGGGGGTGCTGCAGGACCTTCACCTCCAGTACTTCCCGTGGCTGAAAACCTGGCAATAGACACACTGAAGAATCTGGCAAGTGAGCTAGTCCAGTCTCACTTTGATTGCCTGCACATCATGGTTCACCAGCAGCCCCAAACAGCTCAAGAATAAGCTACAGCCCAGACAAACAAGCTTGTTTTGACAAAAGGAGGGTGATGTGAAAATATTTTTTACATTGAGAAGTTTAAAAAAACAAAATATTACTCATTGAGTTGGAACAAACCCCCTTTATCTACACTTAATGATTTATGTTCCCTTAAGGCTTTATGTACCCTTAAGATCCTGAGTGTTGGACCAGTGGTTTTGGAAGATACTGACATATGACCAAAGTTCTACCACTTTCAGTCCATGTTGCAGCTAGTATAATTGTTTAGTGGATGCTTTTAGTTCATGTTGCAGCTAATATAAATTAGCACTAATATAAACGCTACATTCATTTCAAATAGAGAAGTTTTTTGAGTTCCAGTTGTCCCTGTCATGCCAATGAAATAGGTAATAAGATAACCAGTAATGAAATAGGTAATAAGATAAACAGTAATGATATGGGTGATAAGATAAACAGTAATGAATTAACCGGTAATGAAATAGGTAATAAGATAAACAGTAATGAATTAACTAGTAATGAAATAGGTAATAAGATAAACGGTAATGAAATACCCAGTAATGAAATAGGTAATAAGGTAACTAGTAATGAATTAACCAGTAATGAAATAGGTAATAAGATAAACAGTAATGATATGGGTAATAAGATAAACAATAATGAAATAGGTAATAAGGTAAACAGTAATGAAATAGGTAATAATATAAACAGTAATGAAATAGGTAATACAATAAACAGTAATGATATGTGTAATAAGATAAACAGTAATGAAGTAGGTAATAAGATACACGGTAATGAAATAGGTAATAAGATTTTAAAAAGTGTTGAAATAGCTAATACGATAAACATTAATGAAATAGGTAATAAGATAAACGATAATGAAATAGGTAATAAGATAAACAGTACTGATATGGGTAATAAGATAAACAGTAATGAAATAGTTAATAAGATATACAGTAATGATATGGTTAATAAGATAACCAGTAATGAAGTAGTTAATAAGATAAACAGTAATGATATGGGTAATAAGATAACCAGTAATGAAGTAGGTAATAAGATAAACAGTAATGATATGGGTAATAAGATAAACAGTAATGATATGGGTAATAAGATAACCAGTAATGAAGTAGGTAATAAGATAAACAGTAATGATATGGGTAATAAGATAAACAGTAATGATATGGGTAATAAGATAAACAGTAATGAAATAGGTAATGTGATAAACAGTAATGATATGGGTAATAAAGTAACTGTCAAGAGAATTTCTAGGTTCTCAAGGTTCCAAATGAACTGTAATTAATCTACTAGGATCTGTATCCCAAAGGCTGTAAGGCTTTGGTTAATAAGAAACAGACAAGAGTCCCATTATACAATAGTCTGGATCTTTATTCAGGAGAGCTCTGCCCTCAAATTAAGGACACAGTATTTTATATGTACACACACACACACACGCACAAATGAACTCACATCAGTAGAGAACTCCACCCCGCTTTAGGTGGTTGTATTTTTCCACAGTTCACATACATGGTTTTCACACTTCTGCAACAGGTTTCATTATCTTCTACTAGCCTAGCCGTTCCTGACAGTTCCACCCCTCCCTAAGTTGGAGAGAGACCCCTTTTCCAATTATCAGTTTCTGCAAGGTCGTCTTCCTCTTTTCTGTGGTTTCAACTATGCCCTGCTCATTTTGCGAAATAGTAACACAAAGGCCTAGTCACACACATGATATAATTATGACTCTTAACACGTTATTATAGCCTTATAATTCTAATACATTTCACACAGTTATATGGTTTCAGGGTGAAATACTTTTTGTCATTATCTTTAAACATACAAATTCATCTATCAATAACCAGTAACGAAATAGGTAAAAAGATAAACAGTAATGAAATAGGTAAAAAGATAAACAGTAATGAAATAGGTAAAAAGATAAACAGTAATGAAATAGGTAAAAAGATAAACATTAATGAATTAACCAGTTGTCACGTTCGTCGTATTGAGTGGACCAAAACGCAGCGGGAATGTGTATGCTCATCTTCTTATTTATTAAATAAACGAAACAAAACACTTGAAAAAAAACAACGACGAAAAACAGTCCCGTAAGGACAAAATGACTATATGGAGAAACAACTACCCACAAATCACAATGAAAAACACCCCTATTAAATAGGACCTTCAATTAGAGGCAACGAGGAACAGCTGCCTCCAATTGAAGGTCAACCCAATAAACTAAGCATAGAAATAGAATACATAGACACAGACATAGAAATAGACTAAAATAGAACATTGCCCAAAAACCCCGAAACACACTAAACAAACACCCCCCTGCCACGCCCTGACCAAACTACAATAACAAACAACCCCTTTACTGGTCAGGACGTGACACCAGTAATGAAATAGGTAAAAAGATAAACAGTAACAAATTAACCAGTAATAAAATAGGTAATAAGATAACCAGTAATGCATCCATAAGAAAATAATAAGAGTATGGTAAGAATCCAATTCAATAAGAGAATATACAAACATAAAATAAAATAATATTAAAAATAAATATTAAAGATATTTTTAAAAGATTGAGTATCCATCACCTTACTCAATGTAAATCTGAATATGTCTGGAACAATGTGTTGGACTGTAGGGTTCAGCTGGTCCAGAGATCAGGAACAATGTGTTGGGCTATAGAATTCAGCTGGTCCAGAGATCAGGAACAATGTGTTGGGCTATAGAATTCAGCTGGTCCAGAGATCAGGAACAATGTGTTGGGCTATAGAATTCAGCTGGTCCAGAGATCAGGAACAATGTGTTGGGCTATAGGATTCAGCTGGTCCAGAGATCAGGAACAATGTGTTGGGCTGTAGGATTCAGCTGGTCCAGATGTCAGGGTCTGTTTTTAGTAATCTGCATTACAGAACAAATAAAATAAAAAATACAAGATTAGTGAAATAGTGAATGAGAGAGAGAGAAAGACAGACACAGAGAGAGACACGTAGAGAGAGAGACAGAGAGAGAGACAGAGACAGAGAGACAGACAGAGAGAGAGAGAGAGAGCTGAGTTCACAAACCTGTTCTACTAACACACTGAAGCCTCAGGACCAGAACATCCAATCAATCAGAATAAACCAAATTACAACACAGTCAAAACAAAACTACATTGCCTATTGGGAAACACTAGCACCAAGCAAAATGCAGTGCTATCTGGCCCTAAATCGATAGTAGACCATGGCTAACTATTTGACCATGGTTACTGATCAAAACCTTAGAAAAACCTTGACAAAGTACAGGCTCAGTGAGCACAGCCTTGCCATTGAGAAGGGTAGACGCAGGAAAACCTGGCTCCCTGCAGAGGAAAGGCTGTGCAACCACTGCACCACAGCAGAACCTGAGACAGAGCTGCATTTCCTGACAAAATGTCAATAATATAAAATAATTAGAGTGTCATTTCCCCAAATTTGAAACCTTTAATCAAGGTTTCAAAGACCTCTCTGATGAGGACAGGCTACCCGTCCTGTTGGGGGAGGACGCAGAGAGCTGTGGGTTGGCAGCGTCACTACATTGCTGCCTGCCATAAGATGAGGGAGTCACGTCCTGACCAGTAAAGGGGTTATTTGTTATTGTAGTTTGGTAAGGACGTGGCAGGGGGTGTTTGTTTTATGTGGTTCGGGGTTTGTTGGGCTATGTGCTTATGTAAGAGGGGTGTTTGTTTTATGTGTTCCGGGGTTTTTTGGTCTATGTTCTATGTAAGTGCACACGGGTAGTTTGACTGGGCCAGGGTTGAGCCCTAAGCCAACTCCCCGTGCTTACCAGAGGCAGCGTGGTACTGGTCAGGCCCCGTGCTATGGCGTGATGCGCACGGCATCGAGGCCAAGCATCCCCAGGCCGGTATGCTCGGTGCCAGCGTCCCGCATTTGCCGGGGGGAAGCGGGCACCCAGCCAGTAAGGGTGGTGCCAGTCCTGCGCTCGAGATCACCAGTGCGCCTTCACGGCCCAGTGTATCCTGTTCCCGCTCTCCGCACTGCCCGGGGCGGCCGTCGGCGCCCAGCCGCCCTGCCCGGCCTCGTACGTCGCCCAGTCGGTGCCGCCCGCTCTCCGCACAGCCCGAGGGCGGCCAGCGGCCCCACCCGCCCCAGCCCAGGCCTCCAGTGCGCCAGCCCAGTCCAGCTCGTCCTGCTCCTGCTCCTCGCACTAGCCTTGTGGTGCGTGTCCATAGTCTGGCACTTCCTAAGCCAGCTCCACGCATCAGGTCTTCAGTGCGCAGTCCCCGTCCAGAGCTTCCGGCAACAGTGCCTTTCCAGAGCGTCCGGCGACAGTGCCTCGTCCAGAGCGTCCGGCGACAGTGCCTCGTCCAGAGCGTCCGGCGACAGTGCCTCGTCCAGAGTGTCCGGCGACAGTGCCTCGTCCAGAGCGTCCGCCGACAGTGCCTCGTCCAGAGCGTCCGGCGACAGTGCCTCGTCCAGAGTGTCCGGCGACAGTGCCTCGTCCAGAGTGTCCGGCGACAGTGCCTCGTCCAGAGTGTCCGGCGACAGTGCCCCGTCCAGAGCTTCCGGTGACAGTGCCCCGTAGAGAGACGGCCCACAGTCCCGAACCAAGAGAGACGGCCCACAGTCCGGAACCGAGGGAGATCGCCCTCCAGTCCGACGCAGCCAGAGTCATCCTCCAGTCCGACGCAGCCAGAGTTGCCCTCCATTCCGACGCAGCCAGAGTCGCCCTCCAGTCCAGCGCAGCCAGAGTTGCCCTCCATTCCGACGCAGCCAGAGTCGCCCTCCAGTCCAGCGCAGCCAGAGTCGCCCGTTGCGAGGGTCCCCAGTCCGGATTCCACGGAGAGGGACCTCGCTCTAGAGGCAACACTGAAGTGGGGATCGGGGTCTGCGTCCCGCTCCTGAGGGGGGAGTATTGGGAGGGGGGGTGTTGCAGAAGAAGACGGTGGCCACCCTCCCTTCCCTCCCCTGTATTGTTGGTTATTGTTTTGCTAGTTTTTTGTTTGAGGTGCATCCAGGGTGGGGGGGGGGGGGGGGGGGGGGGGGTGGTATTGTCACGTCCTGACCAGTAAAGGGGTTATTTGTTATTGTAGTTTGGTCAGGACGTGGCAGGGGGTGTTTGTTTTATGTGGTTCAGGGTTTGTTTGGCTATGTGCTTATGTAAGAGGGGTGTTTGTTTTATGTGTTCCGGGGTTTTTTGGTCTATGTTCTATGTAAGTATATTTCTATGTTAGTTCTAGTCTTTCTATTTCTATGTTAAGTTAATGGGGTTGACCTTCAATTGGAAGCAGCTGCTCCTCATTGCTTCTGATTGAAGGTCCTATGTATAGGGGTGTTTTGTAATGGGATTTGTGGGTAGTTGTCTCCTGTTTGGTGTCTGTGCACCTGACAGGACTGTTTTATGTCGTTTGTTGTTTTTGTATACAGAGCAAATCAAATGTATTTATATAGCCCTTCTTACATCAGCTGATATCTCAAAGTGCTGTACAGAAACCCAGACTAAATCCCAAACAGCAAGCAATGCAGGTGTAGAAGCACGGTGGCTAGGAAAAACTCCCTAGAAAGGCCAAAACCTAGGAAGAAACCTAGAGAGGAACCAGGCTATGAGGGGTGGCCAGTCCTCTTCTGGCTGTGCCGGGTGGAGATTATAACAGCACATGGCCAAGATGTTCAAATGTTCAGAAATGACCAGCATGTTCAAATAACAATAATCATAGTAGTTGTCGAGTTTGCAACAAGTCAGTAACACAAGAGTTAGTGTCAGTTGGCTTTTTCATAGCCGATCTATGAGAGTATCTCTACCGCTCCTGCTGTCTCTAGAGAGTTGAAAACAGCAGGTCTGGGACAGGTAGCACGTCCGGTGAATAGGTCAGGGTTCCAGCAGGTCTGGGACAGGTAGAACATCCGGTGAATAGGTCAGGGTTCCAGCAGGTCTGGGACAGCAGGTCTGGGACAGGTAGCACGTCCAGTGAACAGGTCAGGGTTCCAGCAGGTCTGGGACAGCAGGTCTGGGACAGGTAGCACGTCCGGTGAATAGGTCAGGGTTCCAGCAGGTCTGGGACAGGTAGAACATCCGGTGAACAGGTCAGGGTTCCAGCAGGTCTGGGACAGCAGGTCTGGGACAGGTAGCACGTCCAGTGAACAGGTCAGGGTTCCAGCAGGTCTGGGACAGCAGGTCTGGGACAGGTAGCACGTCCGGTGAATAGGTCAGGGTTCCAGCAGGTCTGGGACAGGTAGAACATCCGGTGAACAGGTCAGGGTTCCAGCAGGTCTGGGACAGCAGGTCTGGGACAGGTAGCACGTCCAGTGAACAGGTCAGGGTTCCATAGCTGCAGGCAGAACAGTTGGAACTGGAGCAGATTAAGTGATTAGTTTGTTTTTCCTTCTTTTAAATTTAATAAAGAAGATGAGTTTACACGTTCCCGCTGCACCTTGGTCCAATCCTTACGATGCCCGTTACAGAGGGACAGTGTCTGACAGACCAATCAACCTGCACATGTCCTCTACTGTATGCTTATTGTTATAGTTCAATGTATGGTTATTCTGACCCTTGGTTATTGTTGTTACTGTTGTCCCATTGACAATTTTGATTATTATTATCTTAATATTGTATATATCCAAAGTAAGCTCTGGCAATATGTACACTGTTATGTCATGCCAATAAAGCAAATTTAATGAGAGAGAGAGAGAGAGAGAGAGAGAGAGAGAGAGAGAGAGAGACGATAGTTGAATGAAACCAAAACAGATTAAATCTGACCATCACTCTTGCTGCAGATGAAGTTGAATTTGTCGGTCTCAGGCAGGCCGACCCACTTCCCCCCGTTTCTCTCTATGGCCCCCGTGTTCCCACGCTGCTCCTTCCTGGTACTGTAACCCTCCCCGTCGGCCCAGTTGTGGAAGCAGGACTCTTCTCCATTGACCCAGAACCAGAAGTCCAGGGTGCAGGTGTACCTCAGGCCCAGCCAGACGTAGGGACTGGAGGCCTTCTTGGCTCTCTGTTGGACCCAGTGCTGGATCCTGTGGTTGTGGGCAGACACCAGTTCCATGTCCTGTTCTCTGCAGTACCACAGGGCTTCGGACCACGTCTTGTTCTCTGAGACCAGGACCAGCTTATCTGGAGGAAGAGGAGGATATGGACATGCTAAATATTCACAAAAAAACGTTGATTCTAAAGTAAATTTACATTTTTTTATGAATATGTATCTAACCCCCCCCCCCCCCGTCACGCCTCACCCCTCCCCCTCACCCCTCCCCCTCACCCCTCATCCCTCACCCCTCACCCCTCCCCCTCATCCCTCACCCCTCCACCCTCACCCCTCCCCCTCCCCCCTCACCCCTCCACCCTCCCCCTCACCCCTCACCCCTCCCCCTCACCCCTCATCCCTCCCCCCTCCCTCACCCCCCTCCCCCTCACCCCCTCACCATCATAGCAGATAAAAGGATGATTGGTGGTAGAAGGCTCATCATTCCACTCTCCAGATGGGAACTTAATTTCCACACAGAGCTTTGGGTGGTCTCCTCCGACAACAACTGCCCCGTTTGGCTCGCCTGTCATCCAGTTTCTGAAGGTTGAGCCGCTCTGGTCAGACCACCTCCACTCTCTATACAGGCCGATCCACACCTCTTCCTGTAAAATGTTTTGCAAATGCTGATTATGTTTTTAACACGGTGCTCAAAGTGCAAGACAAATTAGGTGAAGTGAAATGAACTTGCCTGTATGACGTTATGTATGGCCTTCTGTATGGCGTTATTATCTGCTCCATTCCTCACACTGGCCAGGTCCGTATGGTTCTGTCTGCAGTAGTGCTGAGCCTCACTCCAAGTCTTCTTTTCAGTGATGAGGATGTACATACTAGTGAGATTTGTGTCTATTTGAAAGAACAGAAGGTATATAAGAAGAGATGAGATATATAATAACATGTTCCAATAAAGACAAGTTCAAACTGACAAATACATGTCCGTAAATAAACTGGTAGAAAAAAAAGATTTTCAATAAAATATGAATCTGTTGACTGAATTTAAACTGTTTGGTGTTTGACTGGTTGACAAACAGAAAGATGGAAGGAAGGACAGTGAAAAGGCTGACTGACAGGGGAACTCACCATAGCAGACAAAATTATGTTGTGTACTACAGTTCTCATCATGCCATGACCCATTTCGCATAAACACACAGAACTCATTGTTTTTTACATTATCTGGTTGGTCGTTGATTTCTCCGTGCTTTTTGTCCCAAAACACCACCGTCCCTAACTCTGTGTCTCCCAGAGACCACCTCCAGCTGGTGTTATACAGCCCTATCCAGGCTGGTTCAGTTAATAACCCAGCCTTTACTGTGTTATTGAGCCTGTTCATTTCAGCCATGTCGTCTATGGAGGCCAGGTCAGTGTAGTTCTGTCTGCAGTAACTCTGAGCTTCAGTCCAGTTTTTACTGATGTTCACAAAGTGGAACTGATGAGAGAGGCATGAGGGGAGGACAGACAGCCCTGTGGAGAACAAACCAACATTATGACTGTACTAATAAAACACACACACACACACACACACACACACACACACACACACACACACACACAAACTAACCTGAAAACACACAAACTAACTGTTGACATCAATGATAATGGTAATTGATGACAGACAGACGGACGGACGGACGGACGGACGGACAGACAGACAGACAGAAAAACAGACAGACAGACAGACAGACAGACAGACAGACAGACAGACAGACAGACAGACAGACAGACAGACAGACAGACAGACAGACAGACAGACAGACAGACAGACAGACAGACAGACACTGTGTGAGCTCGTTTTAAACAGCCAGGGGACGGTGAACTATGTGAGCGATGAAGGAAGAGTTTGCCATTGTAAAGGAGCGCTGTATAGCCGGGGCGCGGCGAATACAGTCACTAACTAAAACACAAAAAAATAAGGAAACATTTTCAGACAAATCTGAAAGATCTGCTTTCCCAGACTGCACCATGTCACCGTTTCGTCTGTCTGGTGACTGCTGAAACGGTTCATCACGGAGCAGAACTTAGTTTGTGGACACCACATGCGTTTTATTATTGTTTTGTTTTTGACTCCATCCCTCATTCCCCACCTCGCCGTCGGTTTTGAGTGGGGCATTCAGCTAACAGCCATGCCGGCTCCACAAACACAACTGACACTCACACACCACAAACACCACACACACACACACACACACACACACACACACACACACACACACACACACACACACACACACACACACACACACACACACCCACACACGAAAACATATGAACTCCAACCTGAGAAGAACAGGAGAAACAGAGAGTGGCCCATCCCTGGAGAATGGAGGGATAACAGTCTGGTGAACAAATACCAACAACTAAACTTCAACTTCTACCAGCAGCATGGCTGCATGCTTTAGATTTGGAATTTAACGTCATGAAATGTAATGACTGAAAAAACATGTCAATCATTTTTTATTTTATTATTTTAGTGAATTTTTACTTTATGGATGGTTTGCACTGCCAGACTTTTCTGTTATTCTACTGCTCAAAAATATATTTATAAGCATTACAACATTTACTAAATAACAATACACATGAATGTTTACTAAATAACAACACACATGACTGTTTACTAAATAACAACACACATTAATGTTTACTAAATAACAATACACATTAATGTTTACTAAATAACAATACACATTAATGTTTACTAAATAACAACACACATTAATGTTTACTAAATAACAATACAAATTTGTGTTTACTAAATAACAACACACATTTATGTTTACTAAATAACAATACACATTAAAATGTACTAAATAACAATACACATTTATGTTCACTAAATAACAATAAACATTTATGTTTACTATATAACAATAGACATTTATGTTACTAACTGTATTTTACTTTACTCTTTACAAAAGTAGACATGTAGAGTTATGAAAGATATCCTCATACCCGATGTTTGTTGTTGTCGATGTTGTTTCTTGATATTGTTGTCAGCTCTCCCTCTCCCTCTGAGTGGCTCTGTCCCATCTGAGACAGGTGGGTGTTATACAGCTACATTATACAGTACTTCCTGCTCTTTGACCTCGTAACGTAGTGATGTCACAGTGGAAGGATGAAAGGCATCCCTGTCAGTTTTGTCTTAGTTCTTCCTCGTAGAGACATGCAAAACACTGGTCAAAGAGAAAAACCCATACAGGAAGAAGGAAATCCAAGAATTTATCAACATGGATTTTTGGAAAACAAAAATAAATTGCAACCCTCCATGTGGCTAAACTATACCAACATGTTGGATTACAATATAATTTCTCCTTTGAAAAAGTAAATAGGAACAACGAATGAGAGAAATCATCAACAGTCAAATCCAGCCAAAGTAAATAGGCCTAGATAAAAAACCTCCTGTCTCATTCACTCAGCTCCCTTGTCAGTCACCCTGCTCTAAGGTATTTACCTCCCTGTCAGTCACCCTGCTCTCAGGTATTTTCCTCCCTGTCAGTCACCCTGCTCTCAGGTATTTACCTCCATGTCAGTCACCCTGCTCTCAGGTATTCACCTCCCTGTCAGTCACCCTGCTCTCAGGTATTTACCTCCATGTCAGTCTCCCTGCTCTCAGGTATTCACCTCCCTGTCAGTCACCCTGCTCTCAGGTATTTACCTCCATGTCAGTCTCCCTGCTCTCAGGTATTCACCTCCCTGTCAGTCACCCTGCTCTAAGGTATTTACCTCTCTGTCAGTCACCCTGCTCTCAGGTATTTGCCTTCCAAAGAGTCATCAAAGAACCGTTTTGTCCAAAAATGGTTCTTAGAACGTTAAATGTTCTAGATAGAACCCTTCAGCTTACAAAGAACCCTTGTCTTCCAAAAACAGTTCTTCAGATCAAAATGGTTCTTTGTAGAACCCTATCCCTCTGCGAAGAACCCTTTTGGAACCCTTTTTTCTAAGAGTGTATATCTGTTTTATCGTTTAGAAAATGAAAGTACTTTGTGTGTCTATTCCCCCGATTTGAAGGTGTCATGAGCATTTGGAGCAATTCACTTATGTGTATGAAAGTAGTCACAAGTGTGTTATCTGGTCCTGTATTCCGAGCACACAGTGATGACATCAAGCTTGTGACTCTACAAACTTGTTGGACGCATTTGCAGTTTGTGTTTGTTGTGTTTCAGATTATTTTGTGCCCAATATGTATTTATTTTTTTATAATGTATTGTGTCATTCTGGAGTCACTTTTTTTGTGTGTGTACTTTTTTACCACTTTTTCTCCCCAATTGGTAGTTACAGTCTTGTCCCATCGCTGCAACTCCCCTACGGACTCGGGAGAGGCGAATGTCAAGAGCCATGCGTCCTAGGAAAC
Organism: Salmo salar; assembly: GCF_965601325.2. Taxonomy (NCBI): domain Eukaryota; kingdom Metazoa; phylum Chordata; class Actinopteri; order Salmoniformes; family Salmonidae; genus Salmo; species Salmo salar. Next base: position 93,409,276 of record NC_138294.1, on the reverse strand, counting down.
ATGACCCTGCCAAGCCGCACTGTTTCTTGACACACTGCTTGCTTAACCCGGAAGCCAGCCGCACCAATGAGTCGGAGGAAACGGTGTGCAACTGGCAACCAATGTCAGCGTGCATGTGCCCAGCCAGCCACAAGGAATCGCTAGAATGCAATGGGACAAGGACATCCTGGCCGGCCAAACCCTCCCCTAACCTGGACGACGCTGGGTCAATCGTACACCGCCTCATGGGTCTCCCGGTTGTGGCCGGCTGCGACACAGCCACGGGATCGAACCTGGGTCTGTAGTGACACCTCAAGCACTGTGATGCAGTGGCTCAGGAGGCCTTGGAGTCAATTCTATTGTAAATAAGAATATAACATGTTTCTGAACACTTCTACATTAATGTGGATGCTACCACGATTATGGATAATCCTGAATGAATCATGAAAAATGATGAGTGACAACGTTACAGAGGGTCAAAAATCGTATCCCCAAGACATGCTAACCTCTCACCATTACCAGAAATAGGGGAGGCTGTCATTATTGCAGGGTATGATATTTATGCTATTGTAACAGTGTAGGTTCCGTCCCTCTCTCTTCGCTCCAACCTGGGCTCGAACCAGGGACCCTCTGCACACATCAACAACTGACACCCCACGAAGCATCGTTACCCATCGCGCCACAAAAGCCGCGGCTCTTGCAACGCAAGGGGAACAACTACTTCAGGTCTCAGAGCGAGTGACGTCACTGATTGAAACGCTATAAGCGCGCACCGCCGCTAACTAGCTAGCCATTTCACATCGGTTACACTCACCCCCCTTTTGACCACCTCCTTTTCCGCAGCAACCAAGGATCCGGGTCAACAGCATCAATGTAACAGTGTAGGTTCCGTCCCTCTCTTCGCCCCAACCTGGGCTCGAACCACCAAATGAAACGCTATTAGCGCGCACCACCGCTAACTAACTAGCCATTTCACATCGGTTACACATGCATCTGTGCTACCACGATTATGGATAATCCTGAATGAATCATGAATAATGATGAGTGACAACGTTACAGAGGGTCACAAATCGTATCCTCAAGACATGCTAACCTCTCACCATTACCAGTAATAGGGGAGGCTGTCATTTTTGCCGGGTATGATATTTATGCTATCCTGAAAGAGGAATTAAATCACATTTTCCTCACTAGTGAGCAGATTTAATTAAACAACTCCACCCAAGGTTGATTACACTGACCTGGTGGAGTGACCTAGTGGAGTGACCTAGTGGAGTGACCTAGTGAAGTGACTTAGTGAAGTGACCTAGTGGATAGACCCAGTGGAGTGACTTAGTGAAGTGACTTAGTGAAGTGACTTAGTGGAGTGGCCTAATGGAGTGACCTAGTGAAGTTACCTAGTGAAGTGATCTAGTGGAGTGAGTTAATCATGTGACACGTACGCACTCCATGTTCCATCCTTCTCTAGTACTCTGAGTAGTCTGGAGTGTTCTAACGTGTTGGAGTGTACCAGAGTGTTCTAACGTGTTGGAGTGTACCAGAGTGTACTAACGTGTCGGAGTGTACCAGAGTGTTTCTAACGTGTTGGAGTGTACCAGAGTGTACTAACGTGTTGGAGTGTACCAGAGTGTACTAACGTGTCGGAGTGTACCAGAGTTTTCTAACGTGTTGGAGTGTACCAGAGTGTTCTAACGTGTTGGAGTGTACCAGAGTGTACTAACGTGTTGGAGTGTACCAGAGTGTACTAACGTGTTGGAGTGTACCAGAGTGTTCTAACGTGTTGGAGTGTACCAGAGTGTTCTAACGTGTTGGAGTGTACCAGAGTGTTCTAACGTGTTGGAGTGTACCAGAGTGTTCTAGCGTGTTGGAGTGTACCAGAGTGTTCTAACGTGTTGGAGTGTACCAGAGTGTTCTAACGTGTTGGAGTGTACCAGAGTGTTCTAACGTGTTGGAGTGTACCAGAGTGTTCTAACGTGTTGGAGTGTACCAGAGTGTTCTAACGTGTTGGAGTGTACCAGAGTGTTCTAATGTGTTGGAGTGTACCAGAGTGTTCTAACGTGTTGGAGTGTACCAGAGTGTTCTAACGTGTTGGAGTGTACCAGAGTGTTCTAACGTGTTGGAGTGTACCAGAGTGTTCTAACGTGTTGGAGTGTACCAGAGTGTTCTAACGTGTTGGAGTGTACCAGAGTGTTCTAACGTGTTGGAGTGTACCAGAGTGTTCTAACGTGTTGGAGTGTACCAGAGTGTACTAACGTGTTGGAGTGTACCAGAGTGTTCTAACGTGTTGGAGTGTACCAGAGTGTTCTAACGTGTTGGAGTGTACCAGAGTGTACTAACGTGTTGGAGTGTACCAGGGTGTATTGAAGTGTTTGGGGGCTGTGTTAGAATGTTATAGAGCAGAGGGAACTGATGCCAGTGCGATTACAGACAGCCTCGGTCAAGTCTCCACTTGGACTTGTTTATGTCACTCATACACACGTACTCTGCTCTAACGTTGTCTAACAAGTATACCTTCAGATAACATGTTGGGAGAATAATAAATGATGGACCGTGTGTGTGTGTGTGTGTGTGTGTGTGTGTGTGTGTGTGTGTGTGTGTGTGTGTGTGTGTGTGTGTGTGTGTGTGTGTGTGTGTGTGTGTGTGTGTGTGTGTGTGTGTGTGTGTGTGTATAGTGTCCAGTAGTATACACAGTACCGTACAGAGTATCAGCAAAATGCATTATTCTAGAAATACGGTGGACAGAGCTGTTCAGGTAGCCTACTTTTTGAAGTGATTTGTTTGACAATCAGATGAAAACATCACACAACACCCATGATATGTGAACCTGAGCCTGGGCAGACCGTGAAAAGCAACAGAAAACAGGACAGGAGGTTTACAGTACATGCCAAAGTATACCGTCTAAAATCAGCATATTCCAGGCATCTTATCTGGGTTTCTCATAACCGGGATGCAGCTTTTTTCGGGTCATTATAAACTGGATATGATTTGATATGATTTTTTGTTGTTGTTATTCTGTCTCTCACTGTTTAAATAAACCTACCATTAAAATTATACCCTGATCATTTCTTTGTCAGTGGGCAAACGTACAAAATCAGCAGGGGATCAAATACTTTTTTCCCTCACTGTATAAATGTCAACTCACAAACAGAATACTTCAGTATCTGTATATCTGATTTGGTGTTCATGTAAATGTGGGTTTGTTTTGCATTGATTAGATAGCAGCTGGCAGCTTGACGTGTCTGATACATGTGAGATTTGTTTATGAAGATTTGAGCTGGAACATGTGGAAATTGCATATACTTTCAGAATTGTTTAGCAAGCTACTCATAGGTGGGCTTTATACACAGATACCAGGAGACTCCTGCCATAGGGGTTTATACACAGATACCAGCAGATTCCTGCCATAGGGGTTTATACACAGATACCAGGAGACTCCTGCCATAGGGGTTTATACACAGATACCAGGAGACTCCTGCCATAGGGGTTAATAAGTTCTGTATTTACCTCTTCTGAAACCTTATCATCATCAGTCTCTTAAGATTACACACGAGCAATGAGTACATTAGCCAAGGCCATAAATACATTTATGACAGATTACACACGAGCAATGAGTACATTAGCCAAGGCCATAAATACATTTATGACAGATTACACACGAGCAATGAGTACATTAGCCAAGGCCATAAATACATTTATGACAGATTACACACGAGCAATGAGTACATTAGCCAAGGCCATAAATACATTTATGACAGCCAGACTGTCACGTCCTGACCATAGTAAGATGTTATTTTCTATGGTAGAGTAGGTCAGGGTGTGACAGGGGTTGTTTTGTGTTTTTCTATCTTTTGTATATCTATGTTTAGGTTCTAGTTTTTCTATTTCTATGTTGGTTTCTTTTGGAATGATCTCCAATTAGAGGCAGCTGGTTCTCGTTGTCTCTAATTGGAGATCATACTTAAGTAGGGTTTTTTTTCCACCTGTGTTTGTGGGTAGTTGTCTTCTGTTTAGTTTATGTACCTGAGAGAACTGTGCGCTTTCGTTTTCGCTTTTGTTATCTTTTCTTTAGTGTTTTGAGTTAAAATAAATATTCATCATGAGCAATCAACACGCTGCTCTTTGGTCCCCTCTCTACGACAGCCGTTACACAGACATACCAAAGTCAGAAGGGCACAGGAAGGAGGATGGTAGAAAAATGACCAAACATGAGCATGCAATGCATGCATTATTTTTGTATGACATACAGAGGTCCCCGCCACCATTATAATCTAATCAGAAGCAGATATGAGCGTTATTGGGCGTGAACAAGCAAAGAACATCGGACTAAAAGATAATGGTGGCAGAAGAACTAAGGGAAGTAACTGCATTAACATAGGGGATGTACGTATATACTGTATGTGTATAAAAGCAGAGCCAGTGTTCAGGGAAGTTGGTTGTTCCGCGGACCAGCACGGCTTTGCTACTTTGTATTAAAGTCTATATTGAATTCACAAGTTCTTGTAAGAGTGTTATATTTTTGAGACAATTTTCCACAACATACTTGGCGTGCTAGCCAGGAGCTGAAGGAACCTCGGACAGTGGCGTTCTTGGCTGGTGACAGTTTCTCTGGACAATCTCACAAACGGGTGGCCGCCCAATTATATCAGGTGAGCTTGTTCTTACGTAGTTGAAATGTTTGTGTAAATTGCTTCAGGGATTCTGTCTCGGCAGAAGGGACATCACGTAGGTCTCTCTTTAAACTCCTAAAAACCCAGTAGTACTAAGAGCTTTTGAATTCGATTAACTGCATGCATGAATGAATTTTGTGGGTTGTTAAATGTAATTATGTATGCGCATTTGTGAGGACAAGGTGTATGGGGGGCTGTAGCCCTTGCTGGTGTCGGGTGTTTAGCGGAGGGGGCTTGCACTTGTGCTGGTCAGACGGTTCGAACGGACCCACGTGTGTGGTCCGGTTGGGTGGGGCTGTCCGGTCTAATTCTGCTTGACCGAACTCGACTGTTTCAGGACCTGTTTTGGGATGTGCGTTAACACAGCCCAATCAACCTGATCACGTTGGGTGTGTGATTCGGGTTGCCCCTCTCGCCGGGCCGTTCGTCTGGGGACCTTGTGTGGCCCGATTGGTGCGTCTATTTGCTCTCTCTGGCTGGACTGCCTGGCCTGGTGTGGGGCTGCTGCTGCCTGCCCATACGGTCAAAACAAATCAATAAGTAGATAGAAAACCTATGATACCGTTTCGATCAAAATTAGTAGAGGGACTGCTTGGATTGGTTACTTATGAATACAGCTTTAAAAGAGTAGAGGTCTGCATCAATAAGTAGGTGGAAATCCCACGATACCGCTCTTTAAAAAAATTAGAAAGAGGTCTGCTTTGGGTGGTGTGGCGGATGAATCAGAATTAGTTGGGTAACAGATAATTAAGATGTTTTATTTGCATAATATGCTTATGTGAGATACTTGTCATATGTGAATGTATCTGTTAAACCATGTGAAGGGATGGCGTGATTAATGGGGAACCAATTATTTGTCTCCACAATGTCTGTGCGCAAGTCACTCCCCTCAGTGAGCTTGTCCAGGAGCGGAGTCAAGAGGGAGTTTACTTGAGATGGGAGTATCTAGAGTTGTCAATTGATTTATGCCATTGGATGAGCTAATGGTTCTGTTCTATACCGTACCAGGAAGAGACGGTTCCAGTTTGGGGTAGGAGGACCAGATACTGGTCTATACAATGAACACTGTTGATACAGCAGTTGCTGTCTGCTATGTTTTATAGATATCTTTTATACAAAACTTAACCTTTGTGAACTGTTCCTAAGATCTGTTGTTCGTCTTGTTCGTTGAGGGGGTGGATCTTGGTTATAAAAGATCTTTGTACTTTTGTGTAATCACATTTTCAATGGTTCATTAGAGATAGCTCATCATTGAAAGTCAAATGCTTTTGCAAAAGCATCTTAATTATTTAAGATGTAGTTTTAAGTATAACTCTGACCTGTGTGTGAAGTTTGTAACTCTCCTCATTTGGTAATGCAGAAATTAACCACCACAGTCGGTTGTTCACAATACCACGCCAATTAAACGGGGGTCTGCTTGGGTGAACAGATAGGGCCCAGGAAAACGTCGACCCGATTAGGCGAGGTTCAACTGCACAACAAATCCTGCTGATAAAACGCTCCGTCTAGCTAAACGGGGGTCTGTGGATCAGTAGGTCACACCACGTTGCTGCTCTGAGGGACAGAGGATAGCACGGGGTGGGTGAATAGGATATGAAGGGAAACTGACCCGATTAGGCTGAATTTCCATCATACCGTAAAATCCTGTAGAATATAGCCTTCCTGTGTTGAGGAAGTGCATCAGGTTAGGGCAAAAAAAAACTATAGGTTGTTTTAGGTAAAACGTAGTGTGTATGAACGAATGTGGAAAAAAATTTGAATGAGTGCAAATAAGCGCCTGAATGAAAGTTTCTCTGTGTTGAGGAAGTGTATCAGAGCAAGCTAGAATAAGCGGAGCAAGGAGGAAGAATAGTGTGTGTGTGTCGTTGGTCCAGAGGAGGGACTGTGCAGCCCCTCTGTGACAGTTCATTGAATTAAGTTGAGGAGAGTGTATCTAACTCTCACTGGGAAGAGGGAACAAAATCAATAGATATTATACAAAATAAGCTATGTAAAGATAGAACAATGACATAATAGTGTGTTAAAGTGATCATTGTGAAATACATAGAACGTGGTAAAAAGTATAAAAACAAGCCACATATAGTACATACGGTGTGTGAAGTGGGAAGATTAAACATACGGATAAAACACAAGCTATACTATGTTTAAAACAAACTCAGGCTATCTAGAATAAATAGTGACAACAAATACATGAAGAACAGTACCATGGTATAGTCTGTAGTATATACTAGAGATATTACAGCACCGTGAAGAACGGTAGGAGGAAAACAGTGGGTAACACTATAGCTGCAGGACTCTTAGGAAGTTACAGCCTGGAGGGAGGACAAAAGTGTAAAGTTAGACACTAGCAGAAAGAGTGGGCCTGGAGAAACTCAGTGAAATAGGAACTAGCGCTGAGAATAGGTAGGATAAATTAGGAATATAAACAATAAGTAACAGTAGGATAGAATATAATAAGTGAATAAAAATAACGAGATAAGAAAGTATAGATATTATAAACAGCTGAAATAGACGGAAAAATGTGTTAAAAAGGATTTAATACACTGAATTAAGTTAAAGTAGTAGAATAAGTAAACTGATACAATAAATAAAACACCAGTAGAGATCTTAGGGGCCAGACAACCCCTATGCAAAGACGAAATAATAATGATGTCTGTGAATGGGAAAAACGCACAGTGATATTTGAGGTGCTGTACTGGATAAGAGCGTCTGCTAAAAAATGACTATAAAGTCATCTGTAGTATTCAGTAATACAGTTACAGACATTATAGAGTAGGCTTTAATAGGAGGTATTAAGGTCTGTGGCTAATGAATTATTATCTGGCGAAAGTGGGTAGCCCTACCTTGGAAAAGAGTTAATAAAAGGTGTGTATTATAGATGGGAGTAAAGAAATCTAAATACCCTGAACACTGTTGGTGGCGTTTAGGGAATTATAAATAGCGGCATGTTGACAAACGGACTGTTTCTCCCTGGAATATGGAGATAGTGGAATTTATTAAAGCCATGTGTCACGTCCTGACCAGCAGAGGGAGTAGTTGTTTAGTATTTTGGTTTGGACGTGGCAGAGGGATGTTTGCTTTGTATGGTGGGGTTTTTGTGTTTGTGTGTTAGAGAGGGGTGTTTGATTTATGTGTTCCTGGGTTTTGGGTGTATGTTCTAGGTTAGTTGTTCTAGGTTGTATTTCTGCATGTTGTCTAGTTTAGGTTTTCTATGTTTAGGTTTGGGTGCTGGACTCTCAATTGGAGGCAGGTGTTTCTCGTTGCCTCTGATTGAGAGTCCTATATATGGGTAATTGTTTGGTTTAGTGTTGGTGGGAGATTGTTTCTTGTTTTGCCTGTGTGAGCCTTACAAGACTGTTTTGTTGTTCGTTGTTTTGTTATTTTGGTGTTCATTTTGATTTCAAATAAATATCAAGATGAGCATCCACATTCCTGCTGCGTTTTGGTCCTCCATTCCAGACGACAACCGTGACAGAATCTCCCACCACAAAAGGACCAAGCAGCGGAGGAAGGAGCAACAGGTAGACTTTGAGGAGCAAAGGGAATTTGAGTTGGACCAACGGGAGAAATGGACATGGGAACAGATTATGGCCGGAGAGGGCCCATGGAGAAAGTGGAGCGAAGACAAGGAACGCTACAGGGGAACACGACTGGCGTTTAAGCCCGAGAGGCAGCCCCAAGATTTTTTTTTGGGGGGGGCATATGGGTAATTTGGCTGGGCGAGGTTTGAGCCCCAGGCCAAATCCCCATACCTTTTCTGGGCAACCAGTGAATGGACAGGTCCCGTGCTTCGAGGTAATGGGTACGGTGGCGAGGGCAAGTATTTTTAGGCCGGTATGCGCTATACCAGCGCCCCGCATTTGCCAGGGGGTGGTGGGCATCCAGCCAGTAAGAGCGATGCCAGTTCTGCGCTCGAGACCGCCAGTACGCCTCTACGGTCCAATATATCCTGTTCCCGCTCCACGCACTAACCCTAAGGTGTGTGTTTCAGTCTGGCATATCCAGTACCAGCACCACGCACCAGGCTTCCAGTGCTTCAGCCCAGTCCGACTCGTCCTGTTCCCGCTCCCTGCACTATCCCTGAGGTCCGTGTTCCCAGGCTGATACCTCCAGTACCAGCATCAGGCTTCCAGTGCGTCAGCCCAGCCTCGAGAGTTTGGCAATAGTGTGCAGTCCAGAGTATCCGGCACCAGTGTGCAGTCCAGAGTATCCGGCACCAGTGTGCAATCCAGAGTATCCGGCACCAGTGTGCAGTCCAGAGTATCCGGCACCAGTGTGCAGTCCAGAGTATCCGGCACCAGTGTGCAATCCAGAGTATCCGGCAGCAGTGTCTAGTCCGGAACCGAGGGGGTCTGCCTGCGACCCGGAACCGAGGGGGTCTGCCTGCGACCCGGAACCGAGGGGGTCTGCCTGCGACCCGGAACCGAGGGAGTCTATCGACGATCCAGAACTAAATATAAGTAACTGTGTTTCAAATGAGTCTGCCTACAGTGTGGAACGGAAGAGGTCTGCCTACGATCCGGAACGAGGGGAGTCTGCCTACGGCCCGAAACTGATCAAGTCTGTCTGCATTCTGGAGGACAGTAGGCCGGAGCCTGAACCACCACCTGTATAGGTGGGTTGGGGAGGGGGGGTGTAGCACAAGTGACGGCAGCCACCCTCCCTTCCCTCCCTTTAGTTTAGGGGGATTTTTTTGTTGTTGTTTTGTTTTTTTTGTTTAGTTATGAGGTGCATCCGGGGTCTGCACCTTTAGGGGGGGGTACTGTCACATCCTGACCAGCAGAGGGAGTAGTTGTTTAGTATTTTGGTTTGGACGTGGCAGAGGGATGTTTGTTTTGTATGGTGGGGGTTTTTGTGTTTGTGTGTTAGAGAGGGGTGTTTGATTTATGTGTTCCTGGGTTTTGGGTGTATGTTCTAGGTTAGTTGTTCTAGGTTGTATTTCTGCATGTTGTCTAGTTTAGGTTTTCTATGTTTAGCTTTGGGTGCTGGACTCTCAATTGGAGGCAGGTGTTTCTCGTTGCCTCTGATTGAGAGTCCTATATATGGGTAATTGTTTGGTTTAGTGTTGGTGGGAGATTGTTTCTTGTTTTGCCTGTGTAAGCCTTACAAGACTGTCTTGTTGTTCGTTGTTTTGTTATTTTGGTGTTCATTTTGATTTCAAATAAATATCAAGATGAGCATCCACATTCCTGCTGCGTTTTGGTCCTCCATTCCAAACGACAACCGTGACACCATGGAGTCGCTGAAAGAAGCGCACGTTTAATCTACCAATTTGGCTTGAATATGAAAGAGCAAACTGGATAATGTAGGGCAACATTACCCAGTAAACAGGATAAATAAAATCAAATGAAGGATTCATGGAGGCAATTACGAATTGAAACAATCACATAAAACCAGAATAAGAAGCTCAACTTACCACATTGCGGTGAATGGTCTCTGTTCGATCAATGATATTACAGTTTCTATGAGATGGAAGACGTATTAGATCACGTTTTACCTAACTTTTATTAGAGTACCGATGGGATTTACAAATAGTCCCACTTGGTATCATTTTGCATTGAAACAATCGTTTCTGTGGTGATAAAATACGTGGATGATTTGTTATTGGCGTCGAAAGACGGAAAATAAACGTATATGAGAGATCACCGCCTTAGTAAATTAGTTGGAGGAACAGGCAAAGCAAAATGTAACATATTTGGCGTTTTCAATTTCTGAGGGCAAGATACACATAACCCGGGATCGGGTAGAAACTATGCGTTCTCCTCGCATGCTCAGGAAAACTTAAGGGATTTTCAATATTGTTAGACATTTTATACCGTCATTCTCTGAAACTGTTAAAACACTTATAGAATGGAATCAAGAGTGTGAGGAAATGTTTGTCGAGTTAAAGAAATAATTTGGTTAAACGCCAGCATTGGGATTGCCAAATTTAAAATGAACTTTTAAAATGTTTTAGTTCGTTTATGAACTTTGTGGTGGATTGAAACAAACATTTAATGATTGGAGTAAGGATAGTGGAATTATAATTATAATGTTCAGTATATAAGTAATACTATTGGCTTGCTGATTAAAAGTTAACATTGTGAATACTAACGAAATGTACACTTTCTTTTCCAGAAGGGGTTTTCATTTTCTCTTGTCGAAATGCCCTTGGAGACTGCGATACTGGGGAAAGCAGTTAGTGATAGTCGGTCGTTTTAAGAGTAAAAGTATCTGGATTAGGCTATAAAGGGAGTTCTGGATAAGTGAGGCCGGTGCCTGTGTGTTCTTGACCTATGGTTCACTAGCAGGTGAACACCATATACCGGGAATGAATATGCCTTAGTGGATTTATTTTGGATGGACCTTTTTCAATTCAGTTTTAAACTGGGTATACAGAAAGATGGAAATGTTTTGAAATGTATCTAAATGGTTTCTGAAGGACAGGGACAGGGACAGAGAAGGGAGAGTAAACATTTAATGGTGTCAAATGCCCTGAATCCTAAAAAAAATTCCCGTGAAGACTGATCAACTTCACTAGAAATTATTGGAACAGGTGCGATTTAAATATAAAATGACTAAGAAACACCAGTCTCTATTGAAAGTGTACAATTACTTTGAAATTCTATAATTCCCTACGGAAAATGATGAAGAGTTGTAATGTTAAATTGACTAGTGTCATGGCTATAACTAGGGTCGTTAGTGATTGCAGCTGGTGTGATTGGAGCCACCTGGGCTCAGGGTATTTAACAAACTGCTCCACTAACCTCTCTCTCTCTCTCTCTCTCTCTCTCTCTCTCTCTCTCTCTCTGTGTCTCTCTCTCTCTCTCTCTCTCTCTCTCTCTCTCTCTCTCTCTCTCTCTCTCTCTCTCTCTCTCTCACACACACACATCTGGTTTTGTTTGTTTAGTTTCCACTCAGTCATGTTTACACATATTCACATACACCCTATGTTATGACATTTCCACACCTCATTCCTTTTCCTTTGCTTAGAGTTAATAGTTTTTTTTGGATAATAATGAACTTTTTGAATTGGCCTATACCGGTTGTTGATGTCCTCTCATTTTTGCCACAGGCTATGAGCCGGCCTGTGACAAGTGGGGGCTCATCCATAAGTTAGTCAATTGTATAGTTATAGTTGGGTTGGTTTAGTTCAGATTGCCAAATGTTTTGTTTGAGGGGATGTTTTGTTTGGGCCAATATGGTTGGAGAGAGCGTTGAGAGCCATGTGTTCTTTTGGTTCAGTTAGCTTGGTAGCTAAATTTGGTTAAAATCGGACACCGCGATTGCATAAACAAGTTCTGTATCTATAATTCTTAAAATAATTGTTATGTTTTTTGTGAAGGTTTATCATGAGTAATTTAGTAAATTCACCGGAAGTGTTCGGTGGGAATGCTAGTCACATGCTAGTCACATGCTAATGTAAAAAGCTGTTTTTTGATATAAATATGAACTTGATTGAACAAAACATGCATGTATTGTATAGCATAATGTCCTAGGAGTGTCATCTGATGAAGATCATCAAAGGTTAGTGCTGCATTTAGCTGTGGTTTGGGTTTATGTGACATTATATGCTAGCTTGAAAAATGGGTGTCTGATTATTTCTGGCTGGGTACTCTGCTGACATAATCTAATGTTTTGCTTTCGTTGTAAAGACTTTTTGAAATCGGAAAGTGTGGTTAGATTAACCTCTTGACGTTACCCTAGGATAGGGGGCGCCACAGCGCATTTTGAAAACAAATTGTGCCCATTTTCAACGGCCTACTAATCAAACTCAGAAGCTAGGATATGCATATAATGAATACCTGTGGATAGAAAACACCCTAAAGTTTCTAAAACTGTTTGAATGGTGTCTGTGAGTATAACAGAACTCATATGGCAGTCAAAACCCCGAGACCGATTGAAACAGGAAGTGGAATTCTGAATTGTGGACTCAACTTCACATCGTTGCCTATTATTCACAACGTGAGCTATCGTTCATTGAGCACTTCCTATTGCTTCCACAAGATGTCCCCAGTCTTTACAAAGTGTTTTGAGCCTTCTACTGTCGAAACTCAGTGAATGAGACGCGTTGGAAATTGGTCACAGGGGGAGGGCCATCACCATTATGACGCCGGCGCCCCTGTCTACCCCCACCTTTCAAAACGTTTTGAAACACAATACAATCGTCCCCCTCGAATCTTATTGGCTCTCTTGTTGAAACAGGCCCTGAAGATTTATGTTATACAACGTTTGACATGTTTGAACGAACCTAAATGAGAAAAAAATGTTTTATTTCGAAACGGCTGTCCCGCGGCCGACGGAGCATTTGGATACAGCCTTCAGATGCGCTAACAACAGCAAGCTAATGGAACATAAAGGATGGACTTTTTCGACCGAAAATACATCTGTTGTGGACCTGGGATTCCTGGAAGTGCTTTCTGATGAAGACAACTAAAGGTAAGCGATTATGGACAATATTATACAAGATTAGATGTGATATGCGATTGTTCCAAGATGGCGCCGAGCTAGATTTACTAGCTCATTTTCTGAGTATCGCATCCCCTTTTATCGCTAAGTGTGATTACCCAGTAAAGTTATTTTTAAATCTGGTATGACAGGTGCTTTCAAGAGATATTCATCTATAAATCTTAGAATGACAATATTACATTTTAAAAATGTTTTCGAATAGTAATTCAGTAAATTGTAGCACTGTTTCCCGGGATGCATTTGACGGGAAAATAGTTAGTCAACGTCAGACGCCGATGTAAAATGCTGTTTTCATATATAAATATGAACTTTATCGAACAAAAGAATGCATGCATTGTATAACATGATGTCCTAGGTGTGTCATCTGATGAAGTTTGTAAAAGGTTAGTGCTGCATTTAGCTGTTTTTTGGTTATTTGTGATGCATGTGGTTGGTCGGAAAATGGCTATGTTGCTGCTTTTACGATGGACTCCTCTAACATAATCTAATGTTTTGTTTTTCCTGTAAAACCTTTTTGAAATCGGACGACGATTCAGGAGAGGTGTATCTATAAAACGATATGAGACCGTCCTATATTTGAAAAAAAAAAATTATTACATTTCGTTATGCTAATGTCGCTAGGAGTTTTCGCTGGATTTTGATCCCGCTTACGGGACGAGACGCTCAATTAACGAGAGTCTTGTCTTTAAAATGGTGTAAAATAGTCATATGTTTGAGAAATTGAAGTAATAGCATTTCCAAGGTATATGAATATCGCGCCACGGGATTTCACTGGCTGTTGAGTAGGTGGGACGCAAGCGTCCCACTGGCCCAGAGAGGTTAATCCTTTTGTGTGCTGGGCGCTGTCCTCAGATAATCGCATTGGTGTGTTTTTGCCGTAAAGCCTTTTTGAAATCTGACACAGTGGCTGGATTAACAAGAAGTTAAGCTTTTAACTGATGTATGACACTTGTATTTTCATGAATGTTTAATATCACAATTTTTGTATTTTGAATTTCGCGCTCTGCAACTTCACCGGATGTTGGCCAGGTGTAATTTAATTTGCCTGATGACGTGAGTGGAGAAGGACTGGCTAATTTCATACAAGCTCATTTTTTGTCCACTTTCACGCTCCTCATCGCCTCTCCTCGATTACCTTTGACCTTTGAACTTGTCAGAAAAATGTCAGAGATGATGCAGGAGAACATCCAATTAATTCCCCTCATCTCAATGTTTTGTCATGCTGACATGAATTGACCAGGTCGATAAATTATTAAAAATAAATCACACATTTTAAAGTTGGGGATGCTGTGGTTGCGTATGTACTGACATTTGTAGGCGTGGTTGGAAGTATTACACAATGCCATTTAGAGAATAATTACCCCTGAGACAACCAACCCCTGAGACAACCAACCCCCGAGACAACCAACCCCTGAGACAACCAACCCTCGAGACAACCAACCCTGAGACAACCAACCCCCGAGACAACCAACCCCCGAGACAACCAACCCCCGAGACAAACAACCCTCGAGACAACCAACCCTCGTCTCCCCTAATATTAAAAGGCGGTACCACCATCGGCTGGAGTCCTCACTGTATTCAGCATAATGGAAGACCCAAACTCCATGTACTGGCATGATTCTACCACTAGAGGGAGACCTCCTCACTGTATTCAGAATAATGGAAGACCTAAACTCCATGTACTGGCATGACATTACCACTAGAGGGAGTTCCCAGCTCCTCTGGCCCCAGTGTAACTGGTTACTTTTCACTTTCCATTATTTGCTTTCTTCCTCCCCTTCCCTATAGCTTCTTTAGTTTGAGAGAGAAAGAGAGCGAGAAAGAAAGACAGAGGCAGACAGAGAGAAAGAGAGACTGACAGAGAAGGGAGGAGAAGGAGGACAATACATATACAGAAGAGAAATGGAAGAGAGAGGGAACAGAGAAGAACAAGCAATATACAGAAGAGAGATGGAGGAGAGAGGGAACAGAGAAGAACAATAAATATACAGTAGAGAGATGGAGGGGAAAGGGAAGAGAGAGTTTAGAGAGTGAGGACAATGAGAGAGGAAGGAGAGATACAGGAGAACATGAAGAGAGAGTTCAGAGGGAGGCCAAGGAAAGAGGAAGGAGAGATCTTATCCGGTGTCCTGGAAGGAGGAAGGAGAGGTCTTATCCGGTGTCCTGTGTGAATTTAAATATGCTCTCTCTTATTCTCTCTTTCTGTCTTTCTCTCGGAGGACCTGAGCCCTAGGACCATGCCTCAGGACTACCTGGTATGATGATTCCTTGCTGTCCCCAGTCCACCTGGCTGTGTTGCTGCTCCAGTTTCAACTGTTCTGCCTGCGGCTATGGAACCCTGACCTGTTCACCGGACGTGCTTGTTGCACCCTCGACAACTACTATGATTATTATTATTTGACCATGCTGGTCATTTATGAACATTTTAACATCTTGACCATGTTCTGTTATAATATCCACCCTGCACAGCCAGAAGAGGACTGGTCACCCCTCATAGCCTGGTTCCTCTCTAGGTTTCTTCCTAGGTTTTTGGCCTTTCTAGGGAGTTTTTCCTAGGGAGTTTTTCCTAGCCACCGTGCTTTTTTCACATGCTTTGCTTGCTGTTTGGGGTTTTAGGCTGGGTTTCTGTACAGCACTTTGAGATATCAGCTGATGTACGAAGGGCTATATAAATAAATTTGATTTGATTTGATTAGATGCAGGAGAACATGAAGAGAGAGTTTAGAGAGGGAGGACAAGGAGAGAGGAAGGAGAGATGCAGGAGAACGTGAAGAGAGAGTTTAGAGAGGGAGGACAAGGCGAGAGGAAGGAGAGATGCAGGAGAACGTGAAGAGAGAGTATTATCTCTGGAGCCAGGTGGGAGAGTGGAAGAGGGGGAGAGAGGAGAGAGGAGGAGAGAGAGAAGAGGAGGAGAGGAGGAGGAGAGAGAGAAAGAGGAGGATGGGAGGAGAGGAGGAGAGGGGGAGAGGAGGAGAGAGAAGAGGAGGATGGGAGGTGAGGAGGAGAGGGGGAGAGTGGAGGAGAGGAGGAGAGGAGGAGGAGAGGAGAAGAGCGGGAGAGTGGAGGAGAGGAGGAGAGGGGAGAGGAGGAGAGAGAGAGGAGGAGGAGAGGAGAAGAGGGGAGAGGAGGAGAGGAGAAGAGGGGGAAAGGAGGAGGAGAGGAGGAGAGGAGGGGAGTTGGGGTTACAGGAGAAGAAAGCTAGGCTTGTCTGAGGGGTTAGGGGTTGGAGTTTAGGTGGGGGGGAATGCAAAAATACTGTGAGGGTGTGACTAACTGACTGTTAAGTTCGTCAAAGGGTTTGAGTTTCCGCAGGCCGTGTGTGCTTGTGTGTGTGCGTGCGCCTGCATGTGTTTTGCTGCAGCCAAATGATTTGACTACCCTCAGGGCAGGTGCTCAGGTGTGGACGCAGCCTGACAGTAAAAAGACACCTTACTGTATGGGGTCCACCGACTCATCTACCTTTAGGCTACTGGTGCCTGCCCCAACAGGCTGCGTTGTTCCATGACTTTCAAGTATAGCAGTGGTTCTCACACCTCACCTCTTGGACCGCCAGCCATTCCAACCTCTCCTCAGGGACCTCCAGACATTTCACCATGTCGTTGTAGTCCTGAACTAGCTGTACCAGTTGTTGTAGACCTTAACTAGCTACACCAGTTGTTGTTGTAGTCCTGAACTAGCTGTACCAGTAGTTGTTGTTGTAGTCCTGAACTAGCTGAACCAGTAGTTGTTGTTGTAGTCCTGAACTAGCTGAACCAGTTGTTGTTGTAGTTCTTAACTAGCTGCATCAGTAGTTGTTGTAGTCCTGAACTAGCCGTAGTAGTTGTTGTTGTAGTCCTGAACTAGCTGAACCAGTAGTTGTTGTTGTAGTCCTGAACTAGCAGTACCAGATAAATCAGATATATTAGCTCTAGAATAGATCAAATTCATGGAACGGCTGGAGGTCCCAGAGGAGCGGTTGGAATGGCTGGAGGTCCCTGAGGAGAGGTTGGAATGGCTGGCGGTCCCTGAGGAGAGGTTGGAATGGCTGGAGGTCCCTGAGGAGAGGTTGGAACGGCTGGAGGTCCCTGAGGAGAGGTTGGAACGGCTGGAGGTCCTAGAGGAGAGGTTGGGGATCCTGAGGAGAGGTTTGAGAGTCTTTGAGGAGAGGTTTGGAGTCCCAGAGGAGAGGTTGGAATGTCTGAAGGTCCCAGAGGAGGGGTTGGAACGGCTGGAGGTCCCTGAGGGGAGATTGGAATGGTTGGAGGTCCCTGAGGAGTGGTTGGAACGGCTGGAGGTCCCAAATGAGAGGTTGGAATGGCTGGAGTTCCCTGAGGGGAGATTGGAATGGCTGGAGGTCCCTGAGGAGTGGTTGGAATGGCTGGAGGTCCCAAATCAGAGGTTGGAATGGCTGGAGGTCCCTGAGGGGAGATTGGAATGGCTGGAGGTACCTGAGGGGAGATTGGAATGGCTGGAGGTCCCTGAGGAGCGGTTGGAATGGCTGGAGGTCCCAAATCAGAGGTTGGAATGGCTGGAGGTCCCTGAGGGGAGATTGGAATGGCTGGAGGTCCCTGAGGGGAGATTGGAACGGCTGGAGGTCCCTGAGGAGCGGTTGGAATGGCTGGAGGTCCCAAATCAGAGGTTGGAATGGCTGGAGGTCCCTGAGGGGAGATTGGAATGGCTGGAGGTACCTGAGGGGAGATTGGAATGGCTGGAGGTCCCTGAGGGGAGATTGGAATGGCTGGAGGTAACTGAGGAGAGATTAGAGGTCCCTGAGAAGAGGTTGGAACGTTAGAACACTCTGATACACTCCAACACGTTAGTACACTCTGGTACACTCCAACACATTAGAACACTCTGGTACACTCCAACACGTTAGAACACTCTGATACACTCCAACACGTTAGAACACTCTGATACACTCCAACACATTAGAACACTCTGGTACACTCCAACACATTAGAACACTCTGGTACACTCCAACACGTTAGAACACTCTGGTACACTCCAACACGTTAGTATACTCTGATACACTCCAACACATTAGAACACTCTGGTACACTCCAACACGTTAGAACACTCTGGTACACTCCAACACGCTAGAACACTCTGGTACACTCCAACACGTTAGAACACTCTGGTACACCCCAACACGTTAGAAAACTCTGGTACACTCCAACACATTAGAACACTCTGGTACACTCCAACACTTTAGAACACTCTGGTACACTCCAACACTTTAGAAAACTCTGGTACACTCCAACACATTAGTACACTCTGGTACACTCCAACACATTAGTACACTCTGGTACACTCCAACATGTTAGAACACTCTGATACACTCCAACACATTAGTACACTCTGGTACACTCCAACACGCTAGTACACTCTGGTACACTCCAACATGCTAGAACACTCTGGTACACTCCAACACATTAGTACACTCTGGTAAACTCCAACACGTTAGTACACTCTGGTACACTCCAACTCGTTAGAACACTCTGGTACACTCCAACATGTCAGTACACTCTGGTACACTCCAACAAGTTAGAAAACTCCAGACTACTCAGAGTACTAGAGAAGGATGGAACATGGAGTTCGTACGTATCACATGACTAACTCACTCCACTAGATCACTTCACTAGGTAACTTCTCTAGGTCACTTTACTCCATCACTTCAATAGGTCACTCCACTAAGTCACTCCACTAGGTCACTTCACTAGCTCACTTCACTAAGTTACTTCACTAAGTCACTCCACTAGGTCACTCCACTAGGTCACTCCACTAGGTCACTCCACTAGGTCACTCCACTAGGTCACTTCACTAAGTCACTCCACTAGGTCACTCCACTAGGTCACTCCACAAGGTCACTCCACTAGCTCACTTCACAAAGTCACTCCACCAAGTCACTCCACCAGGTCACTCCACTAGGTCACTCCACAAGAACACTCCACTAGGTCACTCCACTAGGTCACTCCACTAGGTCACTTCACTAGGTCACTCCACTAGGTCACTCCACTAGGTCACTTCACTAGGTCACTCCACTAGGTCACTCCACTAGGTCACTCCACTAGGTCACTCCACTAGAACACTCCACTAGGTCACTCCACTAGGTCACTTCACTAGGTCATTTCACTAGGTCACTCCACTAGGTCACTTCACTAAGTCACTCCACTAGGTCACTTCACTAGGTCACTTCACTAGGTCATTTCACTAGGTCACTCCACTAGGTCACTCCACTAAGTCACTTCACTAGGTCACTCCACTAGGTCACTCCACTAGGTCACTCCACTAGGTCACTTCACTAAGTCACTTCACTAGGTCATTTCACTAGGTCACTCCACTAGGTCACTCCACTTGGTCACTCCACTAGGTTACTTCACTTGGTCAGTCCACTAAGTCACTTCACTAGGTCACTTCATTAGGTCATTTCACTAGGTCAATCCACTAAGTCACTCCAGTTGGTCACTCCACTAGGTCACTCCACTAAGTCACTCCACTAGGTCACTCCACTAGGTCACTTCACTAAGTCACTTCACTAGGTCACTCCACTAGGTCACTCCACTAGATCGCTCCACTAAGTCGCTCCACTAAGTTAATTCACTAGGTCACTTCACTAGGTCACTCCACTAAGTAACTCCACTAGGTCACTTCACTAAGTCACTCCACTAGGTCACTTCACTAGGTCACTCCACTAGGTCACTTCACTAGGTCACTCCACTAGGTCACTTCAACAGTTCAGTGTAATCAACCTTGGGTGGAGTTGTTTAATTAAATCTGCTCACTAGTGAGGAAAATGTGATTTAATTCCTCTTTCAGGATAGCATAAATATCATACCCGGCAAAAGTGATAGCCTCCCCTATTACTGGTAATGGTGAGAGGTTAGCATGTCTTGAGGATACGATTTGTGACCCTCTGTAACGTTGTCACTCATCATTTTTCATGATTCATTCAGGATTATCCATAATCGTGGTAGCATCCACATTAATGTAGAAGTGTTCAGAAACATGTTATATTCTTATTTACAATAGAATTGACTCCAAGGCCTCCTGAGCCACTGCATCACAGTGCTTGTGGTGTCACTACAGACCCAGGTTCAATCCCGTGGCTGTGTCGCAGCCGTCCACAACCGGGAGACCCATGAGGCGGTGTACGATTGACCCAGCGTCGTCCAGGTTAGGGGAGGGTTTGGCCGGCCAGGATGTCCTTGTCCCATTGCATTCTAGCGATTCCTTGTGGCTGGCTGGGCACATGCACGCCTACATTGGTTGCCAGTTGCACACCGTTTCCTCCGACTCATTGGTGCGGCTGGCTTCCGGGTTAAGCAAGCAGTGTGTCAAGAAACAGTGCGGCTTGGCAGGGTCATGTTTCCTAGGACGCATGGCTCTTGACATTCGCCTCTCCCGAGTCCGTAGGGGAGTTGCAGCGATGGGACAAGACTGTAACTACCAATTGGGGAGAAAAAGTGGTAAAAAAGTACACACACAAAAAAGTGACTCCAGAATGACACAATACATTATAAAAAATAAATAAATATTGGGCACAAAATAATCTGAAACACAACAAACACAAACTGCAAATGCGTCCAACAAGTTTGTAGAGTCACAAGCTTGATGTCATCACTGTGTGCTCGGAATACAGGACCAGATAACACACTTGTGACTAATTTCATACACATAAGTGAATTGCTCCAAATGCTCATGACACCTTCAAATCGGGGAAATAGACACACAAAGTACTTTCATTTTCTAAACGATAAAACAGATATACACTCTTAGAAAAAAGGGTTCCAAAAGGGTTCTTCGCAGAGGGATAGGGTTCTACAAAGAACCATTTTGATCTGAAGAACTGTTTTTGGAAAACAAGGGTTCTTTGTAAGCTGAAGGGTTCTACCTAGAACATTTAACGTTCTAAGAACCATTTTTGGACAAAACGGTTCTTTGATGACTCTTTGGAAGGCAAATACCTGAGAGCAGGGTGACTGACAGAGATGTAAATACCTTAGAGCAGGGTGACTGACAGGGAGGTAAATACCTTAGAGCAGGGTGACTGACAGGGAGGTAAATACCTTAGAGCAGGGTTACTGACAGGGAGGTAAAAACTTGAGAGCAGGGTGACTGACAGGGAGGTAAATACCTGAGAGCAGGGTGACTGACAGAAAGGTAAAAACCTTAGAGCAGGGTGACTGACAGGGAGGTAAATACCTTAGAGCAGGGTGACTGACAGGGAGATAAATACCTGAGAGCAGGGTGACTGACAGGGAGGTAAAAACTTGAGAGCAGGGTGACTGACAGGGAGGTAAATACCTTAGAGCAGGGTGACTGACAGGGAGATAAATACCTGAGAGCAGGTTGACTAACAGGGAGGTGAAAACTTGAGAGCAGGGTGACTGACAGGGAGGTAAATACCTGAGAGCAGGGTGACTGACAGAGAGGTAAAAACCTTAGAGCAGGGTGACTGAAAAGGAGGGAAATACCTTAGAGCAGGGTGACTGACAGGGAGGTAAATACCTGAGAGCAGGGTGACTGACAGAGAGGTAAAAACCTTAGAGCAGGGTGACTGACAGGGAGGTAAATACCTTAGAGCAGGGTGACTGACAGGGAGATAAATACCTGAGAGCAGGGTGACTGACAGGGAGGTAAATACCTGAGAGCAGGGAGGAAAATACCTGAGAGCAGGGTGACTGACAGAGAGGTAAATACCTGAGAGCAGGGTGACTGACAGGGAGGTGAATACCTGAGAGCAGGGTGACTGACAGGGATGTAAATACCTTAGAGCAGGGTGACTGACAGAGAGGTAAATACCTGAGAGCAGGGTGACTGACAGAGAGATAAATACCTGAGAGCAGGGTGACTGACAGGGAGGTAAATACCTTAGAGCAGGGTGACTGACAGCGAGATAAATACCTGAGAGCAGGGTGACTGACAGGGAGGTAAATACCTGAGAGCAGGGAGGAAAATACCTGAGAGCAGGGTGACTGACAGGGAGGTGAATACCTGAGAGCAGGGTGACTGACAGGGATGTAAATACCTTAGAGCAGGGTGACTGACAGAGAGGTAAATACCTGAGAGCAGGGTGACTGACAAGGGAGCTGAGTGAATGACACAGGAGGTTTTTTATCTAGGCCTATTTACTTTGGCTGGATTTGACTGTTGATGATTTCTCTCTTTCGTTCTTCCTATTTACTTTTTTAAAGGAGATATTATATTGTAATCCAACATGTTAGTATAGTTTAGCCACATGGAGGGTTGCAATTTATTTTTGTTTTCCAGAAATCCATGATGATAAATTCTTGGATTTCCTTCTTCCTGTATGGGTTTTTCTCTTTGACCAGTGTTTTGCATGTCTCTACGAGGAAGAACTAAGACAAAACTGACAGGGATGCCTTTCATCCTTCCACTGTGACATCACTACGTTACGAGGTGAAAGAGCAGGAAGTACTGTATAATGTAGCTGTATAACACCCACCTGTCTCAGACGGGACAGAGCCACTCAGAGGGAGAGGGAGAGCTGACAACAATATAAAGAAACAACATCGACAACAACTAACATCGGGTATGAGGATATCTTTCATAACTCTACATGTCTACTTTTGTAAAGAGAAAAGTAAAATACAGTTAGTAACATAAATGTCTATTGTTATATAGTAAACATAAATGTGTATTGTTATTTAGTGAACATAAATGTGTATTGTTATTTAGTACATTTTAATGTGTATTGTTATTTAGTAAACATAAATGTGTATTGTTATTTAGTAAACATAAATGTTTATTGTTATTTAGTAAACATAAATGTTTATTGTTATTTAGTAAACATAAATGTTTATTGTTATTTAGTAAACATTAATGTGTATTGTTATTTAGTAAACATAAATGTTTATTGTTATTTAGTAAACATTCATGTTTATTGTTATTTAGTAAACACAAATTTGTATTGTTATTTAGTAAACATTAATGTGTATTGTTATTTAGTAAACATTAATGTGTGTTGTTATTTAGTAAACATTAATGTGTGTTGTTATTTAGTAAATGTTGTAATGTCTGTCTGTCTGTCTGTCTGTCTGTCTGTCTGTCTGTCTGTCTGTCTGTCTGTCTGTCTGTCTGTCTGTCTGTCTGTCTGTCTGTCAGTCAGTCAGACAACCCGTCTGTCAACAATAACCAAGGGTCAGAATAACCAGACATTGAACAATAATCATACAGTAGAGGACATGTGCAGGTTGATTGGTCTGTCAGACACTGTCCCTCATCTTATGGCAGGCAGCAATGTAGTGAGCTGCCAACACACAGCTCTCTGCGTCCTCCCCCAACAGGACGGGTAGCCTATCCTCATCAGAGAGGTCTTTCAAACCTTGAATAAGGGTTTCAAATTTGGGGAAATGACACTCTAATTGTTTTATATTTTTGACATTTTGTCAGGAAATGCAGCTCTGTCTCAGGTTCTGCTGTGGTGCAGTGGTTGCACAGCCTTTCCTCTACAGGAAGCCAGGTTTTCCTGTGTCTACCCTTCTCAATGCCAAGGCTGTGCTCACTGAGCCTGTACTTTGTCAAGGTTTTTCTAAGGTTTTGATCAGTAACCATGGTCAAATAGTTAGCCACGGTGTACTGTCGATTTAGGGCCAGATAGCGCTGCATTTTGCTTGGTGCTTGTGTTTCCCAATAAGCAATGTAGTTTTGTTTTGACTGTGTTGTAATTTGGTTTATTCTGATTGATTGGATGTTCTGGTCCTGAGGCTTCAGTGTGTTAGTAGAACAGGTTTGTGAACTCAGCTCTCTCTCTCTCTCTCTGTCTGTCTCTCTGTCTCTCTCTCTGTGTCTCTCTCTGTCTCTCTCTCTCTCTCTCTGTCTGTCTTTCTCTCTCTCTCACTCACTATTTCACTAATCTTGTATTTTTATTTTATTTGTTCTGTATTGCAGATGACTAAAAACAGACCCTGAAATCAGTACCAGCTGAATCCTACAGCCCAACACATTGTTCCAGACGTTGATATCTGGACCAGCTGAAGCCTACATCCCAACACATTGATCCTGATCTCTCTACCAGCTGAATCCTACAGCCCAACACATTGTTCCTGATCTCTGGACCAGCTGAATCCTACATCCCAACACATTGTTCCTGATCTCTGGACCAGCTGAATCCTACAGCCCAACACATTGTTCCTGATCTCTGGACCAGCTGAATCCTACATCCCAACACATTGTTCCTGATCTCTGGACCAGCTGAATCCTACAGCCCAACACATTGTTCCTGATCTCTGGACCAGCTGAATCCTACATCCGAACACATTGTTCCTGATCTCTGTACCAGCTGAATCCTACATCCCAACACATTGTTCCTGATCTCTGGACCAGCTGAATCCTACAGCCCAACACATTGTTCCTGATCTCTGGACCAGCTGAATCCTACAGCCCAACACATTGTTCCTGATCTCTGGACCAGCTGAATCCTACATCCCAACACATTGTTCCTGATCTCTGGACCAGCTGAATCCTACAGCCCAACACATTGTTCCTGATCTCTGGACCAGCTGAATCCTACATCCAACACATTGTTCCTGATCTCTGTACCAGCTGAATCCTACATCCCAACACATTGTTCCTGATCTCTGGACCAGCTGAATTCTACAGCCCAACACATTGTTCCTGATCTCTGGACCAGCTGAATCCTACAGCCCAACACATTGTTCCTGATCACTGGACCAGCTGAATCCTACACCCCAACACATTGTTCCAGACCCTGATCGCTGGACCAGCTGAACCCTACAGCCCAACACATTGTTCCAGACATATTCAGATTTACATTGAGTAAGGTGATGGATACTCAATCTATTTATAGAATTAATCGTTTAAATGATTTTAATATTATTTTATGTTTGTATATTATTTTATTGAATTGGATTCTTACCATTATTATTACTGTTTATCTTATTACCTATTTCATTACTGGTTATCTTATTACCTATTTCATTACTGTTTATCTTATTACCTATTACATTACTGGTTATCTTATTACCTATTTCATTACTGGTTATCTTATTACCTATTTGTCACAGTTGTCGTAGTGTTGAGACCAAAACGCAGCGCGATTATGTGCTCTCATCTTCTTTTATTAAAATTGGCAAAGAAGGAGAACCAAAATAAACACGTACACAAAAACACAATGACGAATAACAGGCCGGTCAGGCACAAAGCTATACACAGCACAATCTCCCAGAAAAAACCCATGAAAACAAACTCCTAATTATAGGACCTTCAATCAGAAGCAACGATAACCAGCTGCTTCCAATTGAAGGTCCAACCCCAATAAACTAAACATAGAAATAGACTAGACTAGACTAGACAGAACATAGAAATACACTAACATAGAACAGTGCCCAAAAACCCCGGAATACATAAATCCAACACCCCTCTACATACACACAGACCGCGAACCATATAAAACAAATACCCCCTGCCACTATAATAACAAATAACCCCTATTACTGGTCAGGACGTGACAGTACCCCCCCCAAAAGGTACAGACCCCGGATGCACCTCACACAATTAAACAAAAATCAACCCACAAAAAAAATATCCCCTAAACTATTGGGAGGGAAGGGAGGGTGGCTGCCGTCAACGACAGCTCCTGTGCTACACCCCCCCCTCCCCAAACCTCCTACATTGGAGGTGGCTTAGGCTCGGGCCTCAAACCACCCCCTGACCAGTCCACTCCTCCCAAATACCTCGGCCTGACACGTCACTGTAGACCCCGTACTATATTCTATGAGCGCTAGACTGTAGGACGACTCTATGAGCTCTGGACTGTAGGCAGACTCACTCGGTTCCGGACTGTAGGCAGACTCACTCGGTTCCGGACTGTAAGCAGACTCACTCGGTTCCGGGCTGTAGGCAGACTCACTCGGTTCCGGGCTGTAAGCAGACTCACTCGGTTCCGGGCTAGTAAGCAGACTCACTCGGTTCCGGGCTGTAAGCAGACTCACTCGGTTCCGGGCTGTAGGCAGACTCACTCGGTTGCCGGGCTGTAGGCCGTCTCACTCGGTTCCGGACAGTAGGCCGTCTCACTCGGTTCCGGACAGTAGGCCGTCTCACTCGGTTCCAGACTGTAGGCCGTCTCACTCGGTTCCGGACAGTAGGCCGTCTCACTCGGTTCCGGGCAGTAGGCCGTCTCACTCGGTTCCGGACTAGACACTGTTGCTGGACACTCTGGACTAGACACTGTTGCCGGACACTCTAGCCTGGGTCTGGGCTGACGCACTGAAAACCTGATGCGTTGTGCTGGTACTGGATGTGCCAGTTTGGGGACACGCACCTCAGGGCTAGTGCGTGGAGCAGGAATAGGCTGAGTTGGACTGGGCTGATGCACTGGAAGCCTAGTGCGTGGGGCTAGTAGTGGAGCAACCAGACTGGAGACACGCACTTCAAGGCTAGTGCGAGGAGCGGGAACAGGCTGATCTGGATTGGGCTGACGCACTGGAGGCCTGGTGCGTGTTGCCGGTACTGGATATACCGGGCCGTGGAGGCGTACTGGCGGTCTCGATCGCACCTCCTGCACAACCCGTCCTGGCTGGATGGAACTAGTAGCCCTGCACAAGCGAAGTGCTGGCACAGGGCGAACTGGGCTGTGCAGGGGCCTTATGGTTGCCGTGCGTAGAGCGGGCGTAGAGTAGCCTGGACCTAGGAGGCGCACCGGTGACCAGATGCGCTGCGCAGGCATCCTCCTACCAGGCTGGATACCCACTCTAGCACGGCACTTGCGAGGGGCTGGGATCACTCGCACTGGACTGTGCGTGCGTATGGGCGAGATCGTGCGCACTTCCGCATACCTCGGCGCCCTCCACTCCATACCTTCTTCCCAAAAAGCACGGGGAGCTGGCTTAGGGCTCACCCTTGGCCCAGCCAAACTACCCGTGTGCCCCCCCCAAAAAAAAATATTGGGGGTGCCTCTCCGGCTTCCTCGCCAGCCATGTTCCCCGGTAGCTTTCCCCGTCCTCACCCGACTTCCTCTATGGGCCCTCTCCGGCCAGAATCTGCTCCCATGTCCAAAACTCCCGATAGTCCATATTAGTGTTCCGTTGCTCCTTACCCCGCTGCTTGGGCCTTGTTTGGTGGGAGATTCTGTCACGGTTGTCGTAGTGTTGACACCAAAACGCAGCGGGGTTATGTGCTCTCATCTTCTTTTATTAAAATTGGCAAAGAAGGAAAAACCAAAACAAACACGTACACAAAAACACAATGACGTATAGCAGGCCGGTAAGGCACAGAGCTATAAACAGCACAATCTCCCACAAAAACCCATGAAAGCAAACTCCTAATTATAGGACCTTCAATCAGAAGCAACGATAACCAGCTGCTTCCAATTGAAGGTCCAACCCCAATAAACTAAACATAGAAATTGACTAGACTAGACAGAACATAGAAATACATTAACCTGTTTGGGCTAGGGGGCAGTATTGACACGGCTGGATAAAAAACGTACCCGATTTAATCTGGTTACCACTCCTACCCAGTAACTAGAATATGCATATACTTATTACATATGGATAGAAAACACCCTAAAGTTTCTAAAACTGTTTGAATGGTGTCTGTGAGTATAACAGAACTCAAATGGCAGGTCAAAACCTGAGAGATTCCTTTACAGGAAGTGGCCTGTCTGACCATTTCTGGAACTTCTTTGCCATCTCTATCTTTTACTAAGGATCTCTGCTCTAACGTGACACTTCCTACGTCGTCCATAGGCGCTCAGAGCCCGGGAAAAACCTGAATGTCGTCATCCCAGCCCCAGGCTGAAACACATTATCGCCTTTCTCAAGTGGCCGATCAAGGGACTCTGGGCTTAGGCGTGTGACCTGACCGCCCCCGTCTTTGTGATTTTTTCCTCTGTTTGCCGAAAAGGAGATTCCCGGTCGGAATATTATCGCTTTTCTACGAGAAAAATGGCATAAAAATTGATTTTAAACAGCGGTTGACATGCTTCGAAGTACGGTAATGGAATATTTAGAATTTTTTTGTCATGAATTGTGCCATGTGCGCGACCCTTCTTTACCATTTCGGATAGTGTCTGGAACGCACGAACAAAACGCCGCTATTCGGATATAACGATGGATTATTTTGGACCAAACCAACATTTGTTATTGAAGTAGCAGTCCTGCGAGTGCATTCTGACGAAGACAACAAAAGGTAATCAAACTTTTATAATAGTAAATATGATTATGGTGAGTGCTAAACTTGCCGGGTGTCTAAATAGCTAGCCCGTGATGCCTGGGCTATGTACTTAGAATATTGCAAAATGTGCTTTCACCAAAAAGCTATTTTAAAATCGGACATATCGAGTGCATAGAGGAGGTCTGTATCTATAATTCTTAAAATAATTGTTATGCTTTTTGTGAACGTTTATCGTGAGTAATTTAGTAAAATGTTAGCGAATTCCCCGGAAGTTTGCGGGGGGTATGCTAGTTCTGAACGTCATGCTAATGCTAATGTAAAAAGCTGGTTTTTGATATAAATATGAACTTGATTGAACAAAACATGCATGTATTGTATAACATACTGTCCTAGGGTTGTCATCTGATGAAGATCATCAAAGGTTAGTGTTGCATTTAGCTGTCTTCTGGGTTTTTGTGACATTATATGCTAGCTTGAAAAATGGGTGTCTGATTATTTCTGGCTTGGTACTCTGCTGACATAATCTAATGTTTTGCTTTTGTTGTAAAGCCTTTTTGAAATCGGACAGTGTGGTTAGATTAACGAGAGTCTTGTCTTTAAATAGCTGTAAAATAGTCATATGTTTGAGAAATTGAAGTAATAGGATTTTTAAGGTTTTGAAAATCGCGCCACAGGCTTCAAGTGGCTGTTACGTAGGTGGGACGAATTTGTCCCGCCTAGCCCATAGAGGTTAACATAGAACAGTGCCCAAAAACCCCGGAATACATAAATCTAATACCCCTCTACATAACACACACCCCGAACCATATAAAACAAATACCCCCTGCCACGTCCTGACCAAACTACAATAACAAATAACCGCTTTACAGGTCAGGACGTGACACTATTTCATTACTGGTTATTGATAGATGAATTTGTATGTTTAAAGATAATGACTAAAAGTATTCCACCCTGAAACCATATAACTGTGTGAAATGTATTAGAATTATAAGGCTATAATAATGTGTTAGAGTCATAATTCTATCATGTGTGTGACTAGGCTTTTGTGTTACTATTTCGCAAAATGAGCAGGGCCTAGTTGAAACCACAGAAAAGAGGAAGACGACCTTGCAGAAACTGATAATTGGAAAAGGGGTCTCTCTCCAATTTAGGGAGGGGAGGAACTGTCAGGAACGGCTAGGCTAGTAGAAGATAATGAAACCTGTTGCAGAAGTGTGAAAACCATGTATGTGAACTGTGGAAAAATACAACCACCTAAAGCGGGGTGGAGTTCTCTACTGATGTGAGTTCATTTGTGCGTGTGTGGTGTGTGTGTGTGTGTGTGTGTGTGTGTGTGTGTGTGTGTACATATAAAAATACTGTGTCCTTAATTTGAGGGCAGAGCTCTCCTGAATAAAGATCCAGACTATTGTATAATGGGACTCTTGTCTGTTTCTTATTAACCAAAGCCTTACACCCTTTGGGATACAGATCCTAGTAGATTAATTATAGTTCATTTGGAACCTTGAGAACCTAGAAATTCTGTTGACAGTTACCTTATTACCTATTTCATTACTATTTATCTTATTACCCATATCATTACTGTTTATCTTATTACCTATTTCATTACTATTTATCTTATTACCCATATCATTACTGTTTATCTTATTACCCATATCATTACTGTTTATCTTATTACCTATTTCATTACTGTTTATCTTATTACCTATTTCATTCCAGGTTCTCGTATTACCTATTTAATTACTGGTTAATTCATTACTGGTTATCTTATTACCTATTTCACTACTAGGTAATTCATTACTAGTTATCGTATTACCTATTTCATTACTGGTTAATTCATTTCTGTTTATTTTATTACCTATTTCATTACTATTTATCTTATTACCCATATAATTACTGTTTGTCTTATTACCTATTTCATTACTTTTTTTACCTTATTACCCATTTCATTACTGTTTATCTTATTACCTATTTTATTACTGTTTATATTATTACCTATTTATTTCCAGGTTCTCTTATTACCTATTTCAATACTGGAAAATTCATTAATGGTTATCTTATTACTTATTTCATTACTGGTTAATTCATTACTGGTTATCTTATTACCTATTTCATTACTGTTTATCTTATTACCTATTTCATTACTATTTATCGTATTACCTATTTCATTACTGTCTATCTTATTACCCATATCATTACTGTTTATCTTATTACGTATTGCATAACTTTTTTATCGTATTACCTATTTCATTACTGTTTATCTTATTACCTATTTCAGTACTGTTTATCTTGTTACCCATATCATAACTTTTTATCTTAGTACCTATTTCATTACTGTTTACTTTATTACCTATTTCATTCCAGGTTCTCTTATTACCTATTTCAATACTGGTTAATTCATTACTGGTTATCTTATTACCTATTTCATAACTGGTTAATTCATTACTGTGTATCTTATTACCTATTTCATTACTGTTTATCTTGTTACCTATTTCATTACTGGTTACCTTATTACCTAATTCATTGCTGGAGAAAACATTACTGTTTATTTTATTACCTATTTCATTACTGTTTATCTTATTACCCATATCATTACTGTTTATCCCATTACCTATTTCATTACTGTTTATCTTTTTACTCATATTTATACTGTTTTTCTTATTACCTATTTCATTACCGTTTATTTTATTACCTATTTCATTACTGGTTAATTCATTGCTCTTTATTTTATTACCTATTTCAGTACTGTTTATCTTATTACCAATATCATTACTGTTTATCTTATTACCGAATTCATTACAGGTTATCTTTTTACCCATATCATTACTGTTTATCTTATTACCTATTTCATTACTGTTTATCTTATTACCCATATCATTACTGGTTATCTTATTACCCATATCATTACTGGTTATCTTATTACCTATTTCATTACTGGTTATCTTATTACCTATTTCATTACTGGTTAATTCATTACTAGTTTTCTTATTACCTATTTCATTACTGGGTATTAGTGCTAAATTATATTAGCTAACACATGATCTAAAAGCATGCACTAAACAATTATACTAGCTGCAACATGGACTGAAGATGGTAGAACTTTGGTCATATGTCCGTATCTTCCAAAACCACTGGTCCAACACTCAGGAAATTAAGGGTACATAAAGCCTTAAGGGAACATAAATAATTTAGGGAACATAAATCATTAAGGGAACATACATCATTATTCATAGATAAACGGGGTTTGTTCCAACTCAATGAGTAACATTTTGTTTTTTTAAACTTCTCAATGTAAAAAATATTTTCACATCACCCTCCTTTTGTCAAAACAAGCTTGTTTGTCTGGGCTGTAGCTTATTCTTGCGCTGTTTGGGGCTGCTGGTGAACCATGATGTGCAGGCAATCAAAGTGAGACTGGACTAGCTCACTTGCCAGATTCTTTAGTGTGTCTATAGCCAGGTTTTCAGCCACGGGAAGTACTGGAGGTGAAGGTCCTGCAGCACCCCCTGGTGGTGTGATGATAAAACTACAAGAATCTTTGTTTCAATAAAAACTATCAAACTATGTTCAGTTCCAATATTGATATGAATTATGCGATTGGGGTAAGGGGAGAAAATAACATGGGATAGTTATATGTGGGGCCCATTCTGCATGGAAACCTCTATATGTGGGGCCCATTCTGCATGGAAACCTCTATATGTGGGGCCCATTCTGCATGGAAACCTCTATATGTGGGGCCCATTCTGCATGGAAACCTCTATATGTGGGGCCCATTCTGCATGGAAACCTCTATATGTGGGGCCCATTCTGCATGGAAACCTCTATATGTGGGGCCCATTCTGCATGGAAACCTCTATATGTGGGGCCCATTCTGCATGGAAACCTCTATATGTGGGGCCCATTCTGCATGAAAACCTCTACATGTGGGGCCCATTCTACATGGAAACCTTTACATGTGGGGCCCATTCTGCATGAAAACCTCTATATGTTGGGCCCATTCTACATGGAAACCTTTACATGTGGGGCCCATTCTGCATGAAAACCTCTACATGTGGGGCCCATTCTGCATGGAAACCTCTATATGTGGGGCCCATTCTGCATGGAAACCTCTATATGTGGGGCCCATTCTGCATGGAATCCTCTATATGTGGGACCCATTCTGCATGGAAATCTCTATATGTGGGGCCCATTCTGCATGGAAACCTCTATATGTGGGTCCCATTCTACATGGAAACCTCTATATCAGTTAACCACCTAACCGAGGAACTCAATTTAACCTTGCACAATACCCTAGATGCAGTTGCACCCCTAAAAACTAAAAACATCTGTCATAAGAAACTAGTTCCCTGGTATACAGAAAATACACGAGCTCTGAAGCAAGCTTCCAGAAAATTGGAACGGAAATGGTGCCACACCAAACTGGAAGTCTTCCGACTAGCTTGGAAAGACAGTACCGTGCAGTATCGAAGAGCCCTCACTGCTGCTCGATCATCCTATTTTTCCAACTTAATTGAGGAAAATAAGAACAATCCGAAATTTCTTTTTGATACTGTCGCAAAGCTAACTAAAAAGCAGCATTTGCAAATGGAGGATGGCTTTCACTTCAGCAGTAATACATTTATGAACTTCTTTGAGGAAAAGATCATGATCATTAGAAAGCAAATTACGGACTCCTCTTTAAATCTGCGTATTCCTCCAAAGCTCCATTGTCCTGAGTCTGCACAACTCTGCCAGGACCTAGGATCAAGGGAGATACTAAGGTGTTTTAGCACTATATCTCTTGACACAATGATGAAAATAATCATGGCCTCTAAACCCTCAAGCTGCATACTGGACCCTATTCCAACTAAACTACTGAAAGAGCTGCTTCCTGTGCTTGGCCGTCCTATGTTGAACATAATAAACGGCTCTCTATCCACCGGATGTGTACCAAGCTCACTAAAAGTGGCAGTAATAAAACCTCTCTTGAAAAAGCCGAATCTTGACCCAGAAATTATAAAAAACTATCGGCCTATATCAAATCTTCCATTCCTCTCAAAAATTGTAGAAAAAGCTGTTGCGCAGCAACTCACTGCCTTCCTGAAGACAAACAATGTATAAGAAACGCTTCAGTCTGGTTTTAGACCCCATCATGGCACTGAGACTGCACTTGTGAAGGTGGTAAATGACCTTTTAATGACGTAAGACCGAGGCTCTGCATCTGTCCTCGTGCTCCTAGATCTTAGTGCTGCTTTTGATACCATCGATCACCACATTCTTTTGGAGAGATTGGAAACCCAAATTGGTCTACATGGACAAGTTCTGCCCTTGTTTAGATCTTATCTGTCGGAATGATATCAGTTTGTCTCTGTGAATGGTTTGTCCTCTGACAAATCCACTGTAAATTTCGGTGCTCCTCAAGGTTCCGTTTTAGGACCACTATTGTTTTCACTATATATTTTACCTCTTGGGGATGTCATTCGAAAACATAATGTTAAATTTCACTGCTATGCGGACGACACACAGCTGTACATTTCAATGAAACATGGTGAAGCCCCAAAATTGCCCTCGCTAGAAGCCTGTGTTTCAGACATAAAGAAGTGGATGGCTGCAAACTTTCTACTTTTAATCTCGGACAAAACAGAGATGCTTGTTCTAGGTCCCAAGAAACAAAGAGATCTTCTGTTGAATCTGACAATTAATCTGGATGGTTGTACAGTCGTCTCAAATAAAACTGTGAAGGACCTCGGCGTTACTCTGGACCCTGATCTCTCTTTTGAAGAACATATCAAGACTGTTTCAAGGACAGCTTTTTTCCATTTACGTAACATTGCAAAAATCAGAAACTTTCTGTTAAAAAATGATGCAGAAAAATGTATCCATGCTTTTGTTACTTCTAGGCTGGACTACTGCAGTGGTCTACTTTCCGGCTACCCGGATAAAGCACTAAACAAACTTCAGTTAGTGCTAAATACGGCTGCTAGAATCCTGACTAGAACCAAAAAAATTGATCATATTACTCCAGTGCTAGCCTCCCTACACTGGCTTCCTGTCAAGGCAAGGGCTGATTTCAAGGTTTTACTGCTAACCTACAAAGCATTACATGGGCTTGCTCCTACCTATCTTTCCGATTTGGTCCTGCCATACATACCTACACGTACGCTACGGTCACAAGACGCAGGCCTCCTAATTGTCCCTAGAATTTCTAAGCAAATGGCTGGAGGTAGGGCTTTCTCCTATAGAGCTCCATTTTTATGGAATGGTCTGCCTACCCATGTGAGAGACGCAGACTCATTCTCAACCTTTAAGTCTTTACTGAAGACTTATCTCTTTAGTAGGTCCTATGATTAAGTATAGTCTGGCCCAGGAGTGTGAAGGTGAACGGAAAGGCTGGAGCAACGAACCGCCCTTGCTGTCTCTGCCTTGCCGGTTCCCCTCTCTCCACTGGGATTCTCTGCCTCTAACCCTATTAAAGGGGCTGAGTCACTGGCTAACTGGTGTTCTTCCATGCCGTCCATGGAAGGGGTGCGTCACTTGAGTGGGTTGAGTCACTGACGTGGTCTTCCTGTCTGGGTTGCCCCCCCCTTGGGTTGTGCCGTGGCGGAGATCTCTGTGGGCTATACTCGGCCTTGTCTTAGGACGGTAAGTTGGTGGTTGGAGACATCCCTCTAGTGGTGTGGGGGCTGTGCTTTGGCAAAGTGGGTGGAGTTATATCCTGCCTGTATCATCGGATGGGGCCACAGTGTCTTCTGATCCCTCCTGTCTCAGCCTCCAGTATTTATGCTGCAGTTGTTTATGTGTCGGGGGGCTCGGGTCAGTCTGTTACATCTGGAGTATTTCTCTTGTCTTATCCGGTGTCCTGTGTGAATTTAAATATGCTCTCTCTAATTCTCTCTTTCTCTCTTTCTTTCTCTCTTTCTTTCTCTCGGAGGACCTGAGCCCTAGGACCATGCCTCAGGACTACCTGGCATGATGACTCCTTGCTGTTCCCAGTCCACCTGGCCGTGCTGCTGCTCCAGTTTCAACTGTTCTACCTGCGGCTATGGAACCCTGACCTGTTCACCGGACGTGCTTGTTGCACCCTCGACAACTACTATGATTATTATTATTTGACCATGCTGGTCATTTATGAACATTTTAACATCTTGACCATGTTCTGTTATAATATCCACCTGGCACAGCCAGAAGAGGACTGGCCACCCCTCATAGCCTGGTTCCTCTCTAGGTTTCTTCCTAGGTTTTTGGCCTTTCTAGGGAGTTTTTCCTAGGGAGTTTTTCCTAGCCACCGTGCTTCTTTCACATGCATTGCTTGCTGTTTGGGGTTTTAGGCTGGGTTTCTGTACAGCACTTTGAGATATCAGCTGATGTACGAAGGGCTATATAAATAAATTTGATTGGATTCGATTTGATATATGTGGGGCCCATTCTGCATGGAAACCTCTATATGTGGGGCCCATTCTGCATGGAAACCTCTATATGTGGGGCCCATTCTGAATGGAAACCTCTATATGTGGGGCCCATTCTACATGGACACATCTATATGTGGGTCCCATTCTGCATGGAAACCTCTTTATGTGGGTCCCATTCTACATAGAAACCTCTATATGTGGGTCCCATTCTGCATGGAAACCTCTATATGTGGGGCCCATTCTGCATGGAAACCTCTAATATATAAACCTGATATGCTCCTATCTATTCAGTTATGGAGGTTTGTAGTTTCTATTCAGTTGTGGAGGTTTGTGGATTCAATTCAGTTCTCCTCTCTCCTCTCTCTCTCCCTCTGGCGGTGGATAGTCGGGTCTCTCTCTCCTCTCTCTCTCCCTCTGGCGGTGGATAGTCGGGTCTCTCTCTCCTCTCTCTCCTCTCCTCTCTCCCCCTGGCGGTGGATAGTCAGGTCTCTCTCTCCTCTCCCCTCTCTCTCTCCCTCTGGTGGTGGATAGTCGGGTCTCTCTCTCCTCTCTCCCCTCTCTCTGTCTCCCCCTGGCGGTGGATAGTCAGGCCTCTCTCTCCTCTCTCCCCTCTCTCTCTCTCCCCCTGGCGGTGGATAGTCAGGTCTCTCTCTCTCCTCTCTCCCCCCCCTGGCGGTGGATAGTCAGGTCTCTCTCTCCTCTCTCCCCCTCTCGCTCCCCCTGGCGGTGGATAGTCAGGCCTCTCTCTCCCCCCTCTCTCTCTCTCCCTGGCGGTGGATAGTCAGGTCTCTCTCTCCTCTCTCCCCTCCTCCCTCCCCCTGGCGGTGGATAGTCAGGTCTCTCTCTCCTCTCTCCCCTCTCTCTGTCTCCCCCTGGCGGTGGATAGTCAGGTCTCTCTCTCCTCTCTCCCCTCTCTCTCTCTCCCCCTGGCGGTGGATTGTCGGATCTGTCTCTCCTCTTTCTACCCGCTGGTGCTGCGTCGAGGTGATCACTTTTCTCCGCGATGGATTTCATAGCTGTCCATTTGTGCTCAGTTAGAATAGGCACAATCTTAGTTACAACACACCTCTCAACATGGTTTTGTCATAGGAGGGTGAGTTTCAAGTTTGACTTTCAAAGTTTGGGGAAGCTTAAGTAAGAGGTTAAAATGTATCCGGCCATTTCTACCGATCTGTTTCATTTCAACAATAACATTTTCGTTAGATAAATTACAACCAATATAGACAGCATACATGGATAATATAGACAGCATACATGGTTAATATAGACAGTATACAGTATACATGGTTAATATAGACAATATACATGGTTAACATAGACAGTATACAGTGTACATCGTTAATATAGACAGTATACATGGCTAATACAGACAGTATACTGTAAACATGGTTAATATAGACAGTATACAGCATACATGGTTAATATAGACAGTATACATGGTTAATAGTAGACAGTAGACAGTATACATGGTTAATATAGACAGTATACAGTATACATGGTTAATATAGACAGTATACAGCATACATGGTTAATATAGACAGTATACATGGTTAATATAGACAGTATACATGGTTAATATAGACATATACAGTATACATGGTTAATATAGACAGTATACAGTATACATGGTTAATATATACAGTATACAGCATACATGGTTAATATAGACAGTATACATGGTTAATGTAGACAGTATACATGGTTAATATAGACAGTATACAGCATACATGGTTAATATAGACAGTATACATGGTTAATATAGACAGTATACAGCTACATGGTTAATATAGACAGTATACAGTATACATGGTTAATATAGACAGTATACATGGTTAATGTAGACAGTAGACAGTATACATGGTTAATATAGACAGTATACAGTATACATGGTTAATATAGACAGTATACATGGTTAATGTAGACAGTAGACAGTATACATGGTTAACATAGACAGTATACAGTATACATGGTTAATATAGACAGTATACATGGTTAATATAGACAGTATACAGTATACATGGTTAATATAGACAGTATACATGGTTAATATAGACAGTATACATGGTTAATATAGACAGTATACAGTATACATGGTTAATGTAGACAGTATACAGTATACATAGTTAATATAGACAGTATACATGGTTAATATAGACAGGATACATGGTTAATATAGACAGTATACATGGTTAATATAGACAGTATACATGGTTAATATAGACAGTATACATGGTTAATATAGACAGTATACATGGTTAATATAAACAGTATACATGGTTAATATAGACAGTATACATGGTTAATATAGACAGTATGACAGTATACATGGTTAATATAGACAGTATACGATACGGTTAATCATAGACAGTATACAGTGTACATGGTTAATATAGACAGTATACAGTGATACGATGGTTAATATAGACGAGTATACAGTGTACAAGGTTAATATAGACAGTATACAGTGTACATGGTTAATATAGACAGATATACAGTATACAGTGGTTAATATAGACAGAATATATAGTGATACGATGGTTAGATATAGACAGTGATACAGTGATACATGGTTATTATAGACAGTAGCACATGGTTATTATAGACAGTATACATGGTTAATATAGACAGTATACATGGTTAATATAGACAATATACAGTATACGTGGTTAATATAGAGAGTATACATGGTTAATATAGACAATATACAGTATACATGGTTAATATAGACAGTATACATGGTTATTATAGACAATATACAGTATACAGTATACATGGTTAATATAGACAGTATACAGTATACATGGTTATTATAGACAGTACACATGGTTAATATAGACAGTATACATGGTTATTATAGACAATATACAGTATACAGTATACATGGTTAATATAGACAGTATACATGGTTAATATAGACAGTATACAGTATACATGGTTAATATAGACAGTATACATGGTTAATATAGACAGTATACAGTATACATGGTTAATATAGACAGTATACAGTATACATGGTTAATATATACGGCGCTGACTGAAATGGCCGCCTCGCTTCGTGTTCCTAGGAAACTATGCAGTATTTAGTTTTTTTATATAATTATTCTTATTCTTCTCTAGTCCTTCTGCTCACCCGACCTAGAATTCCTTACAATCAAATGCCGGCCATATTACCTCCAAAGAGAATTCTCGTCAGCTATTGACACAGTTGTGTACATTGCCCCTCAGACAGACAACAAAATTGCCCTCAAGGAACTTCACTGGACTCTATGTAAACTGGAAACCATATATCCTGAGGCTGCATTTATTGTAGCTGGGGATTTTAACAAAGCAAATTTGAGAACAAGGATTCCTAAATTCTATCAGCATATTGATTGCACTACACGCGGGGGTAATAGACTCAATCACTGCTACTCTAACTTCCACGATGCATACAAAGCCCTCTAACTTCCGCGGGTGAGCAAAAGTACTTGAGTTCCTGTATGTTGTTATGATTATACCATTCATTGTTAATCATGAAGCATACACCCCCGCCCTTCCTCTTCCCAGAGAGGTGTTTATCTCTGTCGGCGCGATGCATGGAGAAGCCCGGTGGCTGAACCAATTCCGACAACATATCCCGAGAGAGCCATGTTTCCTGGAAACAGAGAACGTTACAATCTCTGATGTCTCTCTGGAAGGCAACCCTTGCTCGAATTTCATCTACCTTGTTGTCAAGAGACTGGACATTGGCGAGTAGTAAACTCGGGAGCGGTGGGTGATGTGCCCGTCTACGGAGCCTGAACAGAAGGCCGCTCCATCTGCTTCTTCTGTGGCGCGGTTGTTTTGGGTCGGCTACTGGGATCCGATCCATTGTCCTGGGTGGTGGTTCAAACAGAGGGAAAGTTGTATTCCTGGTCGTAATGTTTTTAAGTTGAAGTTGCTCTTATATCTAATAGTTCTTCGCAGCTGTATGTAATAAGACTTTAGATTTCCTGGGGTAATAATGTAAGAAATAATACATTAAAAAACAGAATACAGAATACTGCATAGTTTCCTAAGGACTCGAAGCGAGGCGGCCATCTCTGTCGGCAACCATCTTTTATCAGCCTTTCTTTGATCGAGGATATGCCGGGCAAATAACAGGTGACATTTTGAGTAAATATGTGTGTGTGTGTCACAGAAAAAAAATATGTTGTTTACTTCTTCGGGGTAGGGGGCAGTATTCGGATGTTTTGATGAATGAGGTGCCCAAAGTAAACTGCCTGTTACTCAGGCCCAGAAGCTAGGATATGCATATAATTGGTAGTATTAGATAGAAAACACTAAAGCTTCTAAAACTGTTAAAATAATGTCAGTGAGTATAACAGAACTGATGTGGCAGGCGAAAACCCGAGGGCAATCCATCCAGATAATTTTTTTTTTTTTATCTCACCACTGATTACAATGCCTGTCTATGGGAATATAAAATTAATACCTCCCAGATTGCATTTCCTAGGGCTTCCACTAGATGTCAATAGTCTTTAGAAAGAATTTTAGGCTTGTTTTTGGAAAAATGAGCTAGAATTTGTAGTTTTTCTAAGTGGCTCCCATTTTGGCTGTAGTGTTTGTTGCGCGTTCCGGTGAGGGTGTGCACTTCGTTATTTATCTCCGGTAATGAACATACTATTCTCCGTCTTAAATTTGATTGTTTATTTACATATTAGGGTACCTGAGAATTGATTAGAAATGTTGTTTGACCTGTTTTGGCGAAGTTTATTTGTAACATTTTGGATTAATTTTGTATGCATTTTGAACGAGGGAAACCGGTGGATTACTGAATGAAGCGCGCCAACTAAACTGACTTTTTTGGGATATAAAGAAGGACTTTATTGAACAAATCGACCATTTATTATGTATCTGGGACCCTTTGGATTGCAAACAGAGGAAGATCTTCAAAGGAGATTTATTTAATCACTATTTCTGACTTTCGTTACGCCTCTGCCTGATTGGAAAATGTTTTTAACCTGTTGGGGATAG
The DNA here is from genome assembly GCF_965601325.2 of Salmo salar. Taxonomy (NCBI): domain Eukaryota; kingdom Metazoa; phylum Chordata; class Actinopteri; order Salmoniformes; family Salmonidae; genus Salmo; species Salmo salar. The sequence goes on along the minus strand of NC_138294.1, from coordinate 93,368,667 downwards.
GGGGCAGTATTTGCACGGCCGGATAAAAAACGTACCCGATTTAATCTGGTTACTACTCCTGCCCAGTAACTGGAATATGCATATAATGGTTTGATTTGGATAGAAAACACCCTAAAGTTTCTAAAACTGTTTGAATGGTGTCTGTGAGTATAACAGAACTCATTTGGCAGGTCAAAACCTGAGAAGATTCCAAACAGGAAGCTCTCTCTCTGACTATTTCTTGGCCTTCTTGATCATCTCTATCCAAAACAGGGGATCTCTGGCATAACGTGACATTTTCTAACGCTCCCATAGGCTCTCAGAAAGCGCATTTGGATAGTGGTCGATCTGAGAACAATGAGACTGGGGCGCGTGCACGAGCCGACACCATGTTTTTATTTTTTCGTCTTTGAACGAAAACAGGGTTTCCCGGTCCGAATATTATCGCATTTTTCCGAGAAAAATCGCATAAAAATTGATTTTAAACAGCGTTTGACATGCTTCGAAGTACGGTAATGGAATATTTTGATTTTTTTTGTCTCAAAACGCTTCGGGCGCGTCACCCTTCTTTACCCTTCGGATAGTGTCTTGAACGCACGAACAAAACGCCGCTATTTGGATATAACTATGGATTATTTGGAATCAAACCAACATTTGTTATTGAAGTAGAAGTCCTGGGAGTGCATTCTGACGAAGAACAGCAAAGGTAATCCAATTTTTCTAATAGTAAATCTGAGTTTGGTGAGTACCGCACTTGGTGGGTGTCAAAATACCTAGCCCGTGATGGCCGGGCTATCTACTCAGAATATTGCAAAATGTGCTTTCACCGAAAAGCTATTTTAAAATCGGACACCGCGATTGCATAAACAAGTTCTGTATCTATAATTCTTAAAATAATTGTTATGTTTTTTGTGAAGGTTTATCATGAGTAATTTAGTAAATTCACCGGAAGTGTTCGGTGGGAATGCTAGTCACATGCTAGTCACATGCTAATGTAAAAAGCTGTTTTTTGATATAAATATGAACTTGATTGAACAAAACATGCATGTATTGTATAGCATAATGTCCTAGGAGTGTCATCTGATGAAGATCATCAAAGGTTAGTGCTGCATTTAGCTGTGGTTTGGGTTTATGTGACATTATATGCTTGCTTGAAAAATGGGTGTCTGATTATTTCTGGCTGGGTACTCTGCTGACATAATGTAATGTTTTGCTTTCGTTGTAAAGACTTTTTGAAATCGGACAGTGTGGTTAGATTAACCTCTTGACGTTACCCTAGGATAGGGGGCGCCACAGCGCATTTTGAAAAAAAATTGTGCCCATTTTCAACGGCCTACTAATCAAACTCAGAAGCTAGGATATGCATATAATTAATACCTGTGGATAGAAAACACCATAAAGTTTCTAAAACTGTTTGAATGGTGTCTGTGAGTATAACAGAACTCATATGGCAGTCAAAACCCTGAGACCGATTGAAACAGGAAGTGGAATTCTGAATTGTGGACTCAACTTCACATCGTTGCCTATTATTCACAACGTGAGCTATCGTTCATTGAGCACTTCCTATTGCTTCCACAAGATGTCCCCAGTCTTTACAAAGTGTTTTGAGCCTTCTACTGTCGAAACTCAGTGAATGAGACGCGTTGGAAATTGGTCACAGGGGGAGGGCCATCACCATTATGACGCCAGCGCCCCTGTCTACCCCCACCTTTCGAAACGTTTTGAAACACAATACAATCGTCCCCCTCGAATCTTATTGGCTCTCTTGTTGAAACAGGCCCTGAAGATTTATGTTATACAACGTTTGACATGTTTGAACGAACCTAAATGAGAAAAAAAAGAAATATTTCGAAACGGCTGTCCCGCGGCCGACGGAGCATTTGGATACAGCCTTCAGATGCGCTAACAACAGCAAGCTAATGGAACATAAAGGATGGACTTTTTCGACCGAAAATACATCTGTTGTGGACCTGGGATTCCTGGAAGTGCTTTCTGATGAAGACAACTAAAGGTAAGCGATTATGGACAATATTATACAAGATTAGATGTGATATGCGATTGTTCCAAGATGGCGCCGAGCTAGATTTACTAGCTCATTTTCTGAGTATCGCATCCCCTTTTATCGCTAAGTGTGATTACCCAGTAAAGTTATTTTTAAATCTGGTATGACAGGTGCTTTCAAGAGATATTCATCTATAAATCTTAGAATGACAATATTACATTTTAAAAATGTTTTCGAATAGTAATTCAGTAAATTGTAGCACTGTTTCCCGGGATGCATTTGACGGGAAAATAGTTAGTCAACGTCAGACGCCGATTTAAAATGCTGTTTTCATATATAAATATGAACTTTATCGAACAAAAGAATGCATGCATTGTATAACATGATGTCCTAGGTGTGTCATCTGATGAAGTTTGTAAAAGGTTAGTGCTGCATTTAGCTGTTTTTTGGTTATTTGTGATGCATGTGGTTGGTCGGAAAATGGCTATGTTGCTGCTTTTACGATGGACTCCTCTAACATAATCTAATGTTTTGTTTTTCCTGTAAAACCTTTTTGAAATCGGACGACGATTCAGGAGAGGTGTATCTATAAAACGATATGAGACAGTCCTATATTTGAAAAAAAAAAATTATTACATTTCGTTATGCTAATGTCGCTAGGAGTTTTCGCTGGATTTTGATCCCGCTTACGGGACGAGACGCTCAATTAACGAGAGTCTTGTCTTTAAAATGGTGTAAAATAGTCATATGTTTGAGAAATTGAAGTAATAGCATTTCCAAGGTATATGAATATCGCGCCACGGGATTTCACTGGCTGTTGAGTAGGTGGGACGCAAGCGTCCCACTGGCCCAGAGAGGTTAATCCTTTTGTGTGCTGGGCGCTGTCCTCAGATAATCGCATTGGTGTGTTTTTGCCGTAAAGCCTTTTTGAAATCTGACACAGTGGCTGGATTAACAAGAAGTTAAGCTTTTAACTGATGTATGACACTTGTATTTTCATGAATGTTTAATATCACAATTTTTGTATTTTGAATTTCGCGCTCTGCAACTTCACCGGATGTTGGCCAGGTGTAATGTAATTTGCCTGATGACGTGAGTGGAGAAGGACTGGCTAATTTCATACAAGCTCATTTTTTGTCCACTTTCACGCTCCTCATCGCCTCTCCTCGATTACCTTTGACCTTTGAACTTGTCAGAAAAATGTCAGAGATGATGCAGGACAACATCCAATTAATTCCCCTCATCTCAATGTTTTGTCATGCTGACATGAATTGACCAGGTCGATAAATTATTAAAAGTAAATCACACATTTTAAAGTTGGGGATGCTGTGGTTGCGTATGTACTGACATTTGTAGGCGTGGTTGGAAGTATTACACAATGCCATTTAGAGAATAATTACCCCTGAGACAACCAACCCCTGAGACCACCAACCCCCTAGACAACCAACCCCTGAGACAACCAACCCTCGAGACAACCAACCCCTGAGACAACCAACCCCCGAGACAACCAACCCCCGAGACAACCAACCCCTGAGACAAACAACCCTCGAGACAACCAACCCTCGTCTCCCCTAATATTAAAAGGCGGTACCACCATCGACTGGAGTCCTCACTGTATTCAGCATAATGGAAGACCCAAACTCCATGTACTGGCATGATTCTACCACTAGAGGGAGACCTCCTCACTGTATTCAGAATAATGGAAGACCTAAACTCCATGTACTGGCATGACATTACCACTAGAGGGAGTTCCCAGCTCCTGTGGCCCCAGTGTAACTGGTTACTTTTCACTTTCCATTATTTGCTTTCTTCCTCCCCTTCCCTATAGCTTCTTTAGTTTGAGAGAGAAAGAGAGCGAGAAAGAAAGACAGAGGCAGACAGAGAGAAAGAGAGACTGACAGAGAAGGGAGGAGAAGGAGGACAATACATATACAGAAGAGAAATGGAAGAGAGAGGGAACAGAGAAGAACAAGCAATATACAGAAGAGAGATGGAGGAGAGAGGGAACAGAGAAGAACAATAAATATACAGTAGAGAGATGGAGGGGAAAGGGAAGAGAGAGTTTAGTGAGTGAGGACAATGAGAGAGGAAGGAGAGATACAGGAGAACATGAAGAGAGAGTTTAGAGAGGGAAGACAAGGAGAGAAGAAGGAGAGATGCAAGAGAAAAGGAAGAGAGAGTTCAGAGGGAGGCCAAGGAAAGAGGAAGGAGAGATCTTATCCGGTGTCCTGGAAGGAGGAAGGAGAGGTCTTATCCGGTGTCCTGTGTGAATTTAAATATGCTCTCTCTTATTCTCTCTTTCTCTCTTTCTGTCTTTCTCTCGGAGGACCTGAGCCCTAGGACCATGCCTCAGGACTACCTGGTATGATGACTCCTTGCTGTCCCCAGTCCACCTGGCTGTGTTGCTGCTCCAGTTTCAACTGTTCTGCCTGCGGCTATGGAACCCTGACCTGTTCACCGGACGTGCTTGTTGCACCCTCGACAACTACTATGATTATTATTATTTGACCATGCTGGTCATTTATGAACATTTTAACATCTTGACCATGTTCTGTTATAATATCCACCCTGCACAGCCAGAAGAGGACTGGTCACCCCTCATAGCCTGATTCCTCTCTAGGTTTCTTCCTAGGTTTTTGGCCTTTCTAGGGAGTTTTTCCTACGGAGTTTTTCCTAGCCACCGTGCTTTTTTCACATGCTTTGCTTGCTGTTTGGGGTTTTAGGCTGGGTTTCTGTACAGCACTTTGAGATATCAGCTGATGTACGAAGGGCTATATAAATAAATTTGATTTGATTTGATTAGATGCAGGAGAACATGAAGAGAGAGTTTAGAGAGGGAGGACAAGGAGAGAGGAAGGAGAGATGCAGGAGAACGTGAAGAGAGAGTTTAGAGAGGGAGGACAAGGCGAGAGGAAGGAGAGATGCAGGAGAACGTGAAGAGAGAGTATTATCTCTGGAGCCAGGTGGGAGAGTGGAAGAGGGGGAGAGAGGAGAGAGGAGGAGAGAGAGAAGAGGAGGAGAGGAGGAGGAGAGAGAGAAAGAGGAGGATGGGAGGAGAGGAGGAGAGGGGGAGAGGAGGAGAGAGAAGAGGAGGATGGGAGGTGAGGAGGAGAGGGGGAGAGTGGAGGAGAGGAGGAGAGGAGGAGGAGAGGAGCAGAGGGGGAGAGTGGAGGAGAGGAGGAGAGAGAGAGGAGGAGGAGAGGAGAAGAGGGGAGAGGAGGAGAGGAGAAGAGGGGGAAAGGAGGAGGAGAGGAGGAGAGGAGGGAGAGTTGGGGTTACAGGAGAAGAAAGCTAGGCTTGTCTGAGGGGTTAGGGGTTGGAGTTTAGGTGGGGGGGAATGCAAAAATACTGTGAGGGTGTGACTAACTGACTGTTAAGTTCGTCAAAGGGTTTGAGTTTCCGCAGGCCGTGTGTGCTTGTGTGTGCGCGCTTGCGCCTGCGTCTGCATGTGTTTGACTGCAGCCAAATTATTTGACTACCCTCAGGGCAGGTGCTCAGGTGTGGACGCAGCCTGACAGTAAAAAGACACCTTACTGTATGGGGTCCACCGACTCATCTACCTTTAGGCTACTGGTGCCTGCCCCAACAGGCTGCGTTGTTCCATGACTTTCAAGTATAGCAGTGGTTCTCACACCTCACCTCTTGGACCACCAGCCATTCCAACCTCTCCTCAGGGACCTCCAGACATTTCACCATGTCGTTGTAGTCCTGAACTAGCTGTACCAGTTGTTGTAGTCCTTAACTAGCTGCACCAGTTGTTGTTGTAGTCCTGAACTAGCTGTACCAGTAGTTGTTGTTGTAGTCCTTAACTAGCTGTACCAGTAGTTGTAGTCCTGAACTAGCTGTACCAGTAGTTGTAGTCCTGAACTAGCTGTACCAGTAGTTGTTGTTGTAGTCCTGAACTAGCTGTACCAGTAGTTGTTGTTGTAGTCCTGAACTAGCCGTAGTAGTTGTTGTTGTAGTCCTGAACTAGCTGAACCAGTAGTTGTTGTTGTAGTCCTTAACTAGCTGTACCAGTTGTTGTTGTAGTCCTTAACTAGCTGCATCAGTAGTTGTTGTAGTCCTGAACTAGCCGTAGTAGTTGTTGTTGTAGTCCTGAACTAGCTGAACCAGTAGTTGTTGTTGTAGTCCTGAACTAGCTGTACCAGATAAATCAGATATATTAGCTCTAGAATAGATCAAATTCATGGAACGGCTGGAGGTCCCAGAGGAGAGGTTGGGATGGCTGGAGGTCTCTGAGGAGAGGTTGGGATGGCTGGAGGTCTCTGAGGAGAAGTTGGGATGGCTGGAGGTCCCTGAGGAGAGGTTGGGATGGCTGGAGGTCTCTGAGGAGAAGTTGGGATGGCTGGAGGTCCCTGAGGAGAGGTTGGGATGGCTGGAGGTCTCTGAGGAGAAGTTGGGATGGCTGGAGGTCCAAGAGGTTGGAATGGCTGGAGGTCCCAGAGGAGAGGTTGGGATGGCTGGAGGTCCCTGAGGAGAGGTTGGGATGGCTGGAGGTCCAAGAGGTTGGAATGGCTGGAGGTCCCAGAGGAGAGGTTGGGATGGCTGGAGGTCCCTGAGGAGAGGTTGGGATGGCTGGAGGTCCAAGAGGTTGGAATGGCTGGAGGTCCCTGAGGAGAGGTTGGAATGGCTGGAGGTCCCTGAGGAGAGGTTGGGGGTCCTGAGGAGAGGTTGGGGGTCCCTGTGGAGAGGTTGGGGGTCCCTGTGGAGAGGTTGGGGGTCCCTGTGGAGAGGTTGGGGGTCCCTGTGGAGAGGTTGGGGGTCCTGAGGAGAGGTTTGAAAACCCCTAACTTAGAGAGATAAAGATGGATGTCTTGTCACTCAGTGTTCACTGCAGTCTGTCCTGAGAGATGATGGAGAGGAGGATAGGGAGGGGGAGATGGAAGAGAGAATGTGAGAGAGGAAAAGGGGTATGGATGGGAGCAGAGAGGGAGAGAAAAGAGGGGAGGTGGATCGAAGGAAAGACATGTTTAGATGGTAGGTAGGAGACTGTCAGACTGTCAGAGTCATGATAACTCATGATGTTATCTCACAAGTCTTGAAGACCACTTCAGCTTCCTTTCTGGTCGATATAGTCAGATACAGAAAGAAAAATCTCTAACTTTTATTGTGTAATTGTTGCTGGTCTTGTTATGCAAGACTCCTTTAAAAAATACACCTTGGTCTCAATGGGACTCACTGCCAAAATAAAGGTGAAATAAATCATCACTGCCAAAATAAAGGTGAAATAAATAAATGAGAAGGTTATTACCATTATCACTGATCCATCTGAAACAGACAGCTTCCCTTCTGGTACAGTAACTACACTGTTAGTGAAAGGCTTAGAGACACTGGGATGACAGGCTGAGACAGTTATGAACAGAGAGACAATCTGTCTTACCGTCGTAGTCATTACATACGCCTCTCAGATATGTACAGTAGGCGGGAGTCCCAAATGGCTTCCGGACACATAGAGCTCTGGTCAAAAGTCGGATGTGGGAAGGGTGAGTAGAGGAAGAGCGAGAGGGAGAAGGAGAGAGGGAGAGGGGGGAGAGAGAGTGAAAGAGAGAAAGACAGACAGAGAGAGTGAAAGAGAGAGAGAGAAATAGAGAGAGACAGGGAGAAAGACAGACAGAGAGTGAAAGAGAGAGAAATAGAGAGACAGAGAGAGAGGGAGAGAGAGAAAGAGAGAGACAGAGAGAGAGAGGGAGAGAGAGAAATAGAGAGAGACAGAGAGAGAGAGGGAGAGAGAGAAATAGAGAGAGACAGAGAGAGAGAGGGAGAGAAAGAAATAGAGAGAGAGGGAGAGAGAGAAATAGAGAGAGACAGAGAGAGAGGGAGAGAGAGAAATAGAGAGAGACAGAGAGAGAGAGGGAGAGAGAGAAATAGAGAGAGAGAGAGAGAGAGACAGAGAGACAGAGAGAGACACAGAGAGACAGAGAGAGAGAGAGAGAGAGAGAGAGTTAAACAAGGAATGGAGGGGGTGGTATAAAGAGAGTACTGGTATAAAACCTCCCATTTTCTCCTGTGCCTTTTGGAGAGGAGTGTGTGTGACCTACTCTGGAGAGAAACAGACAGAGACTACCCAAGGATGAAGCTGGTGTTTGTGGCTGTGTTAGCGCTCTTTACGCTCAGCTCTGTGGATAGAGTGGATTCTTCAGCCTACGACAAAATAGTGACACACAGTCGTATCCGGGCCAGACTCCAGGGGTAAGGACCATGCTGGGGACAGGGTGGGCATGGAGACACAGAGATGGAGAGAGATCGGTGACATGGGTGCTTCTAAACCTGCATTGCTTGCTGTTTGGGGTTTTAGTCTGGGTTTCAGTACAGCACTTTGAGATAGCAGCTGATGTAAGAAGGGCTATATAAATACATTTGATTTGATTTGATGGGGGCATGGAGGCACAGAGAGATGGAGAGAGATAGAGGACATGGGGTTAAAAGGGACAGGGGAATATGCGGATAGTAAGAGATGGGGACAGTGGGACAGTGAGAAAGAGTGATAGGAGACGGAGAGACAGAGAGAGAGCAATAGGGGAGATGGAGAGAGAGAGTGATAGGGGAAAGGGAGAGATGGAGAGAGAGAGAGCGATAGGGGAAAGAGAGAGACGGAGAGAGAGAGCGATAGGGGACAGGGAGAGATGGAGAGAGAGAGAGCGATAGGGGAAAGAGAGAGACGGAGAGAGAGAGCGATAGGGGACAGGGAGAGATGGAGAGACGGAGAGCGATAGGGGACAGGGAGAGATGGAGAGAGAGAGAGCGATAGGGGAAATGGAGAGATGGAGAGAGAGAGCGATAGGGGACAGGGAGAGATGGAGAGAGAGAGAGCAAAATGGGACAGGAAGAGCTGGAGAGAGAGAGAGCGATAGGGGACAGGGAGAGATGGAGAGAGAGAGCGATAGGGGACAGGAAGAGATGGAGAGAGAGAGAAAGATTAAGAGTGAGAGGGTGCTCTGAGGACATAGAGGGACACAGACAGAGCGAAAGAAAGAAAGGATTAATAAGGTGAGCTAGATAATTGATTAATTGGGAAGTGTTGAATAACGGAGTAATACACCAGATCACCTGTTGTGGTACATGTCATAGTCTGTCAGATAACTGAAAGGGATGTTCAGTGACATTATGTTTTGTTACTTAACGGAACGGAAAGGGTTTGATCATCTATATACTGTAACACCTAGCTACATTAATTCATACAGCCTCTGTATTTCTAGAAATAGAATCTAGAGATGAAGGGCTGCAACCTTCATCGCTGAAGCATTACAGATTGCGCAATCTTTAACATAAATGTAATTTCCGATTGAGCAGACGTACACAGCGTTAACCGTAAACCCAGTGTCCACTAACGAATTGAAATTGAAATAATTCTGTAACTTCAGAGGATTTTGAACTTTTAAGTACAATGTGAAGCAGAGGTTTGACTCCAATACTTTACACTGAGAATATACTTTATAAATACTAAGAGTATACTTTATATTTACCAAGAATATACTTTATATATACTAAGAGTATACAATATATATACTAAGAGTATACTTTATATACACTAAAAGTATACTTTATATATACTAAGAATATACTTTATATATACTAATAGTATACTTTATATATACTAATAGTATACTTTATATATACTAATAGTATACTTTATATATACTAATAGTATACTTTATATATACTAAGAATATACTTTATATATACTAATAGTATACTTTAAATGTACTAATAGTATACTTTATGTATACTAAGAGTATACTTTATAAATACTAAGAATATACTTTATATATACTAAGAATATACTTTATAAATACTAAGAGTATACTTTATATATACCAAGAATATACTTTATATATAGTAAGAGTATACTTTATATATACTAAGAATATACTTTACAATATATATGATACGAGTATACTTTATATACACTAAAAGTATACTTTATATATACTAAGAATATACTTTATATATACTAATAGTATACTTTATATATACTAATAGTATACTTTATATATACTAATAGTATACTTTATATATACTAAGAATATACTTTATATATACTAATAGTATACTTTAAATGTACTAATAGTATACTTTATATATACTAAGAGTATACTTTATAAATACTAAGAATATACTTTATATATACTAAGAATATACTTTATATATACTAAGAGTATACTTTATATATACTAAGAATATACTTTATATATACTAAGAGTATACTTTATATATACTAAGAATATATGTTTCTATACTCCATACTTTCTACTAAGAAACAGATGGTTAGTATTTACGTTGCTGCTATTTTCAGGGATATGTGTCTACAGACGATTTAACACAGTTATGTCCATCATTTAAAATCATTATTTTACATTGTGGTGCATACTAAACAGAGAATAATTCCAAGAACCCCAAACTGTTTCATAAAGAGGTCAGGGGCATCGATGAAAACTCTGATTCAGAGCCATGCAGGAAAATTCAATATGGTTCCCCATCGTCGTTCATAGTTGTTGAATGACATCTAATTAGGGTAGAAAATGTTAAAAAATGTCCCCCTGAATGCTAATTTATATATTCACCCACCACCCTCCTCACACCTCTTCCCCTACTCCCTCCTCCCTCCTCAAACCTCTTCCCCCTACTCCCTCCTCACACCTCTTCCCCTCCTCCCTCCTCACACCTCTTCCCCTCCTCCCTCCTCACACCTCTTCCCCTCCTCCCTCCTCACACCTCTTCCCCTACTCCCTCCTCACACCTCTTCCCCTCCTCCCTCCTCACACCTCTTCCCCTCCTCCCTCCTCACACCTCTTCCCCTACTCCCTCCTCACACCTCTTCCCCTACTCCCTCCTCCCCTCCTCCCCTCCTCCCTCCTCCCTACTCCCTCCTCCCTCCTCCCTCCTCCCTCCACCATTTCTCCCGTTGCCTCCTTCTGGAACCTTTCTCTCTCTCATTACTCCTCCTCCCACTCCTCTCCCCCTCTCCTCTCCCCCTCCCTCACCTTCCCCCTCTCCTGCCCTCTCTCTTCCCACCTCTCCCCCTCCCCCAGACCCAATGTGTGTGCCATGCAGCAGGCGATGGGGACCAAGAAGAAGAAGTACTTCAGCACCTGTAGGAACTGGTATAAGGGCTCTATCTGTGGGAAGAAGGCGTAAGTTACCACCTCTTTAATAACCTCCTTAACTGTTTTTTTACACACACACACACACACACACACACACACTGCACACACACACACAGGGAGAGAGGGGACAGGGAGAGATGGAGAGAGAGAGAGCGAGTGATGGGGACAGGGAGAGATGGAGAGATGGAGAGAGAGAGCGATAGGGGAAAGGGAGAGATGGAGAGAGAGAGAGCGATAGGGGACAGGGAGGGATGGAGAGAGAGAACGATAGGGGACAGGGAGAGATGGAGAGAGAGAGCGAAATAGGGGACAGGAAGAGATGGAGAGAGAGAGCGAAATAGGGGACAGGGAGAGATGGAGAGAGAGAGCGATAGGGGACAGGGAGAGATGGAGAGAGAGAGCGAAATTGGGGACAGGGAGAGATGGAGAGAGAGAGTGAGAGCGATAGGGGAAAGGGAGAGATGGAGAGAGAGAGTGAGAGCAATAGGGGACAGGGAGAGATGGAGAGAGAGCGAAATAGGGGACAGGGAGAGATGGAGAGAGAGCGATAGGGGACAGGGAGAGATGGAGAGAGAGAAAGAGAAAGATTAAGAGTGAGAGGGTGCTCTGAGGACATAGAGGGACACAGACAGAGTGAAATAAAGAAAGGATTAATAAGGTGAGCTAGATAATTGATTAATTGGGAAGTGTTGAATAACGGAGTAATACACCAGATCACCTGTTGTGGTACATGTCATAGTCTGTCAGATAACTGAAAGGGATGTTCAGTGACATTATGTTTTGTTACTTAACGGAATGGAAAGGGTTTGATCATTTATATACTGTAACACCTAGCTACATTAATTCATACAGCCTCTGTATTTCTAGAAAACAATCTAGAGATGAAGGGCTGCAATCTTCGGCTGTCCCCATAGGAGAACCCTTTATAGTTCCATGTAGAACCCTCTGAGGACAGGATTCGATATGGAACCAAATAGGCTTCTACCTGGAAATAAAGGGGTTCTACCTGGAAATAAAGAGGTTCTACCTGGAAATAAAGGGGTTCTACCTGGAAATAAAGGGGTTCTACCTGGAAATAAAGGGGTTCTACCTGGAAATAAACGTTTTTTTTTTATCTGGAACCAAAAAAGGTTCTACAAAAGATTATTCTACGAGGACAACCGAAGAACACTTTTAGGTTCTTGATAGCACCTTTTAGCGAAGAGTGTGTAGATGATTAAAAAAAAAAAATACATTTTGATCTGATTGTGATCAGGAGGAAGGATGTTAGAGACAGGTATAAACAGGGCTTCTTAAAGCCTCTTCAGGATGCAATTTGGGACACATCCACGGAGAACCACGGTCTTTGGCTCCATGTAGTAGTAAAGTCTGGAACTGACAGAGTTCTTTTTGGGGATACAATTAAGTTTTTTTTTATTAGTCTGCAGGAGCATCTGAATGTTTGGCTCTATAGAACTAATAGTGTGGTCCTTTGTAGCTCAGTTGGAAGAGCCTTGGGATTTGTAATGCCAGTGTAGTGGGTTTGATTACTGACACCAAAACCACCCCTATGTAAAATGTATGCATGCATGAAGTTGCTTTGAATAAAAGCTAAACGGCATATTTTAATAGATACAAGACCTAGAACTCCCCATGAAAAAAAGGTCTTCTTTTCAATGTTTTATTTTCATGCGATTTTGAGTCTTGGTCCACCCAAAACCAGTCCACCCCTCTCGCCTCCTCCCCCTCTCTCCTCTCTCTCTCTCCTCTCTCATCCCCCTCTCTCCTCTCTCCCTTCTCTCCTCTCCCTCTCCTCCTCTCCCTCTCTCCTCCCCCTCTCTCCTCCTCTCTCCCCTCCCCATCTCCCCTTCTCTCCTCTCTGCCCTTCCCTTCTCCACCCTCTCTCCCCCCTCTCAATTCAATTCAAGGGCTTTATTGGCATGGGAAACATATGTTTACATTAACAAAGCAAGTGAAATGGATAATAAACAAAAGTGAAATAAACAATAAAAAGTGAACAGTAAATATTACACTCACACAAGTTCCGAAAGAATAAAGACATTTCAAATGTCATATTATGTCTATATACAGTGTTGTAACGATGTGCAAATAGTTAAAGTACAAAAGGGAAAATAAATAAACATAAATATGGGTTGTATTTACAATGGTGTTTGTTCTTCACTGGTTGCCCTTTTCTTGTGGCAACAGGTCACACATCTTACTGCTGTGATGGAACACTGTGGTATTTCACCCAGTAGATATGGGAGTTTATCAAAACTTTATTTGTTTTCAAATTCGTTGTGGGTCTGTGTAATCTGAGGGAAATATGTGTCTCTAATATGGTCATACATTTGGCAGGAGGTTAGGAAGTGCAGCTCAGTTTCCACCTAATTTTGTGGGCAGTGTTGCACACATCCTGTCTTCTCTTGAGAGCCAGGTCTGCCTACGGTGGCCTTTTTCAATAGCAAGGCTATGCTCACTGAGTCTGTACATAGTCAAAGCTTTCCTTAAGTTGGGGTCAGTCACAGTGGTCAGGTATTCTGCCACTGTGTACTCTCTTTTTAGGGCCAAATAGCATTCTAGTTTCGTCTACTTTTGTAAATTCTTTCCAATGTGTCAAGTAATTATCTTTTTGCTTTCTCATGATTTGGTTGGGTGTAATTATGCTGCTGTCCTGGGGCTCTGTGGGGTCTGTTTGTGTTTGTGAACAGAGCCCCAGGACCAGCTTGCTTAGGGAACTCTTCTCCAGGTTCATCTCTCTGTAGGTGATGGATTTGTTATGGGAGGTTTGGGAAACGCGTCCTTTTAGGTGGTTGTATTATTTAACGGCTCTTTTCTGGATTTTCATAATTAGCGGGTTTTGGCCTAATTCTGCTCTGCATGCATTATTTGGTGTTTTACGTTGTACACAGAGGATATTTTTGCAGAATTCTGCATGCAGAGTCTCAATTTGGTGTTTGTCCCATTTTGTGGTTGGTGAGTGGACCCCAGACCTCACAACCATAAAGGGCAATGGTTTCTATAACTGATTCAAATATTTTTTGGTAAGTCAAATGTTATGTTCCTTTTGACAGCGTAGAAGGCCCTTCTTGCCTTGTCTCCCAGATCGTTCATAGCTTTGTGGAAGTTACCCGTGGCGCTGATGTTTAAGCCGAGGTATGTATAGTTTTTTGTTTGCTCTAGGGCAATGGTGTCTAGATGGAATTTGTGATCCTGGCAACTGGACCTTTTTTGGAACACAAATATTTTGGTCTTACTGATATTTACTGTCAGGGCCCAGGTCTGACAGAATCTGTGCAGAAGATCTAGGTGCTGCTGTAGGCCCTCCTTGGTTGGGGACAGAAGCACCAGATCATCAACAGTAGACATCAGATTCTAGTAGGGTGAGGCCGGGTGCTGCAGACGGTTCTAGTGACCTAGCCGATTCGTTGAGATATATGTGACCGACCGGCTCAAATCGGTCTTATTGAAATTGTTTTTTTTTCATTGGATAAAAGTAGAGACTCAGAGCTACAAAATGGTATATCATACACTGCATTTGAGGAACAATGGGAAATACATTATGCTTTGAAAGTTGATAAACTTGTAAACTGACTTTTGAGGAAATGGCCTTTGAATGTTTTGGTACTACAATTGGAGAGACCTTTTTTGTCTACAGCCATTCAGCATCGTTCACACCCTCTTAAGCTTTAGCCCCACCCATCTCTTTTAGTGTTGATCCGAATGTACTAACAACAGCAGTCAAGCCCCCAAGCTAACTTGCCAGCTACTTCCAGACATCTAAGAGAGAGAGAACAGCTCACTGAACATTATTCGCCCTAGCAAAGCTGGTTAGGCTGTTATGATATCCAGATCATTGGTGACTGCAACTGTGCTGGTGGCAACAATTAACTTACACTTTTTTTGCCGATGTTTACTGTCACTGGCCACATTCGATGGGTGTTGAGAGTTTGTAAATTCATCAGTTATTCTGTCACCCGGCACACTAAGACAAGAGTCTTTTGTTAAGAAATGAAGCTAGCTAGCTAGTTAGGTAAACAATGAACCCTAATCCCAAAACATGACGTTACTACCATGCATGAATCTGCAGGTAGCTAACCAACCAGGTTCAATGTTAAATAGCTAACATTAGGCTATAATTAGTCAAGCAAATGTGTCTGAGATACGAAGAATCAGATCATACATATAACGTTAGCTAGCGACCCAGCCAGCTAACATAAGCTAGCTAAGAGTACACTTTAATTTGAAATGAAACCACTTTCTGTCAAAATTAGAAATGTGTTATATCTGAAAATGTAGCTAGCTAGACTTTCTTACCCGTATACATCATGAATGGACGCATCTCCTGTCGGATGCCATGGTTGCGTTTAGTTTGAAGATGTAATCCAGAGACTTGTGTTTTCTCCATCTCCTTAGCTATCATAATCAAATTCCACTGATGTCAAAACTCGGTCCTCCAGAAAGTGGAGCTAACTAACAGTACACTTTAACTTGACATTAGGTTTATGCAGTTTTACTACGCAATACATTAAAAAAAGCTGACCAGCTCCAATAGACAGAAGCGTGCTATGTGGCAGACCAATCCAAACTCATCTCTCGGCATATCCAGCCCACTCATTATCTTAGCCAATCATGGCTAGCAGGAAGGTTGCTGGCTTTTTCTGTGGCTAAACCAACTAGGCTCGTAATTTAACAATTTTATTTGTATTTACAGATGGCATACAAGTTTGTCATTAAAGCACATGAAAGTTAATATGTTCGAGAAGGCATTTCTGCCAAAAAAACACATTTTGATGTACGACTCTCCTGTGAAGTAGTAACCCACAACATAGTTTCACATATGTTGAAGAGGGTGGGGCTTAAGTAGCATCCCTGTCTTAACCCACGGCCCTGAGGAAATAAATGTGTGTGTTTTTTTCTCCATTTTAACTGCACACTTGTTGTTTGTGTATATGGATTTTATAATGTCATATACTTTCCCCCAACACCACTTCTCCCCCTCTCCCTCCCTCTCCTCTCCCCCTCTCCTCTCTCCCCTCTCCCTCCTCCCTCTCTCTTGTCTGTGCTATCCCGTTTCCTCCCTGTTCGTCTCACTGGAAATGCTTGACTGAGTCTTGTTTCTGAACCCTCCCCAGTGCGTGTGCCCCTGTGTGCGTGCCTGCCTGCCTGCGTTTGTGTGTGTGTGTGTGTGTCTAAACCTTGTTCAGCCTCTATCCTGGGATCTGTAATGTCTGGCGCCGGGCCATAATGGTGGCTGGGTCCTCTTACATTGGACAGAACATGTGGAACCGGTTTGTCATGAAGGGGAAGCAGGACCAGACTCTCCAACCCTCCACCCCTCTATAGAACTCTCTACCCACCGAAGGAACCTATCTCGTCCTAATTAGAGGAACCTATCTCTTCCTAATTAAAATCACAGGGAGTTTTCAGTGTTTAAACCTAAAAGCACATAAAACCACGGAAGGACCTTGTTTCTCTCACTTACTGACTAATTGCACTCTATAACTGTCATGATGTGAATAAACATTCCATTACATGGTACCGTAGCTAGAGAATGACACACTTTTTTTTCTTTGGTAGTCCCCTGGGTAACCCCCTCCACCTCCGCCCCTGGCTCTGGGCCTCTCTACCCCATTGGCAGCTGCCTGTTCTGGGCAGGAGAAGTTTGAGGCAGACCCTCTGGCCCTGGAGGTCTGGGGCTGCTCTTAGGGGGCTTTCTCTCTTTCTCTCTCGTTCTCTCTCTTTCTGTCCCTTTCTCATTTTCTCTCTCTCATTATGCATCTCTGTCTGTTTCTTTCTTTATCTCTATCCATCTCTCTCTCTCCGTCTCTCTCTCTCTCCCTCTCTCTCTCTCTCTCTCCCTCTCTCTCCTCTGTCTCTGACAGTGGACACATTGTTCAGCACTACTGGAGGAAATCTAGCCAGCTGTCATGTCTGAGCTGAATATGTTATAGTGATGAGAGACTAGGAAAGAGTGTGTGTTGGAGGGGTAATGGGTGTGCGTGGGCATGTTTCTCTGTGTGTCTGTCTGTCCGTGCATGCGTGTGTGTATGTTGTCTTTGTGTGTGTTTCAGTTGATTAGGGCTAATATCTGATCATTGGTTTTTGGAGATGTGATGACAGTATGTAAGTGTATTACGACTGAAAATATGTTTGCTTCCTGACATTAAGATAACAACAGAAAAAAGACAGAGCGAGCGAGAGAGAGAGAGAGAGAGAGAGAGAGATGTTGAAGTAATAGGAAGACAGTGATAGCGTTAGTTGTGGTTAATGTGGTATGGCCTTAGCCGTAAATCAGTTACACCAACTCAGTTACCACAGCAGAGTTACACCATATTAGACAAACCACAGCTTCTCTAGCCTCCAGGGCTTTATAATCTGTAACACGCCACGGCCACCATTTTCTTTCAGGACGGAGTTTAATGAAGGGTTTATCCATGTCTTAAAGATCCACTGATATCATTTGATGAGGCCTGTCAGCATTCAACAGATCCACACATAGTAGTTGATGAGGTGCCTTTGCAAACAAACAAACAAAAAATGTGTCATTACGACGTCCCCCCCCCCCCCCCCCCCCCGGGAACGTCAGGAGGTTGTGTCATTGTCCGCTGGACGTCCCCTGTTTGTTGGGTTGTTGCCATGTTGCCAGAACCAGTAAAGACGTAGCGTTGTCATTTAGCGTAACCAAGGTAACGCATTTTTCCAAGTTTGAGTAGCCTATCACGTGATCGAGTAACCGTATACATGTAACCTGTGAATCAACAGTACTATGTTGTTGTTTTGGTGTGATATTTTACGGCTACGGATGGATGGGGCACCAATAACCTGGTGCAGCAGATGGTCTGATCCAGATGGTCTGATCCAGATGGTCTGATCCATTGAAGTCATTGTTAGTGATTCTCTATTCAATGGTGGGCCATTTTATATCTATTAGCTAGATTACACTATAAAATAATCAATCAAATTTATTTATTAAGCCCTTTTTACAGCAGCTGCTGTCACAAAATGCTCTACGGAAACCCAGCCTAAAACCCCAAACAGCAAGCAATGCAGATGCAGAAGCAAGGTGGCTAGGAAAAACTCTCTAGAAAGGCCAGAACCTAGGAAGAAACCTACAGAGGAACCAGGCTCTGAGGGGTGGCCAGTCCTCTTCTGGCTGTGGTAGGTGGAGACTATAACAGAACATGGCCAAGATGTTCAAATGTTCATAGATGACCAGCAGGGTCAAATATTAATAATCACAGTGGTTGTCGAGGGTGCAACAAGTCAGTACCTCAGGAGTAAATGTCAGTTGGCTTTCAGAGCCGAGCAGAGGTTGAGACAGCAGGTGCTGTAAAGATAGAGAGTTGAAAACAGCAGGTCCAGGACAAGGTAGCATGTTCTATGAACATGTCAGGGTTCCATAGCCGCAGGCAGAACAGTTGAAACTGGAGCAGCAGCATGAGGTGGACTGGGGACAGCAAGGAGTCATCAGGCCAGGTAGTCCTGAGGCATGATCCTAGGGCTCAGGACTCAGGGAGGGAGAGAGAGTATTAGAGGGAGCATACTTAAATTCACACAGGACACCAGATAAGATAGGAGAATTACAACACACTGACTCAGGACAACTGAGCTTTGAAGGAATACGTAGATTTAAAGAGTAATCCGTAATTTGCTTTCTAATGATCATGATCTTTTCATCGAAGAAGTTCATAAATTTGTACAACCATCCAGATTAATTGTCAGATTCAACAGAAGATCTCTTTGTTTCTTGGGACCTAGAACAAGCATCTCTGTTTTGTCCGAGTTTAAAAGTAGAAAGTTTGCAGCCATCCACTTCTTTATGTCTGAAACACAGGCTTCTAGCGAGGGCAATTTTGGGGCTTCACCATGTTTCATTGAAATGTACAGCTGTGTGTCGTCTGCATAGCAGTGAAATTTAACATTATGTTTTCGAATGACATCCCCAAGAGGTAAAATATATAGTGAAAACAATAGTGGTCCTAAAACGGAACCTTGAGGAACACCGAAATTTACAATTGATTTGTCAGAGGACAAACCATTCACAGAGACAAACTGATATCTTTCCGACAGATAAGATCTAAACCAGGCCAGAACTTGTCCATGTAGACCAATTTGGGTTTCCAATCTCTCCAAAAGAATGTGGTGATCGATGGTATCAAAAGCGGCACTAAGATCTAGGAGCACGAGGACAGATGCAGAGCCTCGGTCTGACGTCATTAAAAGGTCATTTACCACCTTCACAAGTGCAGTCTCAGTGCTATGATGGGGTCTAAAACCAGACTGAAGCGTTTCGTATACATTGTTTGTCTTCAGGAAGGCAGTCAGTTGCTGTGCAACAGCTTTTTCTAAAATTTTGGAGAGGAATGGAAGATTCGATATAGGCCGATAGTTTTTTATAATTTCTGGATCAAGATTCGGCTTTTTCAAGAGAGGCTTTATTACTGCCACTTTTAGTGAGCTTGGTACACATCCGGTGGATAGAGAGCCGTTTATTATGTTCAACATAGGAGGGCCAAGCACAGGAAGCAGCTCTTTCAGTAGTTTAGTTGGAATAGGGTCCAGTATGCAGCTTGAGGGTTTGGAGGCCATGATTATTTTCATCATTGCGTCAAGAGATATAGTACTAAAACACTTTAGTATCTCCCTTGATCCTAGGTCCTGGCAGAGTTGTGCAGACTCAGGACAATGGAGCTTTGGAGGAATACCCAGATTTAAAGAGGAGTCTGTAATTTGCTTTCTAATGATCATGATCTTTTCCTCAAAGAAGTTCATAAATTTATTACTGCTGAAGTGAAAGCCATCTTCTCTTGGGGAATGCTGCTTTTTAGTTAGCTTTGCGACAGTATCAAAAATACATTTTGGATTGTTCTTATTCTCCTCAATTAGGTTGGAAAAATAGACTGATCGAGCAGCAGTGAGGGCTCTTCGATACTGCGCTGCACTGTCATTCCAAGCTAGTCGGAAGACTTCCAGTTTGGTGTGGCGCCATTTCCGTTCCAATTTTCTGGAAGCTTGCTTCATGGCTCGGGTATTTTCTGTAGGGTTGCCACTGCATCTAGGGTATTACGCAAGGTTAAATTTAGATCCTCAGTTAGTTATGCGATTTTTTGTACTCCGATGTTGTTGGGTAGGTGGAGGGAGTCTGGAAGGTCGTCTATGAATCTTTGGGTTGTCCAAAAATGTATAGCAAGGCTTTTGATGATCCTTTGTTGGGGTATGAGCAAAAAAATATTTTTGCGATTGCAAATGTAATAAAATGGTGGTCCAATATCCAGGATTATAAGTAAAAATATTATGAACCACAACATTTATTCCACGGGACAAAACTAGGTCCAGAGTATAACTGTGGCAGTGAGTAGGTCTGGAGACATGTTGGACAAAACCCATTGAGTCGATGATGGCTCCGAAAGCCTTTTGGAGTGGGTCTGTGGACTTTTCCATGTGAATATTAATGTCACCAAAAAACTGCCATGTCTACAAATTCCGATAGGAATTCAGGGAACTCAGTGAGGAACGCTGTATACGGCCAACAGTGATTGAGTAGGCTGCATAGATTTCATGACTAGAAGCTCAAGAGACGTTGTTTTTTTCTTGTAAATTGACATTTTCTGTCGTGAATGTTAGCAACACCTCCGCCTTTGCCGGATGCACGGGGGGTATGGTCACTAGTGTAACCAGGAGGTGAGGCCTCATTTAACAGAGTAAATTCATCAGGCTTAAGCCATGTTTCAGTCAGGCCAATCACATCAAGGTTATGATCAGTGATTAGTTAATCGACTATAACTGCCTTGGAAGTGAGGGATCTAACTTCTAACTTTAAGTAGCCCTATTTTGAGATGTGATCTATTTCAATAATGACCGGAATGGAGGTCTTTATACTAGTGAGATTGCTAAGGCGAACACCGCCATGTTTACTTTTGCCCAACCTAGATCGAGGCACAGACACGGTCTCAATGGGGATAGCTGAGCTGACTACACTGACTGTGCTAGTGACAGACTCCACTAAGCTGGCAGGCTGGCTAACAGCCTGCTGCCTGACCTGCACCCTATCTCATTGTGGAGCTAGCCTCTTGGGGCTATGTGGGACGCTAGCGTGCCACCCGTGGTGCACCCTATCAACAGCAGGTGCATTTCAAGAGCGGCAAATTTGAAACCAAATAAATGTCAAAATTCAAATTTTTCAAACATACAACTATCTTACACCCTTTGAAAGATAAACATCTCCTTAATCTAACCACGTTGTCCGATTTCAAGAAGGTTTTACGGCGAAAGCATAAAGTTAGATTATGTTAGGAGAGTACATTGACAATAGCTGTGTGTAATGTTTTGTCAATTCAAAGACAGGGTCACCAAAACCATAAAACCAGCTAAAATGATGCACTAACCTTTTACAATCTCCATCAGATGACACTCCTAGGACATTATGTTAGACAATGCATGCATTTTTAGTTCTATCAAGTTCATATTTATATCCAAAAACAGCGTTTTACTATGGCATTGATGTTGAGGAAATCGTTTCCCTCCAATAACCGGCAGTCAAGTCAACACCACAAATTAAATAATTAAAATTAGAAAACATTGGTAAAATATTATATTGTCATTTAAAGAATTATAGATTTACATCTCTTGAACGCAATCAACTTGCCAGATTTAAAAATAACCTTACTGGGAAATCACACTTTGCAATAATCTGAGCACTGCGCCCAGAAAAATATGCTTTGATATACAGACAAACGGCCATGTTGGAGAGATCTAAAATCGAAAATACTATGTAAATAATCCATTACCTTTGATTCTCTTCATCAGATGTCACTTCCCGGAATCCCAGGTCCATAACGAATGTAGTTTTGTTCAAAAAAGCTCATCATTTATATCCAAAAAGATCCGTGTTGTTAGCACATGATCTAAGCCAGCCGGACTTCTCGTCATGAACGAGGGGAAAAAAATATATTTACGTTCGTTCAAACATGTCAAACGTTGTATAGCATAAATCATTAGGGCCTTTTTTAACCAGAACATGAATAATATTCAAGGTGGACGAATGCATTCTCTTTTAAAACGTTTTGGAACGAGGGTACCCAACATGAACTCGCGCGCCAGGTGTCTAATGGGCCATCATCGTTCCATGGCTCTTGTTCGGTCAGATCTCCCTCCAGAAGATTCAAAACACTTTGTAAAGGCTGGTGACATCTAGTGGAAGCAATAGGAAGTGCCAAAACATTAATCAGCCCCTGTGTGTTTCAATGGCATAGGCTTAAAGGTAATTCAACACATCAGGTATCCACTTCCTGTCAGAAAATGTCTCAGGGTTTTGCCTGCCAAATGAGTTCTGTTATACTCACAGACACCATTCAAACAGTTTTAGAAACTTTAGGGTGTTTTCTATCCATATATAATAAGTATATGCATATTCTAGTTACTGGGTAGGATTAGTAACCAGATTAAATCGGGTACGTTTTTTTATCCAGCCGTGAAAATACTGCCCCCTAGCCCCAACAGGCTAGAGGAGTTAGAGCCCTGTCTATGTTCATAGATAAGATGAGAGAACCCCTCCAGCTAGGATGGAGTCCGTCACTACTCAGCAAGCCAGGCTTGGTCCTGTTTGTGGGTGAGTCGCAGAAAGAGGGCCAATTACCTACAAATTCTATCTTTTGGGAAAGGCAGAAAGTTTTCAACCAGAGATTGTTGTGAGAATCTGCTGTAGAGTTCATCACTCCCTCTAACTGGGACGGGACCAGAGGCAATTACTTGAATCGATGCCTACACATCTTTATAGCTGATTAATACACAGAAGCTATGTTGCACATGGTGATCTCTGACTGTTTCATCCTAACATCGTTGGTGCTGACGTGAATAACAATATCCCTATACTCTCTACACTCACCAGTTTTAGCCTTAGCCAGCACCATCTTTAGATTAGCCTTAACGTCGGTAGCCCTGCCCCCTGGTAAACAGTGTATGGTCGCTGGATGATTCGTTTTAAGTCTAATACTGCGGGTAATGGAGTCGCCAATGACTAGGGTTTTCAATTTGTCAGAGCTAATGGTGGGAGGCTTCGGCATCTCAGACCCCATAACGGGAGGAGTAGAGACCAGAGAAGGCTCGGCTTCTGACTCCGACTCGCTGCTTAAGAGATCTGTGCTAACTTCGCTTCCATGAAATGTAGTGCCTTCAGAAAGTATTCACACCCCTTGACTTTTTCCACATTGTGTTGTGCGATAAAAATTGATTTCATTATAAAAAAAATTGTCAATGATCTACACAAAATATTAATGTCAAGTGGAAAAAGAAATCGAACATTTGTCAAATAAAATCTGAAAAATAAAATACTAATACATTTTCATTAGATAAGTATTCAAACCCCTGAGTCAATATATGTTAGAATCATCTTTGGAAGTTGTGAGTCTTTATTTGTCACGTGCGCTGAATACAACAGGTGTAGACCTTACAGTGAAATGCTGAATACAACAGGTGTAGTAGACCTTACAGTGAAATGCTGAATACAACAGGTGTAGTAGACCTTACAGTGAAATGCTGAATACAACAGGTGTAGTAGACCTTACAGTGAAATGCTGAATACAACAGGTGTAGTAGACCTCACAGTGAAATGCTGAATACAACAGGTGTAGTAGACCTTACAGTGAAATGCTTACTTACAGGTTCTAACCAACAGTGCAAAAAAAGGTATTAGGTGAACAACAGGTAAGTAAAGAAATAAAAACAACAGTAAAAAGAGAGTGAAAAATAATAGTAGCAAATGACTATTGTAGCTGGAAATAGCAGATTTCTTTATGGAATATCTACATAGCCGTACAGAGGCCCATTATCAGCAACCGTCACTCCTGTGTTCCAATGGCATGTTGTGTTAGTTAATCCAAGTTTATCATTTTAAAATGCTAATTGATCATTAGAGAAAGCTTTTGCAATTATGTTAGCGCAGCTGAAAATTGTTGTCCTGTTTAAATAAGCAATAAAACTGGCCTTCTTTAGACTAGTTGAGTATCTGGAGCATCAGCATTTGTGGGTTTGATTACAGGCTCAAAATGGCCAGAAACAAAGACCTTTCTTCTGTAACTCATCAGTCTATTCGTGTTCTGAGAAATTAAGGCTATTCCATGCGAGAAATTGGCAAGAAACTGAAGATCTCGTACAATGCTGTGTACTACTCCCTTCACAGAACAGCACAAACTGGCGCTAACCAGAATAGAAAGAGGAGTGGGAGGCCCCGGTGCACAACAGAGCAAGAGGACAAGTACATTAGAGTGTCTAGTTTTAGATACAGACACCTCACAAGTCCTCAACTGCCAGATTCATTAAATAGTACCCTGCAAAACACCAGTCTCAACGTCAACAGCGAAGAGGCGACTCTGGAATGCTGGCCTTCAAGGCAGAGTTGCAAAGAAAAAGACATATCTCAGACTGGCCAATAAAAAGAAAACCTTAAAAAAAAACGTATCCTACCAGGGTGGTTCTATCTCTAATAGTTGTGTCTTGTGTTTTCTCCAGGATGGTTGTCTATGAGTGCTGTCCAGGCTACATGAAGCTGGAAGGCATGAAAGGATGCCCTGCAGGTTAGTGTAAACTAGTGTGGTCCACATCACCAGTCTTTGAAAAACCATCCAACCTCCGAGATATGGCTTCATAGGATTTCACCCTGTACTCTCACCTTATAGCCCCTCCCTCTCCGCCTATAGCTCCTCCCTCTCACCCTATAGCCCCACCCTCTACACCTATAGCTCCTCCCTCACCCTACAGCCCCTCCCTCTCACCATATAGTTCCTCCCTCTCACCCTAAAGCTCCTCCCTCTCACCCTATAGCTCCTCCCTCTCACCCTGGGTGAGCAGATTTCTGTTCCAACTCATTTGGTTTGATACATTGAATCAGGTGAGTTAGTGCTGAGCTGGAACAGGAAGCTTGGACACCCAGCAGGGTTGGCCTGCTCCAGCTGGTTTATACATTGTGTGTGACTTTAAACTCTCTCTCTCTCTTGGTTCTTCCAGTGGCTCCTATAGACCATGTGTATGGCACATTGGGCCTGGTGAAGGCTAGGACAACCCAAAAGTACTCAGCACTCTCTAAGCTGAGGGAGGAGATTGAAGGGAAGGGATCGTTCACTATGTTTGCCCCTAGCGACGAAGCCTGGGACCTGCTGGACCCTGTAAGTAGACTTAACTGTATTTAGTCAATCAGTTACTTAGTTAAATAGTCAGTCAATCAGTTAGTCAGTCATTTAGTTAATTAGTTAGTCAGTCAATCAGTCAGTCAGTCAGTCAGTTAGTCAGTCAGTCAGTCAGTCAGTTAGTCAGTCAGTCAGTTAGTCAGTCAGTCAGTTAGTCAGTCAGTCAGTTAATCAGTCAGTCAGTCAGTCAGTCAGTCAGTCAGTCAGTTAGTCAGTCAGTCAGTCAGTCAGTCAGTCAGTCAGTCAGTCAGTCAGTCAGTCAGTTAGTCAGTCAGTCAGTCAATCAGTTAATCAGTCAATCAGTCAGTCAGTCAGTCAGTCACTCAGTTAATCAGTCAGTCAGTCAGTCAGTTAATCAGTCAGTCAGTTAATCAGTCAGTTTGTCAGTTAATCAGTCAGTCAGTCAGTTAATCAATCAGTCAGTCAGTTAATCAGTTAATCAATCAGTCAGTTAATCAGTCAGTCAGTCAGTTAATCAGTCAGTCAGTCAGTCAGTCAGTTAATCAGTCAGTCAATCAGTCAGTCAGTCAGTCAGTTAATCAGTCAGTCAGTTAATCAGTCAGTCAGTCAGTTAGTCAGTTAGTCAGTCAGTCAGTCAGTTAATCAGTCAGTCAGTCAGTTAGTCAGTCAGTCAGTCAGTCAGTCAGTCAGTCAGTTAATCAGTCAGTCAGTTAATCAGTCAGTCAGTCAGTTAGTCAGTCAGTCAGTCAGTCAGTTAATCAGTCAGTTAATCAATCAGTCAGTCGGTCAGTTAGTTAATCAGTCAGTCAGTCAGTCAGTCAGTTAGTTAATCAGTCAGTCAGTCAATCAGTCAGTTAATCAGTCAGTCAGTCAGTCAGTCATTTAGTTAATCAATCAGTCAGTCAGTCAGTCAGTCAGTTAGTCAGTTAGTTAATAATCAGTCAGTCAGTCAGTCAGTCAGTTAGTCAGTCAGTTAGTCAGTCAGTCAGTCAGTCAGTCAGTCAGTTAATCAGTCAGTCAGTTAATCAGTCAGTCAGTCAGTTAATCAGTCAGTTAATCAATCAGTCAGTCAGTCAGTTAGTTAATCAGTCAGTCAGTCAGTCAGTCAGTCAGTTAGTTAATCAGTCAGTCAGTCAGTCAGTCAGTCAGTCATTTAGTTAATCAATCAGTCAGTCAGTCAGTCAGTCAGTCAGTCAGTCAGTTAGTCAGTTAGTTAATAATCAGTCAGTCAGTCAGTCAGTCAGTCAGTCAGTCAGTCAGTCAGTCAGTTAGTTAAACCTTGTTCACAATGGCAGGTTGAAGGTGCTCAAATCCAATTCTTTCCCATATCCGATTCGAAACCGTCTGAACAGGCAGAAAACACACGCAATCGGATATTTCAAACCAGATTCATAGATTCCAGAGTCAATAATCAAGCGGCAGCATCGGAGCGCAGGAGACGATGGGGAAGAGTCAACAATAAGACAGCGATCAGAGGAAGACAGCAAGGCAGATGGAAATGACAAAACAGCACAGTCAGTTACTGTACTGCACTAGTACTAAAGCCAAGGTTGAAAAACTCTGGTAGCCTTCTTCACGGAGATCATGGTGGGGGGGGAATCTGATCACCTTCTCGTGATTGCTGGATGAGAGCTCACCACTGTCAATATTCAGTCTGCGTGGCTAGCGGCTAACGTTAGTCGGCTTCGAAACTAGTTAACGCAGACTAGATTCTCCATATGAAATTACGAAATAGTGCATTGTGTGTACTTTAAAAGATATCTGGAAATAAGTTCATAAATATCTAGTTCTAGGTAACCGGGTGGCGACTACGACGAAGTTACTAAGTCTATGACAACACCGTGTTTTTACTT